>NC_090925.1:646235693-646542025 GCF_040938575.1 Ambystoma mexicanum | reverse complement strand
TCCAGATCTGACTAGTGTAACGCCCATTTCACAGGAGCCGCCACGGGTAACATAAATAAATTACAGGTGATACAAAACAATTCCCTAAGAGCAGCCCTGAACATCCATAAAAAGACCACAGTTCATCAGCCAGAAGAAGAGTGCATTGGCTCTCAATTCGAGACCGCATCCAATTCAAAACCCTGACCCTAACCCACAAAAGTCTGTCAAACACTGCCCCTGGATATTTAGCGAATAAATTCGAGAAAACACAAACTAACAGACCCAGCAGTGCTGCACACTCCCACCTTCTAGCCATCAACCAGATTAAAACTGCAGAAAGCAGGTCGCCACAGCTTCTCGCTGGTGGCAACCCCAGCAGAGAAGGAGGGTTTTGGTGACGATGGTTGGATAGGAAGGGGGGAAGTAGGGAAACCGGAATGAGGATTATGGAGAGGTTATGGATAGGATGGGGATGTTAGGGTAAAGGTTCACGACTCCGAGGTTACTGCAGCCCCAGAGAAAGGGGAAGTAGAGACCAGTCAACAAACCCAGAGTGCCGCAGTAACTCATCCCCATGAGCTTGTAATGTGGCCGGCCTCCGCCGGGCCCGGGAGTCAGCTGAGCTGTGTCTACTGCCACTCTCAAGAGCACGGCTATGCTCCCCTTAAAGAGCAGTCTACCCAGAGGTGTACTACGCAGTCTTTACCACCAGGGTGCTGGAGTCTTTGTGGTTACTAACAATCCATTATTAGACGAACAGCAGCGAAAACATCTCCTCCAAGAACAAATGCATAGTTACATGTTTTGGCACAGTCCCACATGAAGGCGTCTGCCCTACCCTGGTGGCAATTCCTGTTGACCAGTTTCAAATGTTTTCCACTAGTGCGAGGAGTTTCCCATGTTTGACGTTGACCTCTAAGGGGGTTGCCCTCTTAACCAGGCCAGAGGAAAGATGGCTGCCATAATCCAGAGTACTCCCCAGAGAGGACCCATCTACCAGACCAATGCATGCTTCTGATTGTAAGGACCCTTGGCTACGCAGACCCCGTCTTTAGGGATTGGCATACAGAAAGGTATTACGTTCGCTTAAGCTCATGGCAGACGTTAGGAGAATACACAGTGCTTTGCAAAAGGAGCATCATTTAACCACGTTACACCTTTCCTGGGGATTTCCGACTGGTATGACAGACAGGTGGCCAACTGACATGTCGTATCATATTAAAAATAACCACATATGTGCCAGCTATTTTTTTTTCCTTTCTTTAAATCACCGGCAGCAATAGAATGGGATAATACAACAGAGCATCAAAGTTAATAGTAAAAGAAAACATTGACAAGCAACTAAAGCAACGTGCACTTTTCAATTCCATCCATGTTGGCATACGAGTAGAAAGGACCACAGGGCGCGCTAAGTCTAGACACCTAGTTATGCCCACCCATAGTGTTCAGCACCCTCCCTTTCCCTCAAAATATCAAACTATGCAATGAGACAGTCATAGAAGTTACCGTGTTTAATGACAAAGCGCTTATTACAAGTGAGAAAACGAATGACGTGACTAAAAAGGTATGGCCGCCAGTCCATTGACTGAAGATGCTCTTATTGAGGTTCCAAAGCTATATTTGGGAAATCTGCTAGTTAATGACAGAAAGAAGAAGAATTCCTTTGGCCAACTAACGCGAGGTATATTCTGTGAAGGGGCATTTAAAGAAATGATGAAAAATAGCAAAACACAAAGAGTGAGACTTCGTTTTAAATCGGGGGAGTTGGCATGTACAGAGTCGGCAGCAAGGGGACAGCAGGTCACCCGCTGAGCTCAGTGGATGGAGACCGGGTACTACCTGTGCCAGAGAAGACCCTCTCATTCCAGGTGCAGGACCTATATTCTGTTTCTCCTGGGCAGTTTGCTGGCAGAGGGTGAAAGTGTTGCGGCTGTGAGGCTGTCAGGTTACATAACTGCCCCCTATGCTTTCCCCGGGCTCTCTCGTTCTTAGTTCTATATGTGTGGGGAATAGTTTATTGCTGACTGACACTCTGACACGCCTGAAATGTCTAACTGCATGGCCCTCAGAGAATCTTTCCTTGTAATAATTATTTGCGGCCTGTTTGGCATCCTGTTCTACATTTTACCTTTGCTGCATGAGCTTCTGTGTCCAGCAGCAGAAATGAACTGCAATTAAAATGTTATCTGCAGCCTATATTATAGGGTGGCAGGCACTGCAACGGTTAACATTGGCCTGCGAAAACATGCCCGTTGTTTTGCTCTCTATACCACCTAGGAGCTATACTTACTAAAACACTTGATACATAATGAAAACACCCCAACCTACCTGCCCTTCACCTAATAATATAAACATGCTAACTACCAAGACCCTATGTGAGGAATTTGACCATTCAGATGGCGGGCGTGCGTTCGACAGGGATTTTTGAATTTTTTTATTAAAGTTAATGATGGTAGACCAACCTCAGGAAAATGAATGGGGCTAATCCACACACATTGTCCTATTCTCACACCACGACAAACGCATAGGCCCATGTACTCTGGGTGGACGCAGCCTACAGCCACAGTCTGCCCTGTCATTTTTAGTTGGAATGTGACAGCCAGGAGTGCACTGTGTCATCTCCAGGAAGGGGGAGGGCCAACCTTGCCCCAGATGCTTGTGGATCCCCCTGCTCTTTTGTTAGGCCCTGCAACTGGTGGCAATGATTAATATAACAATAGATGGCACTTCAAACAGGCCCACATGGGGCCTGGCTGGAGAGGTTAACAAAGGAGACCGGAAACTCAACAATATTTCATATGTAGCTGTGTCAACCTGAAGCCAGTTCCCACCCTCAGTATCCATGACAGTTAGCTGGCATGTCTGGGACTGCTGTAAGCCACCCCACTAGGGGAACCCATTCATAAGATATGAGAACAGGGTTTGAAGTAGCCCGAGAGTCTGGTCTCACCTCAGCTTCAATGGGATCTATGTGATCACTGCACCACCCATAAAGCTGACGACAAAAATGTCGACTCCCATTACGGCACAGCGCAGTGATCAGATAGATCACTTTGGCTGCATCACCCAGCCCCCACTGCCCTACCCTCTCCTACCCCCACTTACCTTTACAGCAGCACACTTCTGTGTGCACCGCCGACTCCCCGCTATTCCTGCGGCGTCAGTTCCTCCCACTTACATGGGTCTGAGCTGACGCTGCATGGTCCATTATCTTTTTTTTCTTTTTACTTTCTTGTCCCGCGCTTACCACAGCGGTATGCAGGGGACACCCCTGCAACCCCGGACTCCCATTGTAGCTACCAAGAGGTGCAGAGAGCAACCCGGCCACCCCATATTCGCTTGGTTGCAGTAATGGGTGGCAGAATTTTTTAAAATGCTGACTGCACAGTAAATGTGCAGTAGGCATTTTAAAGGCACAGTAATTGTATGTTTCTGCTTCAAGGGAGACCTGCGGCTTTAATGAGGAACACTGAGAGATCCGGTTTATAGTCATAATACCGAAGTTCGAAATCTCGAAAAAAGAAATCTCGAAAAAAAGGCCGGAAAAAAAAATATCGAATTTTTTTTATGACGTTTTTTTTTCGAAATGGGGGGTTCCCCCCAACCCCCCTTTTTTTCTATTTTTTTTTTATTTTAACCCTTTTTTTTACTTACCTGACCCAAAAAATACATATATATATATATATTAAAAAAATCGATATTTTTTTTTTCGGCCTTTTTTTTCGAGATTTTGTTATTCGAGATTTTTTTTCGGCCTTTTGACCGACCACCGAGAGATCCATTAACCTGAGAAACTCTTTGATCAACAACAGACAGGAAGATGGATGGGTATCACAAGGGAGTGTGGCCAGAGATATTTCTGTTGAGAGAAGGTGTCTTCCATTTTAGTTCTGGGGCACACCTTCTTCCTGTTTTCACCCCCTTTCCTGTTGCAAAACACTCTGGCTATGACCTCATGCCTACAGTAGATTGTTGGTAGGGGCTCCAGAATTGGTTCATTAAGGTAGGATTGGTCTACACCCATCCCTGGTGCCCACTTGGCTTTAAAAGGGGGCCATCATGACCCTCTTTGCAGATCATCTGAAGACTTTGCAAGAAGCAGCAAGAAGAACTCAACCTTTGACCCTGGCTGAAGGTACACTCTGCCTTACAGCTTCCACCAGTGAAGGAAGGCCAGGATCTCCAAGAGGGATGCAGTTCCTCTCCTAAACTTCTCCCAGGGAACAGAGCGAAATACAGAACTCGGGGGACCTTTCTGCCACTTCCGAACCGGTACCCAGCCAGCACACAGCATGCCCTGCTAGGCTCACCAGCAAGCTTCCTGGATAAGAAGTGCCAGAAGTTCTCTGAACCTACAACCAAGGACAAGGCAGCTTCCTGCAACCCACTCAACTGCTGTGGGCTGTCCTGACACAAGCCCTTTGAAGAAGTTGGGAGAAGTGCCTCAACGAGCATCTACCAACATACAACCAATTTTGGAGCCAATCGAGTTCCTCGATCCGCAGCCAACAGCAACGCTTAGCATTGTCAAGCTGCCGTCTCTTAAATACATCTGAGATCCCTCAACCAGTGCTTCAGAAGTGAGACGATTCCTGACCCCGAGCCGCCATATAGGCCAGCCTGCAGCTGTTCGTCCAGCTTTGCTCGATGAACCATCATGTCGCCTGATACTCACAGCAACTTCAGTCTCAAACTCTGTCACAGAAGCCTTCAAAGAACCCTGAAGTCGACTCGACCCTGTCAAGCACCGACAGCACAAGATACATTGCAGTTCTGTCCCCACGGTCCTTCCAAGGAACCCCCTAGAGACATATTAAGACCCATTGTTCCCTTTGTGCTCAAGCCAAGAAAACGTAAACTGTTGTGGCTATTAACCATTCTGACTACCCTCCTGTCAGTAACCAGAGTGCATCCCTTTACCTTCTTTGAAACTGTCTGTCCTGTGGGTTCCTTTACAGGGTAAATTGTATTTCATAGTGTTGTTAGAACTGTCTGATGTGATATAAATGAAGCAGATATGTTTTAAACAACCTTGACTGGACAGCCCCTTTTATCATTGGGTAATAATTGTATTTTCGCTTTGTTGCAACTAAGCAACGATCCACGACCTTTCAGAGATAAGCCTTTCATTCAGTTCACATTACCAAAATTGGACAAGGAGGTTTACAATTTGCTTGTTATTCCAGTCTTTTCGGATCCCTTCTCGTGTAATAGAGGGACGGGGCAGAGTGATGGTTTAGAAACCGATATTCAGCCCTGGGCCACTTGCAGCACAAACGTTGATTTGTCACACCTTATACACACTATCGCTCTGCACGCTTGTTATTTCGCACAATGCCAGCTCTCTGACGTTTGGCACAAATACGCTGTAACATCATGACATCACCAGATATGTTCCACCACCCACCTCGTTACTTTCTTAGTTTGTAAGAGCGCCCCCCCCATGGGATGCTGGATTTGCATCTGCACAATTTCTTAAAGCAGCAGACCTTTCTGGAAGCTGAAGGAAACCATTGCTTGCCATGTCAATGCTAAACTGAATGTAGGTTTCCAGGCGTGTGAACAAGGGCTAATGGAAAACACAGACCTTCTTCTAGAAGAGCAACGCATGCATTGTAGTTCTTTGAATCCCAGTGGGCAGGGCCTGAAAGGATGTGGTTGACATTCCTCAGCAGGGGACAAAAGTGGTGTGTTCGAATAAAAGAGGTATCTGGGGCAGAGATGAAGTACTTTGACCAGAGCATAGCAGGAATTTTCCATTGGAAATGATCTTGGGATCTCTGGGCTGCTGTTAAGTGCAGACATGTGTTGTCTGTTTGAAATATCTGAAAAACAAGCTCTGATTGTTGGGCAATTCATGCTTGGTACCGAGGACGCCAGGATCTGAAATCTGTGTAAACCTGTGCTTCTGCTGTGACGGCCACTGCAAGAAACATTGCCACCGGCCTCAATCTGGCAACTGCAACTACCCGTCTCCAACTTGGGCATTATGTGCTTCAGAAAGACCGCACAACATGGCCTTCAACCAAGAAACTCCAAAACTCATGCCAGACTGCAGCTACAATCGACGGTGGCTGCAGAGGTACATACTCCAGGGAATCTGCACGCTGAGAACTGGCACAGGGAGCCTACTGAGAGGATCCAAGGGCGCCGTGCGCGGGCGGGGCCCGCTCTGACACCCTCCCTTGTTTGGTGCTTTCCACTCACCACCTCACACTTTCTCTGAGGGCTCTGACATGACATGTACAAGGCCTTGGGGTCACAGTCGGATGACACATGAAAACCGGCTCCAACTGAAGTGATTGGAGCTTTGGGACGCCAACAAATTCCTCAAACTACATGGCCCTTCGGGACCAGCCCACAACATCCTGGATGGCGCAGTCCATTCTTAGGCCAGCCCACCCGCTGACCGGCTGCATCAAGACCCATTTGAAATGTAGACGTGCCGCTCCTGCTACGAGGTCTGAAGGCTTCCAACTGGTGAATTTTTTAGCACATGCTCCACTGGCGGCCCATGAACCTTCAAGGAGGCTTTTGGCATGCCTCTCCTTGTCAACAGATGGAACTAGTTGTGTGGGAACTCAGTCTCTCTCACTGTTTTGGTGACTTTTTTCATGAACTTTTCCAATTTGTCCTGTGCTTTGAGTAAAAACATACAGTTACATGAGTGTGAATGCCTCACTAAACCTTTTTTGACAAATGGTAAATATAGGATGTTCACCAGTGGCATAGGTGGGGGTTATTAGACCTAGAGTGTTTAGGAGTTCTGAAGGTGGTCGCTATAAAGCTCTCTGTGGTGTCATGAATGTATACATTTGTCTGTTGTTGAATAAGCAGTATTACAAGAAAACTTTGTTTACCGTTTAGTAGCGCAGGCTGAACGTTCAGGCTGTGCATTCAGATTACACTAGAGCACATAGATACAACCTCAAAAAGTATGGTAGGTTATAATGAAAATATACACTTTTATCAACGAAAAGATGTCACACAAATTCCCTTATCAATCTCTATATATAAAAGTCAAAATGTGTCTGTTAGCTTGTGGTGAGATTTGTGGCTTGGTGAAGCGTTGTTCCTTATACAATTCCACACCGTTTCACCAATCTGCACCGAATTGTGCATACTTACCTGTTAGGACCCTCCAGACAATGCTGGTTGCATGACCATCGGACACCCCACCCCGTTATCCGGTTTCAGCACATGTCAAAATGTGTTGGTGGGTTTCAGAGTCGACTCAGAGCCAGTGCTCTGTACAACAATTGTTGCCTCGTGGCACATCCATGAAGCGGGAGGTCCTTCTGGAATATTAACATGTGTTCTTCTCCCATGCAAAGGCTGGCATTGTACAGAGTCCACAACTACTCTTTGTTCGTGGTGGCTTTTCTATGATGGATGCTTCATTAACACATGTTCTCAATGTGTCTTTAGCATGCCCTAGCTAGACCAGTGGAAAAATCCCCACTATAATAAACGCTGTCATCTTTCATTTGGGCTTTGCTGGGATTTGACTGAAAAGTCATATTCTCTCCAGTGAGAGGGGGATTCCAATTGGCCGCTCCCAGACAGAGTGCTGTTGTAACGATTGCTTTTCTGTCCATATACATTTACTGCTCATCTGCGTATCTTCTTTGTATATATGGTTTCTTCTCCCTCGTGTACATGCTTACTTTACTTCTTCAATTAAATCTTCATTCTTTAAGTATTCTTATATCGTTTCAGTGCGTAATGATATCTTCTCCTTATGCCATCACGTTGCACCTACCAGTTTCCCTTTACAGCTCTTCAATATTCAGTGGTGTCTGCAAATCTCCTGCTACCCCTCAGTTCGAGGGTACATTCGGTATGGTTGAGGGCATAACGTCTCTCATACACCCAATGTGGTACTGGAACGATACATGGTGTCATCCACAGTCTTCTTGTTCTTCATCCAATATGTGGGAGGTGAGCGGGCGGGCTCCATCAATGATGTACATGTCACACCCATGTCCTGATGGCAGTTGTACCACAATTCTGGAAAAGACCTTTCACTGCATTTTACCACTGTATTCTTAATGGTCTAAAAGGAGTGTAGGGTGGGTAAGAAATCAGGGCTGTAGGGTGAGGGTTTATTGGGGGCTATCCTTTCATAAAAATTGGGTGAAATGTCCACTGAGGGAAATGTAATAGGTCTATACTTTAAAGCACTGCAACTTTAGCATGTCATGCTTGGGAAGCTACATGATAAGGATCAAATTTCTTTACTTTTAGAAGTTACAAGTTTACATACTACGTTTTAAGTTACACACCACTTGGTTACTACTAAGAGATGAATGACTACATATGGATGAGCAAATGGTATTCGTTTTGTGTGGTTTGACTCAATAAGTATAATTTAAAAATCTAACATCATTTCATTTTGGTATTTGACGTCAGGGCTGTGACTTTAGATGGGAGAAGCTGCATGTCGGAGCATCCGAAGGAAACAAACACGACTTTCATCCTTTTATATTGTGGTATTCATTGAGCGTGGACCATTCTCCAAGAAGCAACGGGGCACTTTACAGCGGTATACACCAGTACAGACACATAATGACTCGCTTTATAGAGGTGTTCACCATTACAGAGGCATACCAGGGCGCTTTTCAGAGGTAACAACAGTACAGATATACGGCGGGGTAGGATACACAGGGGAACATAGGAGGGGTACAGCTCTGCCAGGTGGCGGGAAGAAGAGAGGGGCGGGCATCGTCTAGCGAGTCAGGTGGCGCGATGGGCGAGGTGACAGCCTAGGTGTTGAGGAGGTGAGAGGCGGAAAGTTAGTTCGGCTTTTTATCCCTTGAATGGCCCTTAAAGCACCAAACCATTAAGTAGGTCCTCCCACATTTTTCCCACATTTGTGAGCTTGCTCAATGAATATTTTGAAGGCAATACTAAGATGGGTTTCCTTAGTGCCTTGAAGAAAGCAGATTGATAGTAAACAGGAAATAACTAGATTTGACTCATTTTAAGTGGGTGATGTGTATTTACGCGTCTTTTCTAGCACTTAATGTCACCTTGATGGCACATCCAAGTGCCATGAGGGAAGAGGAGAGCACACGTGTGCCCTATCTGGTGCCCCCGAGCATCCTCATCCCCACGTCCTCCTAAGTGACCTCCCAGTCCTAAATCCGGAAAAACCCCAGGCCCAGAAACTAAGATTGACTTGTATGAGAAACTCTGTGTCAGGGTTACAAAGATGCCCCCTGACCTGGCAATGGAGGGACAAGAAGCAGGGGATACATGATTAGAGCCAGGCTTGTGCAGCAATCCCATTGGTATATCCGCTTGGATTTTACCAACTGGTCTTTGGTCCTCCCGTGTCTACCTGCAGCCAATATGGTGGCAACCGACCTGGCTTCTCGCTGAACTGCCTTGAGCTCTTGCCACCACGACAGACCTCCCAAAGTAGAGTTGTGGCCCGGCCATAAACTCTACCCTTTGGGTTGCCGAAAAAGTCCTCATTTCGAGGAACCTGAATGATTTTGGTCCCCCGATGCTCTCGACAGCCCTCTTGCCAGAAGCCCATGGAATTTATGCTCTGAGCTTGAGCCCAAAATATCACCTTAATAAAAATACAATACAACACAACACAATGATGGTTTATTGCCATGACTCAAAATACAAGTATTGCCAAAGCAGTTTTACTCATGTAATCCATATTTTTCCTCACGTATCTATATTGGTCTGTTGTATATAGTCTGCATATTTGTGCATGGTTTTGCGGAATATCCCTCACCTTGTGACAGACTGCCAAGTATTCTGATGCATTTTCTACTGTCTTACAATGTTCCCCTAACAGTATTCACATCTTTCGTCCATCGTCTAGACACAGCACGTCTTTGATTTCTGTTGTGCCTTCGCTATACTATCCACTTCTAAGGCCTTCATATTTGGGGCAGTGGATGAAGAAGTTTCATCTTCGACAATGCAAGTGTTTCCTAAACGGATGACACCGACCAGCTGGGAAACAAAAGGCTTTACCTGGAGAATATAGCCCTGCCTATCATGGCTGCATTCCTGTGACTGGAATGAGGTCTGACCCCAAGTCCATGATGCTCCCCAACACCCCAGAACAGCACAGGGGGGCCTCATAAGTACACACCCAGTTGGAGGAAGGGGGGGAAACAGCCTACACGCAGATGAGGCTGCAGTAAACCAAGCACCAACCTTGTGCCATCTTGCTCTAACAAGGCACATCTGCCCAAACAATGCCCTGGCCTTCCTAGCGGCTATATCCAGCACAAGCTACTTTCAGTAACTAACTCGGACCATGACCCCTTCATAGACAATAAACATGTCTCATACCATTGAACATGTGCGCCCGCTTTCCTGTCTTCCCTAAGCTTTTTCTTTCTCATTGGGACACTGTCCCAGCTCTCCAGCCTTGGACTGTCCTGTCAGGTGATCTCCTGAGCCTCCAATGGACCAATCAGGCTGGGCTAATCCCATCTCATCGCCAGTATTTGAAATGTTAATGTTAAAGTTATTTGTACCGCACACCGTCACCAACGGAATTGGTCCCCAGGCGCTCACGCGGATCCAAGAAGGCCAGGGCTCGGGGGGAGGTTAAGCGGGTGAAGAGGGAGTAGGAAAGTAAGAGAGGTGGTGTCCTGTTGGCAGCTTCAATTCGTTTTTCCCTGTGCGCTGAGCTTGGGTGTGAATATTCTGATTGTTGAGAGACCTTGTATGCTGTTGGTGTGAGTTATGTGTTGTTTGTTTGTTGTTGTGGCGGGGTGATGTGTGTGCGGTTTGCCGTGAGAGAAGGTAGTTGTGTGGATTTTTCTATGAGTTGTTGTATTAGTAATGTATTACTTTCTTCTTGTAATGTATTAGTGTCTCCCATACCCTTGTAGCCAGAGTACAATATATGTTGTTCTTCCCACATCTAGAAGCATGACACAAGTCCTAAAAATCGCAGAGGGACTCAGAAACATGTGGAGTGTCACGTGACATCACAGGAAGTGAACAGATGTTAAAGTGACATATGAACATTTCATTCAATTGTTGTTTCCCAATTGGAGCAATACGCATTTGCCTTTCAGAAGCTGCAGCAAGGCCACCTGACAAATGACCCAAGTTAGGAGCGTTTGATGGCAAAGCATAAAAAGTCCGCCCCATTCAGACCTAAAACCCTACACTTCAAAAGTCCTTGTGGCGTAAAACCCTTCTGAGATATTTCTCAAAACATACGAGCAAACTTTCATGTAGTTCTGTGGGCATGTGTTAAGGTCCTAAGCTTGACTATCCCTGTGGGAATCCCAGCTTTGAACACAGTAAACCAATTGAAAGTAGACGACATATTTTTTTAATTCCTCAAACATCGAGAGGAGACTGGTCTCTCCTTGAAAAAAAAAGAAAATCATGGGCGGGCGTTTGAGCTGTGAAATCGTGTTGCTGCGCAGTAACTAATAGCTGTTACCATTACCCCACCTTGGTTTTATCGCCCCCGAAATATGAAATCCGAGACTGCAATGCTATTTTTGTTGTCTTGTGACCTGCATGCTACACATGTTGCTTTTGTTTGTAAGAAACGTCATGGTGTGCCCACAGCAGCAAAACCACTTATAACAAACATTACAGATAACAAATATTAAGGCCCTCACTACGAGCACAGCGGGCCAGGAAGAGGGGTGGATGCCATATTAGGAATTATCGGCCTCATCATAAATCGGCCGGTCTGGTATTAAAGTGCCGGTACGTATGCTGGCACTTTACGGGACCGGCCGACTACAGGGTTGCCGGTGGGGCACCTGAGTTACCTCTAGCTAAGAGCTGCAGGTAAGGCAGGTGCCTGACCGGCAGAAAGTGCCAAATGGCACTACTATTGCCGGTGCCGGTAATGATGGCAAATCCCTTCATGGAGCCCTATGGTACTCCATGGATGGAGATTAACACCGTCACTCCGACACTTGTAATCTGGCGGTAATTCAGGCGGGCCGAGGGCCGGAAACAGTCAGAACATTTGCCGGTATCCTGGCGGATTTACCGCCAGGATACCAGCAACCTTATAATGAGACTCTTTGTCGGGAGTTTGAGGAAAAGCAAAACATTTGAGATTTACCGCAGGCACAACTCCCGCCTAAGGTAAGTGTTGCAAACCCCAATGCGGTCTTATTGGACTCCAAAATAAGGACTACCCCTTCCTCTCGCAGCTCATCATTTGTCAGATTTACCATCAAAATGAGTGGTGGTAAGGTAAATGTTTTTGGCGACGTTACCACTGAAAATACCATCATACTCGTAAATGAGGCCTTAAGTACTCAATCACATTATGCAAAAAGGCTCCTTTTTGGTGTAAAACCTGCATCGCCAAAGAGAGAGAGCATTTGTTCCAAAACGTAGAAATGTGCAAAAAGGCAACTGTCTCGCTGCCAGCCTTTTTTCATCAACAATGAACGTGTTCAGGTCTGGTTATTTTTTGTTATGTTTCATATATATCATTCACCACAGCCACGACCGGCTACTGGAGAGCTGAACAAGCCTTAAAAGCACACAATGACACAGTGAGGCGCGCTTGCACCGAATCACGCGCAATTACACAGCTGCCTGCCACAGCGTGCGTTTGCCCCGATGCAGCTCCAGAGTGCACTAAACGCAGAACGCGGGGCTGCGGAGGCAGTGGTGTCTGACGTCGGCAGGTTATGGAGGGGTGGAGGGAGGCGGTGGCGAAGGGGGCTTGTGGAGAGTCCGCGAGGAGAGGGTCTGTTCATACATGTTCTGGGTAGAATATCACAGGTGACAGAGGGGTTTCCAGGGGTCACTCATAAGCTGGAGGAATTGCGAGACACAGGACAGGGTGTAACCTCAGGGACACTATTGGAAAGGTCACTGGGCCCATTACAGCCTTTGAGCCTTTCTTCGACGATAAAAAGGTGTGCCATGTTGATGGGAAATATTACCTACGCCAACAGCGAAATACAATTCAGTTTGTGGTGTACGTTATATAGACAGAAGAGTTGCCAAATTGTCTCCTACCCTTGCACATGCAGTCCTTTTTGTTTGCATTCTGGTACATATAGTTTTTTATTTTAAATCACAAATGTAAGAATACAAGTCTGAAAATTGAAAGTAAAACAAGAACGGATTGAATATACCCGAATTACATGGCATTGGTTAATTTTACTATTCTGAACTGTCACAATTTATTTTATGATTTGGGCATGTGACAAATACAATTCCAGGGTACAAGTGGTCCAGGGGAGAATATCGGTTTCTAAACCATCAGTCAGCCCCACACCTCTAATAAACCAGAATGGATCCGAACAGATTGGATTAAACAAGCATACAATTAAAATGATAAACCTCCTTGTCCAAATTTGGTAACGTGGACAGAACGGCAGGCTTATCTCCTCTAAAGGTCGTGCAGCATTGGTTATTTGCAACACAGCGAAAATACAATTATTACCCAATGATGAAAGGAGTGTCCAGACAAGGTTGTATAAAAATATCTACTATATTACTATTCCCAACCGACAATCTGATAAAACTTCTAAATACAACCCACCCTGTAAAGGAATGCACAGCATAGGCAGTTTCTCAGAAGGAAAATGGATACACCCTGTATACTGACAGCAGAGTAGTTGGTATGGTTAGTAACCACAAAAGTTTGTTAAGGCTTCTTGGCCTTAGCAAATAGGAGAAAACGTCTTACTATGTCCCTAGCGGCCTTCTGGGAAGGAGCAGGGGGACAGAACCACAATGTACCTTTTTCTGTAGTTGTTCTTGGTGCTCGACATGGTTGATTCGGGTTCAGGGTGCTTTGCAGGCTTTTGCGAAAGAGTTCAAGACGGGAGTAAACAGCCGGTATCAAGCGGCACAACGGTTCGGCAAGCAAAAATAGATGAACGGCTGCAGGTTGGCCTTCAGAGCGACTCGGGATCAGGAATCGTTGTCCTAGTGCTGAACAGTGGTTCTGAAACACTGAACGTGAGGTCTCGGGTTTCTTCAGCGACTGCCGCTTGACGGCGGTAGCTCAAGGCTTGACAGTGGTCAGCGTTGCAGGTGGTTTGCCGATCGAGGTACTCGACTGGCTCGAGAATGTCCTTCAAGGTAGATGGGTATAGGTGAGCTTGCATTGTCCTTTAAGGTGGACAGCCCAAAGCTAGGGAGTCTGTTGCAGGCAGCTGCCTTGTCTTTGGTTTCGGGCTCGGAGACCTTCTGGCAACCCGTGTCCGGGGAGCTCGCTGCAGGGAATCCGAAGAAATGATCGATTATACAATGATGAACGGGTGAAATGACTGCATTTTTCTACCAAAAAATTTAGCATTTTGGGGACTTTTTTGTATAATATAGATGTGGGTGGGTTAAGGGTAATAGTTATGTTAAAATGGAGAAGCATGGGGGTCTCCCACTGCAGTAAGTAAAAAAAGTATTCGATCATTTCTCCCATTTGGTTATTTCTTGGTAATACTTGCTGCAGAGTCTAGCAGGGCACACTGTGTGTTGGCTAGGTACCAGTTCTGAAGAGGCTGGAGGGTCCTCTGAGTTCTGCATCTCCCTCTGTTCCCTGGGAGATATTTAGGGGAGGGATCTTGCTTTCCTCTTTGGATGTCCTGGCCTTCCTTCAATGGCAAAAGCTGGAAGGCAGACTGTAACTTCAACCAGGGTCCATGGATTAGTTCTTATTTCTGCCTCTTGTGAGGTCTTCAGAGGATCTGCCTAAAGAGGGTCTCCGTCCCCCTTTTAAAGCCAAGCTGGCTTCAGTAATTGGTGTACGGTAAGCCTACCTTAATGAACCAATCCAGGGTTCCCTACCATCAATTATCTATGTGTGGGATTTCATACCCAGCGTGACCTGTTTGAAGTACCCTCTGTTGGTATGTTAATCACTGCCACCAGTTGCAGGGCCTCGCAAAAGAGCAGGGTGGTTCCATGAAGCCCTTGTCAGATAATCACGTTGCACATGGTAGGGTGACGTTTTCTCCCCCCCCACCCCTTAGGATCATATTGTTCCCTCCTCTGCTGTCATATTACAACTACATATGACAGGGCGGACTTTGCCTGCAGGCTGTGTCTATGCATTTTTTGTGGTGTGTGCATATGTAAATGTGTGCGGTCAGCACCACACATTTTCCTGAGGTCGATCTACTATCAATCCATTTATTTAAACATTTCAAAAAATCCCAGCCGAGCACATGCCTACCATGCAGATGGTCGAATTCTTCACACTGATGCATCACACATTCTGATTTACCAGTCATATTATCATGCATCCTCAATTTGAGACTGAAACTGCTCCTCCACACGGCATGAAATGTTTTAAGGGTATTACCCAAA
Source organism: Ambystoma mexicanum (assembly GCF_040938575.1). Taxonomy (NCBI): domain Eukaryota; kingdom Metazoa; phylum Chordata; class Amphibia; order Caudata; family Ambystomatidae; genus Ambystoma; species Ambystoma mexicanum. The sequence goes on along the minus strand of NC_090925.1, from coordinate 646,526,749 downwards.
TTGACCTTTTACAATTGACCTTTTGCACAATTGACCTAATTATAGTGGTCCCTTCTGCACAATTGACCTTTATATTATTTTAGATATTTCATACATGTATTGGGTTGGTTTTGGATTATAAATAATATAAGGGGGTTGGGTGAAGGGTTGCAGGGGGGTTTGGATTGGGTGAGGGGCTGCGGGGGGGAGGGGTTCCCCGCTCAAATATGTCCTAGTTGACCTTCTAAATTAGGTCAATTCTCCCGAGGTGAATTCTCCCGAGGTCAATTGTGAAAAGGTCGATTAGTATACAACCGTTTTAAGGGATAGCCCATTGTGTTGTGGGAGTCACAAATACTGTGAGCTGTCTAATTAGGTGCCACTTTGTAGCATGACCCTCTCCCCCACACTTAGCAGCAGTTTGCCCCATCACTGCAAGATGTTTCCACATCCACATGGATTCCAATAAACTGACATGTACACACAAATATACACACACCTATATGCTTGGCGGTGGACAATGCGAGCTGATGGCAATGTAAATATTGTCTTTTGTTCACGAGCTATTTCAGTAACAGCAGTTTGCAGAGGTACACAAGAATAGATGTGAACTATAAAATGTTGACAAGCATGACTACGCTGTATTCATTCAACTGGCCCACCCCTGCAATGGTCACAATGCCTATGGTGAGGTCACAGATTCTTACACGTTTCAAAGCCAGTCTGAGTCCTCAATGTGGGCCAGCAGAATGGCCAATAAACAGGGTCTTTTGCACCCGTGCCATGCCCTGATCGTGCCTTGCTGAGCCATGTTATGCGCCCCTCACAAACCTGCCCAACCTTCTGTTTTCTAGCTTACACTGTACTGCTCCCATGTTCCCCTCTGTGGTTTGCTTGCATGTGCCCAGCTGTACTTTTGTTCCTGTGTGTTCCACTGTAATTTCACCCCTCTGAGGTTTTGCTCCCTGGTGTCCTACTATGATTTTTAGCCCCACCCCCCTGCTCGCCCATGCAATTAGTACCATATAGGGTTTTTCTCTCCAATGTGCAATGTAATTTGTGTGACAGTCACTAGACCCTACAGATCTCATTTTGGCCTTGTAGCATGCTGTGATGTCCTTAGGGACCCCAAACAGTACTCTGCCTCTCTGGAATACCTTCGCTGAGCTTCACTTGCAAAGTGTTGTCACCCACAGTGGCATGCTCCCTATGATTTCCTCTCCCACCCTGCTCCCCCAGTCTCATCCAGGACCAGCTGCTGCTCAAGAGTGTCTAAGGACATATCCACATAAGTACCACTACCAAGATGTCGCCCAAGGTGCGCCACTACCGAGACATCGCCACGACATCACCAGATGAATGCTCCGAGTTGCCCACCAGGCCATCCACTAACCTCCTTGCACTAACATTCTCAATCTCTATGCTCAAACACATTATACGCACACCAACTAAGCAACTCTCACAGAGCCATGTAATAATTCTGTATTTGTGTGAATGAGATTTATAAAGTGCCATGTGTGGATCGCAGTTACTTCAAGGTGCTAGGAGATGCCGCCCAACAGACATTGCATAACAGATTGCTGCAGCTCTTCAATAAACGTCCACATCACCAGCCCGGCCAATGCATTTTAGCACCACAGAATGAAGAAGCCTCCTTCTTGACACAAATGCATCTGTGCTCTCGTCACATGACACTTAGAAACAGATCGGCACGCAGAGCTGGGGGTGCTTGCAGTCTGTACTACCTTGCATTTTCCCTCCGAACTTAACCATCTCCCTTCTCTTTCAGATTCGTCAGAGCACCCGGAGAAGCAAATGGCAGCAGAGCGCAGCATACACCCCAGTACCATAACATGGCACGCAGATATGGGTTATATGTGCTCTTACCGACCACAATTACAGAGTGGTGAATTTCATCGGGGAAAACATAGGGAAAAACATAGAATTCATTTTTTTTGTTTTGTTATTTGGGGGGTCCTATCCCCAAGCCCCCTGTTTTTTAACCCTTAAAAAGCCACCCCAACCCCATCCTGACTCATTTTAACCCCTTTACCCCACTACCCTTTATATATTTCATTAATGGTCGCAGTGTTTTTCAGTGTTCTTGTCCACTCTGAAACTGACCACTCTGTTATGTTTCAGATATTTTGACTGCATACCACAGATATGCACCGTCCACACAACAGTGGATCTTATGAATGCCACAGCATCCATTCAGCAGATCTACCAATCCATTAACAGCGCATTCCCTGATTGCCACTCAAAGTGCCTCCAGAGGTAAGAGTATTATAAGCTACGTGAAGGCCCGGGGGCGTACGAATACGCATTCCTCGGGGACCAATCACATGTCGCCACAACTGCTTTTTATCCAAGTCACTACAGATACCATGAGAGGCCTCTGTGTGGTGGGAAACGTACATACTATGGGGGCCTCTTTATTTTCCCTGGCGAGGCGGCCCTTTTTATCCCCGGACTGGATTCGCCCCCTGCTGCAAGGCGTTTTTACACCCCCCCCCCCCCCCCCGATATACTCCTTTTCACACAAACCCATTCACACATGCATGTTTCTCCATGGGGGGTGTAGTGATGGTATCAGTGTTATGCGGTTTCACATTAAGGGGGGTTTCTGTGGAGAGAACTCTCAGAGGTAGAAAATAATGGAGCAGAGCCCCAAACATAATAATATTATTGATGTACAGGCACCAGACGTGGGGAGATCACTCGGTAGTCCCCCTCAAAAAAACGAATCAGAAAATTACGAGGCTGAACATTTTACACAAAAATAGTGGGTTGGGTGAGGGAATACATTAAGGTAGTGGGAATGTGGGGGAGGGTGCCGGATGTCACCTCCCACATTAAAAAAAAAGTGCAAAAAAACGAAAAGGCTTTTTGAAAATGCAATAACAAAGAACCCCCCATGTTCGGCATTGTTATTTGCCATTCGATATTTCAATGTGGAACCGGTTAGTCTCCAAGCGTAAGAGATAGATTTTGTGTAGAAGACCTGCAATGTGTGTGTCTTTCTCGTGACAGCACTGAAATGTAACACTGAGGGGTGCACATCATTATCACATTCACTCTGCTTTCAAAGGCTGTATTTAGGCCAATGAAGGTGAGTGCCAGACCACCCCTGGGAGGAATTGACCACCCGCGCAGTGAGTTGAGCTCACCTGTGTTTTTTTAAATTTTAAAAGAAATTGAATGATAGTAGATCAGCCTTTATAAAAAGTGTGGGGTTAATCTGCACACATTTTCCTATGCTCACAGCATGACATGCAAAAAGACCTGTGTGCTCTGGATGGACATAGTATACAGGCACCATCCGCCCTGTCATGTTTAGTTGGGAAATGACAGCCAGGATTACAACAGCTCATCACAGAAGGGGGAGGATAAAACATCCCCCCTGTCATGGTCAGCATAATTACTGAACAAAGGTTCTGTGGAACCAGCCTGTCCTTTTGTTCATTCTGCTGCTGGTGGCAGCTTTGCATACTAATCAGAGTTTAATTAAAACAGGCCCACTTGGGCTCTGGCTGCAGAGGCTAACATAGGGAAACATAAGGCTAACAGAGGAAACCTCAACAACCTTTGATATGCACTGTTTCAACCTGAAGCCAGTTCCCGCCGTTAGTATCAATGGACAGAGAAACACCATGTCTGGGACTGCATGTTGCAGTAGTCATCCCCATATGGGGGCCCCATTCAAAAGGTAGGAGTATGTGATTTGACAGAGACAGAAAGTCTGGTCCTGCTGCAGCTTCAAGAGAGACCTGTTGCTTTAATCAGGAACCACAGAGGGCTCCATTAACTAGAGAGACGCTTTGATCTAAACAGTCAGGAAGATGGGTGGGACTTAGTATTACATGTTTTCACCCCTTTACCTTTTCTACTGGAAAGCACTCTGGTTATGACCTCATGCATAGAAAAGATTATGGTGGGGACCCAGGATTGGTACATTAAGGTAGGCCTAGCCTGAACCAATCACTGTGGCCCATTTGGTGTTAAAAGAGAGCTGAGCCCATCTTTTGGGCTGATCATCTGAAACTCAGCGTTGGCCCCTGGATGAAGGTACAGTCTGCCTTACATCTTCAGCCAGTGAAGGAAGTCAGGACCTACAAGAAGGAAGCAAGATCCCTCCCCAAAACATCTCATAGGGAACAGATGGAGATGCTGAATCCATAGGACCCTCCAGCAGCTATAGAACTGGTACCTAGCCAGCACACAGCATGCCCTGCTAGGCTCTGCAGCAAGCTCCCTAGGTGGGAAGTGCCAGAGAGTCTTTGAACCAAACCAAGTCCTGCCTGTAACACTCTCCTCAGCTTTAGGCCGTCCTCCTCAAAGGCGGACACAAGCCCAGTGAAGAAGCCAGGAGGAGCGCATTGACAAGCATCTACCAACGTCTGCCTTAAAGGACATTTTTGAGCCAGACGAGCCCTTCGATCTGCAACCGACTGCACCATTGACTGTTGTGGCGCTGCAGTCGCTTAAGCCATCAGAGACACCTCGACCAGTGCTTCAGACCCACTAATCAGCACTGAGACAATGATTCCTGACCCTGACCTGCCGTGTAGGCCAGCCTGCAGCCATCCGTCCAGCCTTGCTCGCTGGATTTCCTGCTGCCTGATACCCGCAGCTGTCTCCCATCTTGAGCTCTGTTGCAGAAACTGCAAAGCGGCCTGAAGCCGACTTGATCTTGTCGAGCACCAAGACCATCTACAGCATGAGGTACATTGTGGTTCTGTCCTCCTGGTCCTTCTCTGAAGGCCTCTATGGACATTTTATGACCGATTGCTCCCTTTCTGTTGAATCCAAGTATCCTTGAACTATTGGGATTAATTACTTTAGTGACTGCTCTCCTGTCAGTATCCTGGATGCATCCCTTTTCCTTCGTTGAAACTCTTTGTCCTCTGCATTCCTTTACAAGGTGGGTTGTATTTTGTAGCATGCTAGCTGTCTGTTGTGAGAATAATACAGTATATATTGTTTATACATACCTGACTGGACAGTTCCTTTTATTATTTGGTAATAATTGTGTTTTCGCTGTGTTGTAACTAACCAACGATCCACGACCTTTAGGAGATAAGCCTGCAGTTCCGTCCAAGTTACCAAAATTGGACAAGCAGGTTCATAATTTGCTTGTGTTTCCAATCTGTTTGGATCCCTTCTGGTGTACTAGAGGTGTGGGGCTGATTGATGGATTAGAAACCGATATTCATCCCTGCACCACTGGTGCCCCGGAAGCTGATTCGTTACAACCTCGGCGCAGCATACAACTTTCTGTATCTTTGAGTAGATCCTGGTTTGCCAATATCCCGAGTTCTGCCTGCGATGTGGATGTAGACAGCGCACAAGTTATTCAACTGATTTCATCACTTCCAAGGCCATGGTGCATTTGATTCATCTTCAGCATGGGACTCGGGTTCCCACATTTAAACGTTTAGCATCACGTTTGATAGAACTGTATGCTTTTTTCATTGAAAATTACATTTTTCAGAGTGCATACGCACAAGTCACTGGCATGCTATTTTGGGAAAGCTAGGGGGAAGCCCAGCACACTGTTGCGCGATTGGTAGATTCCCAGTAAAGGCAATGTATAATAGAAAACTGCACTTTGTTTTTAAATATGCACGTGAAGAGGACATCACATGGTCAATGGTTGTGACCCATGAGTGTGTGCCTCTTTTCAGGTCGTGATCAAATAACAGAGACACATACTCTATCCATAACACGTGTGCTTTGTCCTGAGGAGGGGCTGGTCCCTGCTTTTGCCGGAGACCCTTGGCAGCCTGAAACTCGAGTCGACTTCACAAAACCCAAACTTGGGGACTTTTGGTGTGTCTTTAAATACATTCAATCATCATACCAGTCAGTCCTGTATATTACCTGGAAAATCTGTATAAGGCACAGGCGACTGGTAGACATTAAAAAGTTTCCAAAATATTATTGGCACATTGGAGCAGTGCTGGAAACACGAGGGATGTTGTAGATCTTCAGACTTGCATTGTTTGTTTACATTTTTGATATATTATTTTGAATGTAGTGTATTTATTTATTTATTTGAAATTATAAAGCGCCCAGCGTCCCTGGGGCATCGTGGCGCTGTAACAGAATATTCACTTAATACAAGATGGCAGATATGAGGTATGATGTGTGCATGTGGGATTGATAGAGTTGTTTTATGCATAATTGGAAGTGTGTCCAGCAAGAGTCAGCGCGCTCTTACCACGTAGAGGAATTGCTTCAGGTATGTCTGTACTGAAGCATTTATGTCTCAATGTTCCTGTAATTTTGATTATGGTGTTTCTTTTGTAAAATGAATACATTGACTTTGTTCATTACAAATAGAGGTTGTTCAAATAGCTGCACCTTGATAGCAACTTAAATTATGCAAGGAAATGGAGGTTGGGGTATATGTAGTGTGTTCATGCAATGAGGTCAGGGGATGCCACTCTGCGCAGATGCTAACAAATCCAACGATATGCATCTGCGCTGAGAATGCGCAGGGCGGTGTTACAGAAACACGGTACTGGTGTGAGTGCAATTAGCACTAGGGCAAAAATTACCATGCAGCAAAAAATGTTATCTGTCAGTGCATTTTTGCACCACAGTAATGCTTGCCCTAGCACTTCTACTAATTTGACGCTGGTGCAAGGATGCATTGAAACACTATAGGCCTGACAAACAAAAGAGTTTTTCAATGGGCAACTTTCTGCCAAGTGCATGCAGCAGTGCCAAGTTGCTGTAGTATGGTCCTCAGTGCGCTGTCTTTATGTATTTAGTTTACAGAAATGGGTCATACGGTGTGTTGGTTTCACATTGATTCTGCCCCACTGGCAGCACGAGGTGCTCGTTTCCCAGGAAGGACTCACTGGGCGCTCTGGAACCGCAGCATTGTACTTGGGCGCAGGGCTTCTGTGTTCTGCCTTAGCTCCCTGTCACCCCTAAAACCGAAACCTCCATCTCGCAAAGCAGGAAGGATCCACGGTTTCCCAGCCATGATCTCAACATTAAGGGTATATACTACCATCCAGGGGTGTTGCTCTTTCTGGAAAAGATCTGGACTACTCTAATGTCGGGACTTTCGGGACTCGGGGCTAGGTAGCCTTTTGATCGTAAGCCCTGAGCTTGTATCCGGGGCTACAACCAAAAGACCCCAGGCTATAGCCCATTCAGACTGCCACATCTCTTGCGAGACATTCAGTCAGAGCCGGATCTCCTAAGAACAGTCACTTCTTTATTTGGGATGCATCTCAAAGTTCCATTATTCTGAAAACTTTCTAATTCACTGTTCCACATGTTAGGATCCAGATGTAACTGTTGGGGTCACAAAGATGATGAGAGCTCTGCGAGGAAGGTATTCAGTAGAACCATAGAGTATAAATCCCCCATTCACAGGTTTGGAGAAGAAGGATAGCATTGCAGCGCAGTATATAGGGAAGACACACCTAGGATCCTGCCCCTCCCCCCAGTGTGGCCTATAGGAAGAACCATAACTGCCCAATATGGTTTATAGGTAAGAGACACCTAGACTATTGGAAGATATCAACCAGTGCAACAGACCTTGAGACACCGAGCATCCTGCCTCCCGTGTGGCCTATGGAAAGATACCTAACATCATAATCTAGTTTACAGGGAAGAGACACCAAGAACCCTTCCTCCTGTGCAGCCTAGGGGAAGATAGATAGCATCGATAAGAGACACCAAGAACCCTGGATCCTTGGCAGCCTAGGGGAAGATAGATTGCATCGATAAGAGACACCAAGAACCCTGCAGCCTATTGGAAGATATATAGCATCGATGAGAGACACCAAGAACCCTGCATTCTGTGCAGCCTAGGGGAAGATAGATAGCATTGATAAGAGACACCATGAACCCGGCATCCTATGCAGCCTAGGGGAAGATAGATAGCATCGATAAGAGACACCAAGAACCCTGCATCCTGTGCAGCCTAGGGGAAGATAGATAGCATCGATAAGAGACACCAAGGACTCTGCATCCTGTGTAGCCTAGGGGAAGATAGATAGCATCAGTAAGAGACACCAAGAACCCTGCATCCTATGCAGCCTAGGGGAAGATAGATACCATAGATAAGAGACACCAAAACTCTGCATCCTGTGCAGCCTAGGGGAAGATAGATAGCATCGAAAAGAGACACCAAGAACCCTGAAGCCTATTGAAAGATATATAGCATTGATAAGAGACACCAAGAACCCTGCATCCTGTGCAGCCTAGGGGAAGATAGATGGCAATGATAAGAGACACCAAGAACCCTGCATCCTATGCAGCCTAGGGGAAGATAGATAGCATCGATAGGAGACACCAAGAACCCTGCATCCTATGCAGCCTAGGGGAAGATAGATAGCATCGATAAGAGACACCAAGAACCCTGGATCCTTGGCAGCCTAGGGGAAGATAGATTGCATCGATAAGAGACACCAAGAACCCTGCAGCCTATTGGAAGATATATAGCATCGATGAGAGACACCAAGAACCCTGCATTCTGTGCAGCCTAGGGGAAGATAGATAGCATTGATAAGAGACACCAAGAACCCGGCATCCTATGCAGCCTAGGGGAAGATAGATAGCATCGATAAGAGACACCAAGAACCCTGCATCCTGTGCAGCCTAGGGGAAGATAGATAGCATCGATAAGAGACACCAAGGACTCTGCATCCTGTGCAGCCTAGGGGAAGATAGATAGCATCGGTAAGAGACACCAAGAACCCTGCATCCTATGCAGCCTAGGGGAAGATAGATACCATAGATAAGAGACACCAAAACTCTGCATCCTGTGCAGCCTAGGGGAAGATAGATAGCATCGAAAAGAGACACCAAGAACCCTGAAGCCTATTGAAAGATATATAGCATTGATAAGAGACACCAAGAACCCTGCATCCTGTGCAGCCTAGGGGAAGATAGATGGCATTGATAAGAGACACCAAGAACCCTGCATCCTATGCAGCCTAGGGGAAGATAGATAGCATCGATAGGAGACACCAAGAACCCTGCATCCTATGCAGCCTAGGGGAAGATAGATAGCATTGTTAAGAGACACCAAGAACCCTGCAGCCTATTGGAAGATATATAGCATCGATAAGAGACACGAAGAACCCTGCAGCCTATTGGAAGATATATAGCATCGATAAGAGACACCAAAACCCTGCATCCTGTGCAGCCTAGGGGAAGATAGATAGCATCGATAAGAGACACCAAGAACTCTGCATCCTGTGCAGCCTAGGGGAAGATAGATAGCATCGATAAGAAACAACAAAACCCCGCATCCTATGCAGCCTAGGGGAAGATATATAGCATTGATAAGAGACACCAAGAACCCTCCATCCTGTGCAGCCTAGGGGAAGACAGATAGCATCGATAAGAGACACCAAGAACTCTGCATCCTGTGCAGCCTAGGGGAAGATAGATAGCATCGATAAGAGACACCAAGAACCCTGCAGCCTATTAGAAGATATATAGCATCGATGAGAGCCACCAAGAACCCTGCATCCTGTGCATCCTAGGGGAAGATAGATAGCATTGATAAGAGACACCAAGAACTCTGCATCCTGTGCTGCCTAGGGGAAGATAGATAGCATCAATAAGAGACACTAAAACCCTGCATTCTGTGCAGCCTAGGAGAAGATAGATAGCATCGATAAGAGGCACCAAAATCCTGCATCCTGTGCAGCCTAGGGGAAGATAGATAGCATCGATAAGAGACACCAAGAACTCTGCATCCTGTGCAGCCTAGGGGAAGATAGATAGCATCGAAAAGAGACACCAAGAACCCTGAAGCCTATTGAAAGATATATAGCATTGATAAGAGACACCAAGAACCCTGCATCCTGTGCAGCCTAGGGGAAGATAGATGGCATTGATAAGAGACACTAAGAACCCTGCATCCTATGCAGCCTAGGGGAAGATAAATAGCATCGATGGGAGACACCAAGAACCCTGCATCCTATGCAGCCTAGGGGAAGATAGATAGCATTGTTAAGAGACACCAAGAACCCTGCAGCCTATTGGAAGATATATAGCATCGATAAGAGACACCAAGAACCCTGCAGCCTATTGGAAGATATATAGAATCGATAAGAGACACCAAGAACCCTGCAGCCTGTGCAGCCTAGGGGAAGATAGATAGCATCGATAAGAGACACCAAGAACTCTTCATCCTGTGCAGCCTAGGGGAAGATAGATAGCATCGATAAGAAACAACCAAACTCTGCATCCTATGCAGCCTAGGGGAAGATATATAGCATTGATAAGAGACACCAAGAACCCTGCATCCTGTGCAGCCTAGGGGAAGATAGATGGCATTGATAAGAGACACCAAGAACCCTGCATCCGATGCAGCCTAGGGGAAGATAGATAGCATCGATAGGAGACACCAAGAACCCTGCAGCCTAGGGGAAGATAGATAGCATCGATAAGAAACAACAAAACCCTGCAGCCTATTGGAAGATATATAGCATCGATAAGAGACACCAAAGCCCTGCATCCTGTGCAGCCTAGGGGAAGATAGATAGCATTGATAAGAGACACCAAGGACTCTGCATCCTGTGCAGCCTAGGGGAAGATAGATAGCATCGATAAGAAACAACAAAACCCTGCATCCTATGCAGCCTAGGGGAAGATATATAGCATCGATAAGAGACACCAAGAACCCTGAAGCCTATTGAAAGATATATAGCATTGATAAGAGACACCAAGAACCCTGCATCCTTTGCAGCCTAGGGGAAGATAGATGGCATTGATAAGAGATACCAAGAACCCTGCATCCTATGCAGCCTAGGGGAAGATAGATGCATCGATAGGAGACACCAAGGACCCTGCATCCTATACAGCCTAGGGGAAGATAGATAGCATTGTTAAGAGACACCAAGAACCCTGCAGACTATTGGAAGATATATAGCATCGATAAGAGACACCAAGAACCCTGCAGCCTATTGGAAGATATATAGCATTGATAAGAGACACCAAAACCCTGCATCTTGTGCAGCCTAGGGGAAGATAGATAGCATCGATAAGAGACACCAAGAACTCTGCATCCTGTGCAGCCTAGGGGAAGATAGATAGCATCGATAAGAAACAACAAAACCCTGCATCCTATGCAGCCTAGGGGAAGATATATAGCATTGATAAGAGACACCAAGAACCCTGCATCCTGTGCAGCCTAGGGGAAGATAGATAGCATCGATAAGAGACACCAAGAACTCTGCATCCTGTGCAGCCTAGGGGAAGATAGATAGCATCGATAAGAGACACCAAGAACCCTGCAGCCTATTGGAAGATATATAGCATTGATAAGAGACACCAAGAACTCTGCATCCTGTGCAGCCTAGGGGAAGATAGATAGCATCGATAAGAGACACCAAAAACCTGCATCCTGTGCAGCCTAGGGGAAGATAGATAGCATTGATAAGAAACAACAAAACCCTGCATCCTATGCAGCCTAGGTGAAGAGATATAGCATCAATAAGAGACACCAAGAACCCTGCATCCTGTGCAGCCTAGTGGAAGATAGATAGCATCGATAAGAGACACCAAGAACTCTGCATCCTGTGCAGCCTAGGGGAAGATAGATAGCATCGATAAGAGACACCAAGAACCCTGCAGCCTATTAGAAGATATATAGCATCGATAAGAGACACCAAGAACTCTGCATCCTGCGCAGCCTAGGGGAAGATAGATAGCATCGATAAGAGACACCAAGAACCCTGCAGCCTATTGGAAGATATATAGCATTGATAAGAGACACCAAGAACTCTGCATCCTGTGCAGCCTAGGGGAAGATAGATAGCATTGATAAGCGACACCAAGAACCCTGCATCCTATGCAGCCTAGGGGAAGATATATAGCATCGATAAGAGACACCAAGAACCCTGCATCCTATGCAGCCTAGGGGAAGATAAATAGCATCGATAAGAGACACCAAGAACCCTGCAGCCTATTGGAAGAAATATAGCATCGATAAGAGACACCAAAATCCTGCATCCTGTGCAGCCTAAGGGAAGATAGATAGCATCGATAAGACACACCAAAACCCTGCATCCTGGGCAGCCCAAGGGAAGATAGATAGCGTTGATGAGAGACACCAAGAACCCTGCATCCTGTGCAGCCTAGGGGAAGATAGATAGCATCGATAAGAGACACCAAGAACCCTGCATCCTATGCAGCCTAGGGGAAGATAAATAGCATCGATAAGAGACACCAAGAACCCTGCAGCCTATTGGAAGAAATATAGCATCGATAAGAGACACCAAAACCCTGCATCCTGTGCAGCCTAAGGGAAGATAGATAGCATCGATAAGAGACTCCAAAACCCTGCATCCTGGGCAGCCCAAGGGAAGATAGATAGCATCGATAAGAGACACCAAGAACTCTGTATCCTGTGCAGCCTAGGGGAAGAGAGATAGCATCAATAAGAGACACCAACACCCTACATTCTGTGCAGCCTAGGGGAAGATAGATAGCATCGATAAGAGACACCAAAACCCTGCATCCTATGCAGCCTACGGGAAGATAGATAGCATTGATAAGAGACACCAAGAACCCTGCATCCTATAGCCTAGGGGAAGATAGATATCATCGATAATAGACACAAAGAACCCTGCAGCCTATTGGAAGATATATAGCATTGATAAGAGACAACAAAACCCTGCATCCTGTGCAGCCTTGGGGAAGATAGATAGCATCGATAATAGACACCAAGAACTCTGTATCCTGTGCAGCCTAGGGGAAGAGAGATAGCATCAATAAGAGACACCAAAACCCTACATTCTGTGCAGCCTAGGGGAAGATAGATAGCATCGATAAGAGACACCAAAACCCTGCATCCTATGCAGCCTACGGGAAGATAGATAGCACCGATAAGAGACACCAAAGCCCTGCATCCTGTGCAGCCTAGGGGAAGATAGATAGCATCGATAAGAGACACCAAAGCCCTGCATCCTGTGCAGCCTAGGGGAAGATAAATAGCATCGATAAGAGACACCAAGAACCCTGAAGCCTATTGGAAGATATATAGCATTGATAAGAGACAACAAAACCCTGCATCCTGTGCAGCCTTGGGGAAGATAGATAGCATCGATAAGAGACACCAATAACCCTGCATCCTGTGAAGCCTAGGGGAAGATATATAGCATTGATAAGAGACTCCAAGAACCCTGCAGCCTATTGGAAGATATACAGCATCGATAAGAGACACCAAGAACCCTGCAGCCTATTGGAAGATATATAGCATCGATAAGAGACATCAAAACCCTGCATCCTGTGCAGCCTAGGGGAGGATAGATAGCATTGATGAGAGACACCAAGAACCCTGCATCCTGTGCATCCTAGGGGAAGATAGATAGCATCGATAAGAGACACCAAGAACCCTTCAGCTTATGGGAACATATATAGCATCGATGAGAGACACCAATACCCTGCATCCTGGGCAGCCCAAGGGAAGATAGATAGCATCGATAAGAGATAGCAAGAACCCTGCATCCTGGGTAGCCCAAGGGAAGATAGATAGCATTGATGAGAGACACCAAGAACCCAGCATCATGTGCAGCCTAGGGGAAGATATATAGCATTGATAAGAGACACCAAAGCCCTGCATCCGGTGCAGCCTATTGGAAGATATATAGCATCGATAAGAGACAGCAAGAACCCTGCATCCTGGGCAGCCCAAGGGAAGATAGCTAGCATTGCAACAGAGCTTATAGGGAAGAGACACCTAGCACCATGAAAACTCTGTGGCCTTTGAGAAGCTAGATCGCATTGCAACACAGCTACCATGCCTCCTATGTGGTCTAAGGGAAGACAGAGAACATCACAACACAGCGTATAGGGAACAATACACTCAGCATATTGCCCCTCCCATGCGGCCATTGGGAAGAAAACTACCATTAAAACACAGGTAAAAGGCAGAAGCGCCTGGATTCTGCCTCCTGCACGGCATATCAGAAACCAGATAGCATTGCAGCACGAGCCACTAAACACCCTGCTTCCTGCGCAGCCTATCGTGACCTAACATTGCGACACATGTCGTACGGAAGAGACACCAGTCTGGAAAGTCAATGCAAAGGATAGATGTCTGGGGTGGAAAGCTCTTAGCAAATGAGGTCTTGTGTGCGCCTAGCCTCTGCCCCTTTATAAACAAACGGGAATAAATGCAAGCTTCCATCACATCTGTAGGCCATTAGGCAACCATTGGAAAGAGCAGAGACGTCCTGCTGTCCCATGTTACAAACTCCCACTGCCCCCTGCTACCACATATTCTGTCCCAGAAAAATGGAACGATCCCGCAGGCAGTGCTCTGTGATTGGCTCCTGACTGTTAAGCCAAAGCCAATTTGAGGATAAAAAGGAGAACCAAACTTAAACGCTCAACTTGACCTTCTGTTTAAAAAAAAAGAATACTACAAAGCAAGAGAGTGGCCATCACACCAAACATGTCTGATCCAGAGCTGCAACTGAGACTGTTGGCCTCACATAGACCAGAGCACTGCATTGCACCTCTCTGGCTAAGGCCATCTTTATTTGGTATGGACCACGGTGCAACAGTTACCTGCTCTCGTCCCTCCGTGTCCTACCCCTGCGGGGCAGGAGTGGGGCCTAACGCCCAAGGCCTGACCCCGACTGGCTGCACGTTGGAGCTGTGGCCATGTAAGAGTGCCAACATGTTTATGTTAGGGGACTTCCCTGCTGCCTGCAGTCTGGGTCAGGGCACGGGAGAGAGCTATGAAATCACGTCACTTGGACCAGGGCACCCCCCCCGCTAGAGTGGAACCCGCTTGCCCGTATTTTCTGTCTCCTCGTGTGCCATCTCGGGTCTCTAGAAAAAGAGGGTGGAGCGGACATTACTGAGGCCCCTCATATGACACCGAGAAACTTTTGGGAGTGGAGAAGGACCTCTCGCCTGCACCAGCCTTTTAAAAGAAAATATGCATGTGGCCTAGCACGTCATCCCGAGGATCTTAAGGAACCCAGAGGAGAAGCGCTTCAAATTCGTCCCATGGAATTAGGGAGCGCTGAGCCACAGTCCTGCAGAAGCTCCGGGTGTAGAAACATGCAACTGTGCCTATATGAATCGGCATAAAAAGAGGAAATTCATTGTGGATAAAAGACCCCTCCACTTCAGGGGCGAGATTGCCCGGTGTTGTGGCTCCCACTGTTTCATCCCACAGTGTCTGTGACATGTTTTCCTCTTTAAACTAAAACCAAGGAAGGGGTGTTTACCTGAGCTTGGGCAGTTTATATTTCTTGCACTGTTCCCCATTTGCCACAAAGTGTTTAGTGTAGGGGGGTGTTTTGGATGTCAGTTCTCAAATTCGACACTCAAACACATTATGTGCATGCCAAGCAGTGTAATATCCTCCTCAACAGACATCGCATGACAGAGCTCCACACCTCTCACACCACAGCCTTGTCCAATGCACCTGTCCATCATGGGCGCATGCGGCTCCCCTAGTGTGAGCGCTCGACGCAGAACACCCAGAAATAGCCCCACACACTGTATATGCAGCCTCCAGGCGGCAACACAACAGCAAAGCTCTCTTGCATGTTCCCTCTCTCCCCACCCACCTAACCCACTCTGCCGCCAGAGCGCCTGGAGGCCACGCAAATGGCAGCAGCGTTCAGTATAAAACCCAGTAGTCTATGACTTCTTAACAGTGGGTGGATAAACATGATATGAACACTTACAGTCCAGCACGCCACCCCCTCGCCACCTGACTCGCTAGACGCTGCCTACCCCTCTCCTCCCCACCAGACTGTATGACTCTACCCCTCCTCTCTGTAGCCTACCGCCTCACTGTATATCTGTGTTGGTGTGTACCTCGGTAAAGCGCTCTGTTGGTTCTGGAAACTAGGCCTGCGCCCAAAAAATACCATAATTATATAATAATGATAGATCTATCTTTAAACGGAGAATGTCGTCACAGTCACAATGTGTCCTCCTAGCCATAGCGTAACATGCTGTATTTTCATCTCCAACCCACATCTCCAGCTGAAAGTCTTGACTTGGCCACGTGACATCCCGGGAGCTGGAAGTAGGGTGGGACCCAAGGAGATCTATTCCAAGGAAGCAGGCCATGCAATATTTCTAAATAACAGGGAAGATACCTTACGCCACGGGCAAGGGCGCCCCCGCACAGCTTGTGGGACCACAGCGGGTGGAACATTTCAAGCACACGGAATCATGTCCCCAGGGAGGGCACGTCTTTTTTCAAAATGCTCAATTTTTTCAAATTAACCAAAGCACCTTGATCAGGGAATTTCATATGAAAAACTCTTCCAGCTAAGGGCAAGTCCTCCCATTTATTTATTTATCTAATTGTTTGTTTTTATAACACAAATATCATACCTGAGTTCAGTTTCTAAGTGCAGATTCCAGGATTCAAACCTCTGTTGCTCTGGTGGGCTTACTTCTAAGACCAGTGCATTGCCCCTCTGCTATCCTCCATTCTGACCCTGAAACTAGGCCACAATTAAATTGGACATGGAAGTGTAATTTGAACACATCTTCTAGGTCCTCGGATATGATAGGTTATTTATAACGCACTTAATGCCCAGAGGTTTCTAAGCATGGACCCGGGGATCGAACATGTGTTGCTCCGTGTCCCCTTGCGTGTCATCTTGCTTCCAAGGCCAGCACGTTGGCCCGGAGCTATCCTCCCGAGAGCTATCTGGGACACGCACAGCGTTTCAACTCCATAAGCTATGGCAGGAGGAGCTATACACATTCCAGATAACATAGCAGAACATAAAGCATGTCCTTATTCGTAAATAATCTGTGCGTGACTTTCGTTCAATGTTCTCGCAGCGCGCTACAGGAGATCAGGCGAGTCACCAATGCATGGATTTTCAGGTATAGCACTTCCCCGCACAACCTATGGCCAGAGAGGCGTAGAACTCCTTCCACCCCACAGTCTATAGGCAAAAAGAGAGAGAACAAACCTACACACCCTATGGGAAGGGACGTCCCAACACAAACCTGCAGTCTATAAGAAGACAGAGAAACGACCACACAGAGTATCCAACATCCATGTAAAGTCTATGGAAAGAGAGAACCGCCACACGCGACCTACAGGATGGGATAGCTTAAACCTCCTCTATATAGTCTGTGAGGAGATAAATGGGGGAATCGCCCGGCAGAGCCTCTGGGTGGACAGCCAGAACGTCCACCACAGTGACAACAGAGAAGTGATGGAACGCGGCAACGTGACTGCTCACAGCTGGCACCTTATAAGTCAACAACAAACAAACGAAAACACATTAAGAGAACCTCTCCACGCAGGTCCTAGCAAGAAAGACCTTCTGACTCCCCCACAAGTCTATGGAAAGAGGCATTAGGAGAAGCTGCAGTGGAAAATGTGTTTTTGTAGTGGAAGAAGCGAACCCCCTTTGTTGATCTGTATCGCGAGATAGCGGGTGGCCATCTTGGTGTATCCACGAGCATGTTAAATGCTTGCCTGACACATCTGACTGGCAGCTCTGGGTGGGCGCGCTTCAGTGATGAGAGCCGGATGGTAGGCCTTCAGCCTGTGCCAAGAGCAGAATGCCAGCTGCTGGGCCGCCTCGCGCATGAGCTTTCACTGCTGGAAGCAGGTTGTGATCTATAGGAATGTTAATGGATAGCCCTAACTATAGTGGTCAGATGAATGTTGCATGCTTGACTTTTAATTCTATGTCTTTTGATGTATTGTCCTCTGCAATGTATTTTGCCTGTAGTGGTTTCAATGTTATGGGAGTATCTGATATGATTATACACTGATTGGAAATGCAAAATAGACTTGATTGATAAAAAAAAGAGTGCGTGGGATAAGACATCTGCGTCCTTTTTGTATGGGTAGAGAGTAACTACCAACCCGAGAGCGTCTGATAAGTGGGAAAGAGCAACTCCCACCAATTTAGAGGAAAGCACCACAGACCCGCCCCCTCGTGCTTCGGAAGTGCTTGCAGTCCCTCTGCTCACTGCTGAGTCAGGAGAAATCCAGCGTTTCTGTAAAGGGCACACGAGAACAGACACTGCCGCCCCCAGGAGACAAGAACCCCAAACAGCTTTGTATGTCAAAAGAGGAGAGACCCAAACGTTCCCTTACAACAGGCTTGGGCAAATTGTGGCCGCCCAGACATTTTGGCCTACGACTCCCAGGCTACCTTGCCATTGACTATGCAGCCCGGGGATGATGGGAGTCGTAGGCCAACACATCTGAAATGCTGCAGCGCACAGAGCATTGCATTGCATGTTCTGCAAAGACCTAGCTAGAACTTCACCTTCCCTCGGTGTCTGTGTGCAATGACACTCACTTCTATCTCAACGGACATATTGGAAGGTGAGGCCAGACCTCTCCGCAAAGCCCATGGATAGGCCTGTGGGAACCTTTCAGGGCCTCCCACTGGAAACGACGGGCTCCCGCGCCCTACAACGGAGGGCCCCTCGGCGGGGGCCCCCCTTAGTGACGATTCCCTCAGGCGGCCCGGTGGGAAGGGGAGTCGAGGGTTGGGGGAGGCGGCGTGGAGGCAGCATCCCCCACCTCGGGGGGGGGGGCAATGACGCCACTCTAGCGCGCGGGCCCGCGCGCCGCAGCCTGGGCGCTATAAAAAAGCCCGGGAAACCCAGTTGGGGCCTCTTCCGTGGCTACCAACAGCTGAAATTGCCCTCCCGCCCACCCTTGCATTATCTAATAAATTATGTTGTTTTCTTGCAGACAAGCCCAGCGGATGTTACCTGGTGTTCCCGTTAGAAAGCACTGGCGGATACCACAAGGGGAACTGCACAGCCATTAGTTTATTATGAACGGCGCCCAGGAGTATTAGACTCAGGGGAGGCCCATGTCAATGGGGAGGGATAGGGGGCTTGGAAGACCTTCCAACTCCAAAAGTGGGCGGGGGAAATGGGAAGTGCATTGTGGGAAACTAAAAATGGAGAGCAACAATGAAGACAGCAAGGGGGGGGGGAGAATCGAAAGATTTCACAGTAAACGGGGCTCCGGCAAGTAGTTTCGAAACGGAGGGGAAGGGGGGGGTTTCAAGAGATGGGGGGCACTCGTGAGTGGCAGCGCCAGTTGAGCTAAAAGAAACACTGGGGAGGGGGGGGCCTTGGAATGCGGGGGGTAGGGGCCAGGAGGAGCAGGGGGGATAGTTTGGGAGGACCCCTCTTTAGCGAAAGGCAGGGAAAGACGGTGGGGATAAGAAGGTGGTTGAGCTCGGGGGTTTGATAGCGCGAGATGGATGGGGCTCTCGTGAACAGGAGGGTGCTATGGGGAAGAGGGGCGGGAGGGGAGTGGACAATCCAGGCGGGGAGAGCTAGGGCAGCCCAGGGTCTTGGCGGAAGGGGGATGGGGGCTTCCTAGCAGGACGGGCTAAGGGAAGACCTTTTGGGGAGAGAAGTTTGACAAAGATCAACAAACCCACCAGGGGAAAGGGGTTTTGGAATCCAGGGGTAAGGGAGCAAAAAAGGGGAAATGAGACCGGAACGCATCCTTTAGAAGGAGCCGAAGTGGAAAGAAAAGAAAAATGAATGTAAGACATGGAAGGGAAAATTGCACGTAAATGGTGAGGGGGAAAGTGAATTGAAAAGTAAAATGGAAATGTGAAATGTGAAATGTGTAATGTGAAATGGCCAAAGGGTAGAGAGGGACTGCTGAGGAAGGGGCTGGGCGCCTGGGTCGGGTCCTCCAAGGACCCGAAGGGGCGGGGGGGGAGAAGTTGCATTGTCTCAGCGCAGAATCCTGAGTAAAACGGAACACCTGTAAGCTAACTCCTGACTTTATGAATGTAATAAAGTTTGCTGTGGCAATTTTTCTCCCACTCATCCAACTGGTCATGCCTCTCATTTGGGACGTAAGGGGGGGGGGGGCTCCGTGGGAGGAGGTTAGCCATGAAGGAGTGTGGGAGTCTGAATGGGAGACTGTGGGTGGGGGGGCAATTAAGCACAAGATGGCTGCCGCCGGGCCACACCGCTGAGGGTGTCGGCGCTACGTCATTGCAAGAGACGCACAGAACGTCCCCTACGCAAGCGTTGAGCCAAAGAAGGCAGACACTGTATGGTTCACAAGAAGAGCCACCAGACCCTGCCCACTTCCCCTTATGAGATGAGACACCCAGTGCCCAACACACAATACCCACTTCACGAGATGAGGTGCCCAGAACACCCCTGAGCGTATGAGAAGAGACACCCAGACTCCCTTAGACGGCACATGAGTCACGCACTTTATGAGAGGAGACACATACACACCACCCCGCACACGCATGTTAATGGCACGAGAGGCCTAGCTGTCCCTTGCACAGTGTATGAGTTGAGAGTAGACACTCGGGTGATTCCACACACTTCAAGCGAGGGGACGCCCATGGATCCTTCCACACAAGCGTAGACGACCAATGGAAAGAGACATCTGGAACACCATTGCATGGTGTTTACAAAGACCCATCAGAAGCTCAAAACTCAGGTCATGGGCTCCGGTACCCAGAACCCTCAACTCCAGCCCCCGCCTAAACAGGTTTGACGAGACTCCCCCCTGCCAAGATAATGGCCAGTGAGGCCGAGGGGGGACACCCCTGCAGCTAGAAATCGCAGGAGAATAATGTGGGGGGGGATAGGGGGACCGGGGGACAAATGCAGGCGGCCTCAGGCAGCCAAAAGATCAGGAGGCCACAAACCACCCCCACCCCCCTCTCGACTCCACTTAGTTAGCATATGTGCAAGACCCAAGCCCCAGCACACCAAGGTGCGAAGGCACTGCCCAAGTGCCTTGCCCGAAAGCAGGAAGGGCAGGGAGAGAAACAAAGAGGCGCAAAAAGGTTTGATGCACTGTCTGCATCAGCCGACTGGGGGGGGCAATAAAGCCCCCCCCCCTAAGCACAGGACTGCCTAGGGCAAGTCCAGGGGGATAAAATGGGGCAACAGGCAGGAGAGAATCAGTTATTGGCACTCCGGACGGAGCACTGCAGTCATTCTGCGTACGCAGAAGACTGGCATTCCGAAAACACCATCACATCATGGAGGGGGCACAGGAGCATCCAATGGTCCGAAATACAGGACCGTTACGCAGACTTAGCTGCCTTCAAGGACCCCCCGAATTTTTGATTATACACCTGGGGGGCAGCGACCTTGTGAAACAGGGAAGAGAGCAGTTGCTGTCGGACAAATGCGCATGCATGGCAGGCATTGCACACAACTGGAGAGAGACTCGGATATTTTACTCAGCAATGCTGCCCAGAAAGGTATGGGCGGGAGCAAATTAGTACAAGGCCGTAGACATTGCACGGAAAAACACTCAACCGGGGGGTTGAGAAATTCTGCGCAACTAGGGGAGTCCATTTCATCAAGCACCATGCCATCTCACTGGCCGGCATGGCGCTGTTCCACAGCAATGGACAGTTTCTACGCGGAATTAATAAGCAGTCTGGCCGCAAGAGGGTGTAGATAAGTAACTTTTGGGCGGAACCTGGACGGCGGGCAACCCATCCATGTGTGGAGGCACGGGCCAGGTTCACGCCCCTGGACCTTGTGCCCAAAAGTGTACATTGTTTCTTTTCTTATGTGCAATTTTGATAAAGGAACTTTGCAAAAAACATTTTACAATTATGTATGAGCAATAAAAACCACAGCCTTTTATTGCCAACACATGCCCAATGTTTCCGTCATCATTGGCTAACCACAACTTTGGGGAGCAGTCACGGTCTCTTTGCTCCACTGATTATGGAGCAAGACGCGGGAAACCCCCCCCCCCCCCCGCCAGTAAACGGAGAAGCGGAGTCGCTCGACGAATTACACGGCAAGAGGCAGGCCGAGCCCTCCCCGCTACATAACAAGCACACACACACACACGTGTTCTGAAAGGAGACAGCAAACATGCCCGCCCCGCACAGTAGTAACGTGCTTCCTCAGAGCTATTAGTATTGCTTGTGACTGTTCTGAAAATAATGTCTTTCTTTATCCCTATGGACTGGGAGCCCCCCCCCCCCCACCCCCTAAGGTCTGAACAATAACAAGTCCTCTAGTCAATCACAGCATACGCACACACAAACCATATCACAGTTGCTTTAATGATTAGAAGTATTTAATTTTGAGAAAAAAAACTGCTACGCGTGTTTGAACCCACCAGGGTCTTTTTCAAGGCAATTGGTTTAGACATTTGTTTCCGGCCCTAAAACGTAGAGTATTCTAATACTAGGGTTCTTGCTCATCTAGGATTTCAAACGTAAAATGTATTTCTACTCAGACTTGGTAGATGTGCGGTTGTATAAACAGGTGCTGATTTTAGAATGATCCTCGTGAACTATAATTATATTTGAGGTTATTGAAGACTCAGTGGTTACGTCATTGTAGGGCAGTCTTCGAGTTATGCGACTGAAGGATATATATAGTGGGAGAATAGGAAGGCCGAGTTCGGACCCGTGACCTCGTTCTAGGCCGCCCCCTGTGACGCGTCCCGCAGAAACACGTCTCGCCGGTGACTTGCCGCATGAGCTATGGATGTGCCGCCAATAACATGACAGTAAGAAGAGGCGCTTACTAGGGAGCAGTGATCTGTCTGTCACGCGTATATCTCGCAGCTGACAGGCGTGTCCATCACAATGACATCTCGACGTCAAAACGCCGCTCGGAAGCACATGGCACCGGGCCGCGACATCTTGAGCAACTTCTGCAGAAGTGTCATCTGCGACATGTCTCCGAGCAGTGCACCGCGTGCACGTCTCTGAGGAATATATCCGACAAGGGCAGCATATGTCACCCGCCAGTGACGTGCCGCCACCAGGCGCCAGTGAACCGGTCCCCATCTTCCGCACTAACGAGTCTGGACAGCAGCGTGCGGCGCAAGCGCGCCGCGCCACTGCATGCGTGTAGATTCACACCTGGGTGCGCTCCAGTGACTCGCATAGCCTTCACTTGCCACTGCAACGCCCCCAGATATGTTCAGTGGCAGGCTACCACGCCCACGCTTACTGCCGTAGGGCACCCCGCTGCGTGTGGCGTGCCCAGGGGGTAGAGCCTCCTCGCGACTCCCGTTTCACACGCTGTGCAGCGCGTTCCGCTGGCACCAGATTCGCGAGCCTCCGCGGACTAGCGCGTGCCACGGAAGAGCTGCAAAGCGGCCACTTTACACAGTCCCCATCTTCGCCTCCCTGACCCCAGCTAAGTGCCCTCGTGCGGACAGAGACCGCATCCATCCTCTCACCTCCCCCCACACCTGCGCCAAGAAGCCCCATCGAGAGGGGACTCTGCTTATTTTGGCAATGGGGAACACCATGCCTGTACGCGCTCCTCTTGTTTTGGTCTGAGGGTTTCGATAAAGCCGGGCTCCCTCAACCCATGGCCACCGGAGCAACCTGTCACTGATGTATCCCATCAGAACAGCTGAGGGGGGGGGGGGGGGGATTTAACCATCTCCCCCCCAATCTATACTGTCAGGGCGTCTCCAAAATATGTCGCCAAGTTTCCGAATCAAGGCGGCCCCTCCGCACCCCCCGTCACACTTCCAAAGTGCAGCCTCTCCAGCGCCCCGTGAATTGCAGCACCCCTGAGGTGTGCCGCCGTGAAGCCCCCTGTTATGGTGGTGATTTTGTGGTTCAGGCTAAGTTACTGGCGGTGATGCCGGGAGGGTAAACGGGCACTGGGTGATAAATCATTCCCAAAAACAGTCGCAGAAGTCCGCAGTATATCAAAATGAGTGGCAATCAGGCAAAAGGGAGCGCCGTCCCCGGCGCGGAGTGCAGTTGGGGGCGCTTTTTTGGGTGTTGGGCTGCACTAGGTCGTTGGGGACCACTCACAGTGAGACTTGGCTGGCCTCTGCCTTCTGTGGACACTCTGCGCGTGGATCGCGAATCGCAGAGATCTCTTGCACTCTACCCGCTATTCGCAGAGCTAGACCGCTGTGCTCGCTGGATGGCTGCGGCGCCGCACGTGTTGCCAATGCAAGGGATCTCTGCGACGTTGGCGAAGTCACGGCATGCTGCCATGCTGCCATGTCTTTCAATGCAAAGGGTCCCTGCGGTTATCGGAACCTACTTCGCGGGTGCGATATCCTCCAAGGCACTGCGAGGCTGGCCGAGGCCCCCCAGCTCTATACATCTGTTCCACTTCTCTCCTGGCACACGGACAACTGGCTGGGAATTGCAAGTACAACCTTAACCCGCATCTCATACAGTAACACAACATATGTGCGATGTGCATGTTTTGGTGCGCGGGCTTGAGGCCACAACGCCCCGCATGTCTTTCTAATTCTCTTCTGCTTCCCTCGGGTATTGACAAAGCAAAGGACCTCTACCAACCCTAGACCAGCTACCACATGCAGTAACATAGCATAACTGCACATGTGTGTGAGATCCACGTGTTGGGGGGATTGAGGGAGAATACTGAACGCCACACGCCTCTACACACCCGTTCCACTCCTCGCGTGGGGTACCCACGCCTGGGCGGTTCTTGCTCATGCTACGGCTCTCTGGAAGCCTGGGCCTCTTCACACGCAGTAACATGGCATAGCATCACATGCGTGCGATATCCACCTGTTGCGGCGGCTCTCGGTGCCACATGCCTCTACACACCCGTTCCACTCCTCGCGTGGGGTACCCACGCCTGGGCGGTTCTTGCTCATGCTAAGGCTCTCTGGAAGCCCGGGCCTCTTCACACGCAGTAACATGGCATAGCATCACATGCGTGCGATATCCACCTGTTGCGGCGGCTCTCGGTGCCACGCGCCTCTACACACCCGTTCCACTCCTCGCGTGGGGTACCCACGCCTGGGCGGTTCTTGCTCATGCTACAGCTCTCTTGAAGCCCGGGCCTCTTCACACGCAGTAACATGGCATAGCATCACATGCGTGCGATATCCACCTGTTGCGGCGGCTCTCGGTGCCACGCGCCTCTACACACCCGTTCCACTCCTCGCGTGGGGTACCCACGCCTGGGCGGTTCTTGCTCATGCTACGGCTCTCTGGAAGCCCGGGCCTCTTCACACGCAGAAACATGGCATAGCATCACATGCGTGCGATATCCACCTGTTGCGGCGGCTCTCGGTGCCACGCGCCTCTACACACCCGTTCCACTCCTCGCGTGGGGTACCCACGCCTGGGCAGTTCTTGCTCATGCTACGGCTCTCTGGACGCCCGGGCCTCTTCACACGCAGTAACATGGCATAGCATCACATGCGTGCGATATCCACTTGTTGCGGCGGCTCTAGGTGCCACGCGCCTCTACACACCCGTTCCACTCCTCGCGTGGGGTACCCACGCCTGGGCGGTTCTTGCTCATGCTACGGCTCTCTGGAAGCCCGGGCCTCTTCACACGCAGTAACATGGCATAGCATCACATGGATGCGATATCCACCTGTTGCGGCGGCTCTCGGTGCCACTTCTTTTTAGGGGGATTCCCATGCTTGAGGCGGGCCTCGCCGCTTATACCCCACTTCTCTAGTGCAGTGCCCGAGGCATGGTGTGATTTCGTGCCCCCGGGGTCTCCATTACCGCAACTCTCCTCCCACGTGAGATACCAAACACTCTCTCCTTGGACACCACCACCTCTCCAGCCCTAATTGCGCGTGGAATAGCCGAGGCTATCTACATGTGGCCAGCCTCACGGGTCCCCAGAACTAGAACCCTTCGGGGTTCCGGCCGCCCCCGTAATGTCGAGCTCGCGCGTTCTATCCACCTCAACACACTCCCGTCACTCTCTCCCCAGAGACATGTCCCCCAAAAGTAGGGTGCATCTTACCATCGCAGTGAGCCTGGCGCTCCTCCCCGCTCACGCATGTTGCAGGTGCTCGGGAATCCTCGTCATCCTCCTCCTGCCAGGCCAAGGGGTCGGAGAACATGGGCCGGAGTGGGATGGGCCGCTCAGATCATCCCCCGGACCGGTGTGTGAATGGGAGCGGAATGGTCCGATGAATGGGAAGGATCGGTGCATAGGACTCGGCGATAATGGGATGGGAGCGGGAGGGTCATGGGGTGGGTCACTTCCGGCAAGGGGCCCCCGACAGTTCGCGGGGTCAGAACAGTCCTATCGCGGCCAGGAGCTCCTGTGAGTCCAACAAGTGGGCGGTGGCGCTGAGGAAGCCGCTTCTGTCCTGGCTATCGCTGGGAGCTTCTCCAAAACCATGCCATGTGCGCGCTGGGTGCCCCCCGGGGTGGGCACCAGAGCCTGCTTATCGTGTCCGTTCGGGGGTCCACCCTCATGAAGGCTTTTCCCGAGAAGTTGGGCTGTGGGGGGGCGTATCGCTGCGCTCCCGCATCCACGAAGCTGGCAGGCAGACTGAGGAAGACTCCAGCAGCCTCAGTCAGCCAGGCATTGCCTTACACAGAGATCCCGCGCCAGCCGCAGCCAATCGGAGCCCGGGATGCGGCGAGCCAGAGCGCCCACCTCCCAGGGAGGAGGAGATCCAGCCACACAGCGGGCTTTGCGCTCTTACCGTATAGCGCTGACCCCGAACTGGAGTGTCTTCCAGCACACGCGCCGAGGGCGAAGCTAGCGCAGCGGCAGATGACCCGAGTTGCACAAGATCACACGATTTGGTCAAGTGCTGGAGCTGGGATTATGGGATGGGGTTTGTCTGTACCCTCCGCAGAACCTGATACATCCGCTTCCTAACACTGACGGGAATTCCCTCGAGGAAACAGACAGGGCTCTGAAGTGCTCAGCTGGGTAGAGTAGCTCTTCCTGAACTATTACACACAGAACCACACAATGCACCCAACACCAAACGAAAGCAATGCGTACATTGAAAGGCTGGCGTGATAGTGCGGTGGGTTAATGTGCCTTCCGCGCAGGTCCTCCCTGTGCAGCATTTCACCAGAAGTTGGAATACAGACACATCTGACTCAGCCCCCCGCCCTTTCTTGGTTTGTAAAATAAGTTCAGCTGAGTAATAACAACAGCTGCTGTTGGTATAGTTATGGAGCTGGCAACCTGTGACCGCAACCGCTCCAAGTGTACAGGGAAGTCATTAATCTCCTCTGTGCAGTGTGGCGAGCGCGCCCTCCGGCTCCCTCCACCTGCCCCAGGGTTGGGCTCTTTGCTCTTGGACATCGCTATGCCAACTGAGCAAACAGCAGCATTCGCACAGGTTGGATATTTGGGTTCGTACGTTTTGTGGGTGGGGGGAGTGGGGGAGGGGGGCTGCATTCACTTCGCTCGTCCTGCCTAGGACGTAGCGCTCATATCCATAGCTTTCGGTTCTGCCCAGGCCACATGCGTAAACATAAGCCCCTGTACCTTGTGGGCACTGCTCTTATAGGGAGCTATGCGCCTTGGCACCCACTCAAACCACGGGGTGCCACTCTCCAAACTTGATGGCCAGGTGCCCAGGACCCCCACCCTCACCCCTCCCACAAACTGGCTAGTGTTGGTACACCCTGGTATCCTCTGCCCAAAGGTACACAATCAGGGAGGGCAGAGGATGTGGGGGAGGGGCACTTCAAAATGGTGCTGTGCTGGGTGGGGGGCTCTCGCATCTTGCATACAACCGGGAAACACCACCTGCATAGGTTGAACTGGGCCGTTTTAAGGCTTTCAAATGCAAAATGGCCGCGGCACGGTGAATAGGTTTACTGGGCCACTACCAGTCGCATTTGGCGCAGTAGTGTTTCCCAGGAGTACACACCTTAGCACTCAACCAACATGTGCTACCCGGAATGGGAAGGGGGGATTCAGGGCAAGGTCGGGAAAGGACCTGGGCTGGGCGGGGCAGCTGTGTGGTGGATACAGTATAATGGGGAAGACGTTTCCCTCTGCAAGTTCCAGTGTTCCAGTGGAGGGCCGTCCCCTGGTTTCCCCAATGAGGATGCATAGTACGAGCCAGGCCCTGCACTTCATTACTCTCCGTGCATACTCGCAGCCCCACACCAACGAGCTGAATGCAGGGTACACGTGCCTGTGATGACTGAACTTCTTTCCCCGAGCGCTGCCTTTGGCGAGCACATGCACTCGAATGTAATAGAGCGCATAGTGTGTGAAGACGATGGCTCCTTAGAGAATATGTAGGGGTGGACTGGGAACCAAACGAGGCTCTGGAAATAATTTGCAAAGTGGCCCCATATTGCACATTGTCAGCAAGCCCAGCCATTTCCCTATGGGAACATTTGGAAATATGGAAATAGCATTCCAAAGAGGCCCAGGGTGCAGAGGCCTACCAGGACATCCCCAGAGTTCCCCATAGGCCAGTCCTCCATGAGAATATGAGCATACCATCTGTCTGACTTTAGTGCTTCATCATGTGGCAAACTCCTCGATAAGGCAGTGGAGCAGGGGGGTGTGGCTGAAGACTAACAGAGGACAGATTTAGTGGTCTCTGCACAGCAGAACAAAGAAAGTAAGATAGTACCCCAAGTGACCAGTCAGAAAAGCTTTTAAGCTTTCTTGGCTAGATTCTCAGTGGGGAAATAGTTCAATTGCAAGGGCTGAAATGTTCTGGCACTGGGCATGCACACAATCCATTTCCCTGGCTTCAGGAGGCCAGCCGAGGCACCGCGGCGCACCGAGAGCCAGATCTTACTGGCATGGGATGCAGCCTCACAAGTGATCTGCACCGCTCCGCTTTGCCTCCCGCCCCCACCCCCAGCGGGCTGGGTCCTCTGAGCCGGTCCAGAGGTTATGGCACAGCGAATTTCAGAAAAAAACACAAGAGAGACGAAGAAGCGGAATAATAATTGAAGAAAGAGAAAGCACGCGAAGCAACACGAGGACGAAGGGAGGAGAGAACCTGGAAGGAGGAAAGGAGGGGACGAAGAAGGGTGGAGGGTAGGAATGGGGGAACACGATGTGAGGAAAGAGACACAATGAATCAGAAGAAAGGGTGAAGAAAGGAAGAGGGGAAGGGGAGAGGCGGGGAACAAGGAGAGGGCATGGGTCAGAGGAATCGAGACGGAGGGAAAGAAGGAGAGGGGGGAACGGAAGATGGAGGGGGTGGAGAGAGGGAAGGATGGAAGAAGGGAGGGACGAAGGAAGGAAGGAAGTAGGAAGGAAGGAGGGGAGGAAGGGTGGGAAGTGGGAGACAGACGGATACAAGAGGGAGGATGGGGGATGGAGAGGGGGAACAAACGGAGGAAGGAAGGGAGGAGGCAATGAAGGAGGGAAGAGGTAAGGAGAGGGGGGAGGAAGGAAGGAAGGAAGAAGAAAGAGAAAGAAAGAAAGAAAGAAAGAAAAGAAAGAAAG
Source organism: Ambystoma mexicanum (assembly GCF_040938575.1). Classification (NCBI taxonomy): domain Eukaryota; kingdom Metazoa; phylum Chordata; class Amphibia; order Caudata; family Ambystomatidae; genus Ambystoma; species Ambystoma mexicanum. The sequence goes on along the minus strand of NC_090925.1, from coordinate 646,497,631 downwards.
AAAGAGAAAGAAAGAAAGAAAGAAAGAAAGAAAGAAAGAAAGAAAGAAAGAAAGAAAGAAAGAAAGAAAGAAAGAAAGAAAGAAAGAAAGAAAGAAAGAAAGAAAGAGAAAATATGGACTAAGGAAGGAGAGCAGGAGGGAGGCAGCGAACCAGTGAAGGAAGGGAAGAGAAAGGAAGGTAACGGGGTCGGGAAAGTAAGAAAGAAGAAAGAAAAAAAGCAAGCAATAAAGCAAGATAGATAGATAGATAGATAGACAGATAATAGGTCTAGATGAGTGGAGGGGGGGAGGAAAGAAGGAGCGAGGGAATGAGGAAGGAGGAGAGAACGGGAACGAAAAGTTGCAGTTTTTCCAAGGGAGAACATGTAGTCAAGTATGAAAGAAAGGAAGGGCAAGTTTAGGATTCCATTTTCTAGTATTGTTTGTCACTTCAGACTCTTTGTCAGCGGGTAACATTTCTCTGGGGACTTCATCTCAACCAGAGTCACAGCAGCGGCGTTGTCATTGTTAGCCAGTGTCATTGGCTCTTTCTGGCCCAACCCCTCCCTACAACACCTTGTTAAGGTATGTGTTCTTCACCAATCTGAGGCACCCGCACCTGGCAATGCCCAGACAGCAGCTAGCTGGGCATATGCCGAGAGCTACTTGTCTTGCTCTCCTCTTTAGCCTCCTGCATACACATGCTGCGCCCGCGTGGTTTCCAGGCGATAAGAGGGAGCCTAACTAAGAAACTGGCATTGCAAAGAAAGGCAAAATCAGCACATGGGCCAATAGAATAATAGTTCACTCTCAATACCTGCATTTCCAGGAAATAACACCAACAATCAGCACAGTGAGGACAACATAACTTCCCGATCCTCAGTAAAATCAATACCAGCCCCACACAAAACAAACACCCCAACATTGCACCAGCAGCAGAAGGGAGTGGCACAGGCCTGCCAGGAGGGATGGAACAGGGGCCGAAGAGAGAGATCCAGGGACTGGGGGATGCAGGAGCGAGGACAATTCTGGGAGGGTAACCGGTGGGCCAAGGACGTCATTTCACCAAAATGCCAGGGGTAGCTGAAGTTACATATCACGACCCTTGAGCCATGATGACATCACAGGAAGTCTTGTAATTTGACCCTGTCCCGAAGTAATATCGCAGGTAGCGATGGAACACGATCTTTCACCCATTGACAAAACAGGAAGTGGCATCACATGGCATTGTACACTACGAAAATATGGTTACAATATCACTATAATGTGATGTACATTTCATACAAGTATGGATCGCCATATGTATCGTTAAGATCAGTGTGTATAGGCCCATATTACCAAATGACTGTGAATGCAAGCAGACGTCCATGGCCAAATGATAATGATGTGTTATTATATAGCACTTACGCTTAAGTGCTTTATATAGAAAAAATAAAAACACCCAATATCACCCAAACTGTGTTGGTACTCCTTTATCAACCTCAGAAGGATGAAAGGCTGAGTGGAGGCATTTAAGAACAGACTAAATCAGTGACTCACACTCTGAAGTGTGCCTGAAATAAACCTTTAATGAGTCTAGCAATTACTGTATAGAATTCCAGAAAGACACATTATTTGGTATTCCTATTCTTTCTTATTTAGGGTCAGTGCTGAAAGTGTTAGACTTGTGGCACTCCTGTGGGCCTGAACAAGAAAGCCAGCCACTCCAGAAGGAAAGAGTCGCATGGTGCTGGCCACAGCCCAGGAGCTTGCATTACAAAAAAAAGGAAAAATACTTGTTTTTATTTATTTTTTAATTTTTTAGAGGACCTCAGAGGTCGCAGTTGCGACCTCTGGTGACCCCTAAATGACATCCCTGGGTTGGGCAGGCAAGGCACTGGTACAGCACTGGCACCCTACAGCCTTCTGAAAATAAAGCCAAAATGCAGCAGGCCAGTTGGCTTGGCAATGCCTGGGACATGGCCACTGACCATTCCAGGTGACTTGGGTAATGGCTGGGGGGCAAGAGCATTGCTGAAGACCATGCCTAAACAAAGTGGCCACTGCGCATGGCAATTGTGAAATTAGAGGCAACGATGCGGGGTCGGGGGGGGGGGGGGCAAGGGGAATTGTTGAAGGCAATCTCCAGGGTAAAATGTCCACTTCAGAGGCCTAAAGGGGCCAGCACATGTGCAAAAAGCATGCCCAGCTAAAAGTGCCAAAGGCCATGGGCAGATTTCACTCTGGGTGACTTGATGGAGGGCCGATAAAAGTGTTAAATGGCCATATAGACGCCAATAGGGGTTGTTTAAGGTGGATGTCCATTAAAATAACGTAGGACGAAAAGATCGAATTGCAAAATGCTGAAGCCCACTGTGCCGCATTTTGCAATTTGATCTTGCTGTTTTTTTAAAATGTCTCCCGCATTCACTTTCATGTGTGTGGGGGCCACCTCCGCAGCCTCCGAATCCGAAAATAACGAACTAGGAGTGCAGGGGACACCCCTGCAACCTCTGCACACCTACCACAGTATTTTCGGATTCGTGGTTTTATATACATGGTAAATGCGGGAAAACCATGTATACGGTTTTATGGATGTCATTTAGGACCTTTTGGGTCGGTACCATTTTAGGTGACCCTTAGCATGGCTAGCATCCATGCCTTTCGTAAATTGCCCCTGAGGCATTGTTCATAAACTAGTGAAATGGCCTTCAAACTCTTAAGGCCTGGGTCCTTCCCCGGGCAAAATGTGGGCAGGCTGGGCCCCTCCAGAATACCAAATGGACAGTAAGTCTCTGGTTTGCTCCATCCCACTCCAACTCAGTCCTGATTTCCCTGGAACCAGTGGTCCAGGGGTGAATATCGGTTTCTAAACCATCCATGAACCCCACACCTCTAATACACCAGAATGGATCCGAACAGATTGGAGTAAACCGGCATACAATTAAAATGATAAACCTCCTTGTCCAATGTTGGTAATGTGGATAGAACGGCAGGCATATCTCCCCTAAAGGTCGTGGATCATTGGTTATTTGCAACACAGCAAAAATACAATCATTACCCAATGATAAAATGACTGTCCATTCAAGGTAATATACAGATACCTACCTTATTATTATTACAACAGACAATCTAATAATACTACTACATACAACCCACCCTGTAGAGGAATGCAAAGACCAGACAGTTTCTAAGAAGGAAAAGGGATGCACTCTGAATACTGATAGGATGGTAGGTGGTATAGTTAATAACCACAATAGTTTTTTAAAAGGCTACTTGACTTTAAAAAAAAAAAAGGAGAAATGGTACTGAAATGTCTCTAGGGGCCTTCCGGGAAAGGTCAGGGGGACAGACCCACAATGCACCTATTTTAGTTGTTCTTAGTACTCGACAGAGTTGAGTCCGCTTCAGGGCGCTGTTCAGGCTTCGGCAACAGAGTTCGAAATGGGAGTCAGTGGCAAAAATCATGAGGCAAGACGATTCAGTGAGCGAAGCTTGGCGAACAGCTGCAGGCTGGCCTTCAGGCGACTTAGGTGTAGGAATCATAATATCAGTGCTGATCGGTGTTTCTGCAGCTCTGGTTGAGACGTCTAGGGTACATTCAGTGTCTGCGGCTTGACGGCGGTAGTTCGAGGCTTGATGGCAGTCAGCATTGCAGGTGGATGTGTATCGAGGAACTTGACTGGCTCGAGAATGTCTTTTAAAGAAAGGCGGAAGCAGGTGCTTGTCATTGCACTTTTCTCACCTCTTCAATGGGTTTGTGTTGTGCTTTAAGGTGGATGCCCAGAGCCAGGGAGTGTGTTGCAGGCAGATGCCTTGTTCTTGGTTTTTGCTTCAGAGACCTTCTGGCACTCCCTGTGGAGCTTGCTGCAACGTCTAGCAGGGCAAACTGTGTGCTGGCTGGGTACTGGGTCTGAAGTGGCTGGAGAGCAATCTGAGTCCTTTTCTTCCATTGTTCCCTCTTTGGATGTTCCTTGATTTCCTTCAATAGCAGAAGCTGTAAGGCAGACTGTACCTTCAGCCAGGGTCCAAGGAAGAGTTCTTCTTTGTTCTTCAAGTGAAGTCTTCAGATGATCTGCCTGAAAGAAGGGCTCCAGCCCTCTCTTAAAGCAAAGAGGGCCACCATGAGTGGTGTAGGCTGAGCCTACCTTAGTGAACAAATCCTGGGGTCCCTATCAACACTTTTCTGTATGTATGAGGTCATAACCAGAGTGCTTTGAAACAGGCAAAGTTAAGGGGGCCCTACAGGAACATAGGGTGTCCCTGAGCCAATATGGCTGAACCCTTCTCTCAACAGAAAGAATTCTGGGCTAACTCCCCTGTGATTCTAGGTCCCACCCCCCTTCTTGGCTTCTGTGAACAAAGAGTCTCTTTGGTTAATGGTTCTCCCTGTGTGGTTCCTTTTTAAAGATGCAGATCTCCCTTGACAATGCTGAGAGACCCGACTCTGGCTTCTGCAAACCACATTCTTGTATTTTAAGAATGAGGTCACCCTAACAGTTGTTATCTTCTGAAACAATAGACTCAGGCATGTCAGTTCACTGCCATTGATACTGAGGAGCAAGAGCTGGCTTCAGGTTGACACAGTTACATATGAAAGTTTTGTTGGGTTTCCTTTCTCCTTTGCTTTCCTCTGCAGTCAGGCCCCATGGGGGCTTATTTGAAGTACCCTCTATTGTTATGTTAATCGCTGCCACCAGCTGCAAGAGTGACAAACGAGCAGAGCAGTTCCATGGAGCCCTTGTCAGTTAATCAGGCTGTCCATGGCAGGGGTATCCCCCCAACCTTGGGATGACATTGTGCTCTCCTCACCTGTCATATTTCAACTAAATATGACAGGGGTGGACTGTACCTGTAGGCTGTGTCCATGTCAGAGTACACAGGTCTATGCATTTGTTGTTGTGTGAGCATAGGAACATTTGTGTGGAATTAGCCCCACACATTTTCCAGAGGTAAGTCTACTATCATCCATTTACTTTTAAAAGCCCAGGCTTGCCCACGCCCACCATGTGGATGGTCGAATTTCTCACATGTCCCCCAGCCTCAACATGTGAACCAGCACCCTACTGAGGGTCTGGTTCATCATCTAGGAGAAAGTACTGGCTTAGGCTATCTGCATACCCATATTGGAAGCCCGGATTGTGCTGAATGTCCCTATCTCATCCATGTAGGCATATGGCCAGGCGCAAACGCTTAGGGTTCTCCCTTTGTATGGCCATTGACCATCTAGAGGCCGGTGGTCTGTTTGGACTGTGAGGTGAGACACAAAGATTTTTTTGATTTTTCATGAACCAAACAACCGTGTAAGCCTCTTTTTCTATGATGACCCAGTTCCTTTCCCTTTTTATTAATTTCCTGGTAATGTAGGCGACAGGTTGCTCCACCCCTTGGGAGTTCAACTGTGATAAAACTGCCCAAACCCCAAATCACAGGTGTGCTGGGATAATGAATTCCTGACCATAATATGACACCTTCAGAACTCAGTCTCTGCACAATCCATCCTTCAAATCCTGAAATGAGTTTTGACAGGCAGGGATCCAAGTTACCTTTCTTGGCATCTTTTTTGATGTTGCATCACTCAAGGGTATGGGAATGGTCCCATACACCTTGAAGAACAAGCAGTAGTACCCGGTGAGTCCTAGGAAGGCTCTCACCTGTGGCTGTGTGGTGGGGATGTCCCAATCCTTCACAGCCTGTACTTTGGCTTCAAGAGGTTGTTTCTTACCTCCATCGACCAGTTGGCCTAGGTAAGTCACTGTGCCCTTTGCTATCTGACACATTGTGGCCTTGTTAGCCAGACCTGCATTCTGCAGAGCCTGACACACTTGTTTCAGGTGGGATATGTGGTCCTCCCAGGTGTGGCTGAAAACAGAAATGTTGTCCAAATAGGTGACACTGAAGTTTTCCAGGCCAGACAAAACCTGGTTAACCATCCTCTGAAAAGTGTCAATCCTAAGGTCGTAACAGTGAACTGATAATGTCCTTCGGAGGTTGCATATGCTGACCTCTCTCTTGCTCTGTTTGTCTAGCCGACCTGCCAGTAGCCTGCCGTGAGGTCAAGGGTACTCATGGCAGGGTACTGGCAGGTCGGCTTGAAAAACAGAGAAAGAGAGAGGTCAGCATTTTCAACCACAGAAGCGCTGAGCTTGTCAATGAGTTTATCTGCCCGAGGAATAGGGTGACCATCTGTCTTTGTGGCAGAATTGAACCCCCTGTAGTCCACAGAAAAACACATTTCACCACTGGGCTTTTTAGGGACCATTACCATTGGGCTAACTACCACTGGGCTTTTTAGGGACCATTACCATTGGGCTAACTCAGGAGCTGTGGGATGGCTCTATCCCTCCTAATGCCAACATCTTAGAAGCACCTGCTTGATGGTGTCCATTGCTTTATCGGACATCCGTTAAATTCTGTTTTTTCCCAGCTTGCTGTCTCCAGTGTCCACATCATGCGTGCACCAATCTGCTCGATCTGGAGTAAGAGAAAACAGACCAGAAAACTGTCTCAGTAAACAGTGACAGTCTGCCAGTTGCTTTTCTGGCCGGTCAATTGCAAGGTTGGCCTTCAACGGACCCATCTGTGGATTCAGCGTGCAGGGGGTCTAGGAGGGGGGTCTGTCTCCTCATCAGTCTCTCCATCTGTCACTAATGCCACAACCAAGTCATTCTGGCTATAATGGGGTTTCCACCAGTTGATTTGAATGACCCTGCACATCTGTTCAGGCCCTTTCACGTCAATGAGATAATTTACCTCCCTGACCTTTTCAAGTACACAGTAAGGCCCAGTCCACTTGTCCTGAAGGGCATTCAGTTTGACAGTTTCCATATTCCACACTCAATGGCCTGGAGAATAAACTGTCACAGTGGCCTTCTGGTCTTGCCAATGCTTCATCAGCTCCTGAATGGCCTTTGGATTTGTTGTAGACTGTTCCATGTACTTTTCCATTCTAGACCGAAGGCCAAGTACATACTCCACCACATCTCGACTGGGGCAGGAGGGGTTGCCGTCCCATCCCTCTCTCACTAGACTGAGGAGACCTCTTACTTTACTTTCAAATTTGTTTATTGAACTCAGAATGACCAAGAAACAATACAGGCGAGGTTACAGAAATTGCAAGTACAGCATTGGTCTGTCTAAAGCAATTAGTACAATAAACATAAAGCTTACAAACAAACGTAAGAACATAAACTTTGCATACATAGACTTAGGTCAGGGCACAAGGTAAGAGTCAGGAAACATGACTTATGGATCAGAACAGTGACGTGAGCGACAAAAAAGTGAATCCGGGCATGGGCAGAGGCAGGAGAGGCAATAACCAAAATTACTTAAAGTAAAACGTAAAGTGGGCGGTTAAGTCATTCGCGGTTGTATATCATCCGATAGGTGGAACATAGCAAAGACTAGTAATTTCCAAGCTACAAGAGTGTCAACCAGGCTATCATCAAGAGGACGCAATGCCATTGCCCACGCTCTTGTTTCGGCTTTGCACCAAGTATCGAATTTGCGAAACCATAATTTGAATTGACGGCCACCAGGGGATTTTCAGGACATGGCAATAAATCTCTTTGCAAGTATACACGCTAAATTCATAAGTTTAATATCATGTTTGTGTTTGCTTATTCTAGGGTATGTATCCAACAGGCACTCCATTGGGGATCAGTCGTATCTAGTGACCCCAGCTCCTTTGCAAGCCTGTTAAATTTGGGACCAGAATACTTGCGCTTTCACACATTTCCAAAACATATGGATAAGGTCCGCATTATCTTGATGGCACCAGGGACAAATGGACTGCGTGTTATTACTAATCTTAAATACTCTACTAGGAGTCATGTATGTATGATGGAGTAAGTTGATCTCTAGCAGTCTAAACCTGGCATTACGGAATACATTCTTAGGGAAACCTAGCACTCGTTCCCATTCAGCGTCAGTAATTTCAGAACCTACATCCGTCTTCCATCTCAGTTTTAGGTCCGGGTTTCTAAAGCTGGATCCACCCAACAGGCAGTTATAAAGTCTCACTACATGTCTCCAGCCATCTTCCAGCAAGCAGACCAGAGCCAGGAGTGCTGTTTCTTCTGATTCTTCAGGCCACCCTTCCCATCTACATTTTGTCACTCCCCTCACCCTCACGTATCTTGAAAATAGTCCCTTGGGCAGGCCAGCTGCTGAGGTATACTTTCCAGGTCCCTGAATCTGCCTTTGTCATACAGGGCCCCCAGGTGTAAATGTCACATTCCTCCCAATGCCTGGAAACGCCCAGATCATCTCTGTTCGCAAACACGTCCGCAACTATTGGCACGCTGGGAGAGTAGGGACGGGTCACCCTAAACACCTTTTGTGGACCAGATCTGCCTACCGAGCCTAACGAGCAGGGGCAAGGAGTCCATGCAGCTTTTTGGAAGCCATAATATTTCTTTCAGCCTGGCTGGTGACACCAGCCGTTGAAGCAGTGCTGATTCTGATGTAGGACCATCAGCTAGCCACTGTGAAATGAAATTCAACTGAGCGGCTAAATAGTAAAGGTCGAACCTTGGTAGGGGTGCAGCTACCAAGGTTCGACCCCCGTCCTTGTAAAGTAGGCACAACACAGAAAGGGACAGTTTATGGCGACCTGGGACCCAAAGGAAATCTCTGATCAAAGAATCTAGGAGACTAAAAAAGGTTACCCCTATATAATAATGTACATTGATGAAATAATAAAGAAATCTAGGGAGGACAATCATCTTGACAATGGCAACCTTATCCATAGGTGACAGTGGTAGCCAAGAACAGAAAGACATAGGGCCTCATTACAAGTTTGGCGGTAGCCTTGCCGGTAAAACCAGCAGGCTGCCGCCAAACTTGCAATTTTATCCGGAGTCTGCAAATGGGCAATTACCGGGTCATTACGGCCCTGCCTGACCCGGTAATTGCCCATTTGCGGGTGCCAGAAAAAAATTGCTCCCCATTCGGCCCCCTAGGGCCGAATGGGAATTGGGAGGTCGGATGCACTGGCACCGTTTATAACGGTGCCGGTGCATCTGACATGCTGTGCTCGCGGGTGACTTTCTGCCCGCCAGGTTTCACCTGGCGGGCAGAAAGGCACCCGCGAGTACATCTCATAGTTTGCCGGTCCGGGAACTACGTTACCGGCATGCTTACTGGTACCGTAGTTCCCGTACCGGCAAACTTATAATGAGGCCCATAGATTTCTTAAGACCATCCACCAACCTAAGCGTGTTGTGTGCGTGTGTATCTTTAGGCATATGAGTGATTCGACTTCCCAGATATATAAAGGATTTCGCCTCCCATGGGAGGACCACATCCAGTAAGGCGGTCACGCTTTCTCCCTGGAGTCTGCCCAAGGGAAAGAGGCAGGATTTTCGCCTACTGGTAGAGATTCCAGATAACTCAGCAAATCTGAAATCTGTTCAAAATGTCAAGGATCATAGGGAGGTTGTGTTGTTGCTCACACAGGAAAAGCAGAGGATCATATGCATATAGTGATATCAAGTGTCTGAGTCCACCAACCATGATGCCTGCACCCAGATATTCCTGGCGTAGGAATGCTACAATAGGTTCCATGGCTAATATATATAGCATGTGCGAAAGTGGGCAACCCTGACAGGTCCCCAGCATATATTCCAAACCTCAGATATCTGGCTATTGGTGGCGTGTACAGTAAAACCACCCACCGAATGAAACACTCACCCAGCCCGAAACTTTGCAGCAAAGTGAGCAACCATTCCCAATATACCGAGTCAAAGGTCTTGATGGTGTCAAAGGACGCCATCACGTAGTGCTCTTCTCAGGGGTTGGTTTGATTGATGATGTGCTGAAGTCTATAGAGGTTTAAGGCGGTGCTGCAACATGGCACAAAACCAGTTTGGTCTGTATGTATCAGGGAATTGATAACTCTACGGAGGCGCGTCGCCAGCACTGTTGTGAGTATTTTAATGTCATATTTCAACATGGCAATGGGGCGGTAAAAATCACAGCTGTCCATTGGTTTCCCAGGTATGGGGATGGGTGCCACCAAGGTCTCCATCATACCAGCCGGCAGTATGCCCCTGTCATAAGCCTCCTCAAAGACCTTGAGGGGTACTCGGGCTAAGGTAGGGCTATAAGGTTTGTAGAACTCATGGGGATGACATTGCTGCATAGCGTCTTACAGGTAGAGAGGGATGCAATTGCTTTGAATATTTCCTCCACAGTGATGGGTAGGTTTAGGTGGGATTATTGTCAGGTGCAAGCCTCAGAAGTTGAATCAATGAAAGAGCCTCTGCTCTGTCTTCCTGGGGGACCAAATTGTCATGGCTATATAATTGTGTGTGGTACGCAGTGAAGACAGCATTGATAGCAAGCTGGGATCTCCACAGAGCCCCACACTCGTCAAGAAGCAGTGTGGTCGCGGGTCTAGGTTGTTCGCATTTACAAAGCCACGCCAATAGCCTCTCAGGTTTATCCCCCTACGCGTGGGCCTGGGACGTTTGCGTGCTATAGTCAAATTTGGACAGTCTCCCCCATGCCTCTTGACACAGGAACAAACCTCAGCCAGTTTTTTTCTCAGTCGCCCGGCAGTTTGGGGTTTGGGCTTCTAATATTCTAATCTCATCTTCGATGACCTCTAATTCCTCATGCAGAATTCTACGAATGCCCCAGCACTTGCTATGACTTACCCCTGGGTTACCACTTTCAAAGCTTCCCAGATGGAGCGCCAACTGTCCACACTCCCCACATTGAGCTCTATGAAGTTAGTTAAAGATTCTGATAGTGTTTTCCTGAAAACCTCGTCGTCAAAGCGCCAGTAGGCATGCGCCATGTCAAAATGGGAGGCTTGTACAGTTCATTTCAACCATCAAGGGGTAATGGTCCGATATAGTGCGGCCCATATATCCCGTGCTGCAAAATTTAGTTAACTGCCCCACCCCGGTGAAGAAGTAATCAATCCCAGTATGTAGTTTATGGGGAGCCGAGTAAAAAGAGTACCCTCTTGTGGTTGGGTGAAGTTCCCTCAAAATGTCCATTAGGTCTAGATCAGTTAATGTTGCATTAAGGGCGATAGTAGCTGGAGAAGGGCCGCCCGAGGGGGAAATGATCTATCCAGTGTTGAGTCTTTAGCACAGTTAAAGTCACCCCCCAAATAATAAAACCCTCTCGTCTGGGTGCAATAAGGTTGCAAAGTGTGCCAATATGGGACAGGATGGTGTGGTTCGGGAAGTATGATACACATTTCTCCATGGTGTATGTAACCCCATAGAATTAGATACCTATCATTCTCCACTTCAAGTAGTTGGAAGGGTAGCGACTCACTAATCCAAATCAGCACTCCTCTAGAAAACTTTGAGTACGTGGCACCATAGCCCATACCGCCCCAGCAGCTCAAGAGCACCTCTTGTTTTTCCACTAGTATGTGGATATCTTGTAGTAAGGCTATAGATATTTTCCTGCGCTGCAAGTAGGATTTCACCCGATTTCTATGAAGGTAGGAGTTTAGACCGCACACATTCCAAGACAGTATTCTAATGGCAGCCATGGTACTATCCTGCATTATGGAATCTCAGTGGGGCTTGGGAGGTTACACTATTGCATGAAGCAAATCTCTTGTTTAGTCCCAGCCCCCGTTGAAAAAACATATCAATGTGCCGGTTCATGGTGCATTTAGCATCACGACTGCCATTGCCAGACAGCAGCACCAATGCCCTCCAGTTAATCCAGATACCCTCCCTAGTGAGTCATGATGTATGGTTTAAACAAGAATAAATCATAAACAACAAAACCGTAAAACCTTTCCCAACAAAACCGTATTGTTCAGGTATCCCTGCACCACCATGGCTTGGGGTGGCCCTTGTGTACCAGGTAGCAGGACCAGCTGCCGGTAGCCAGTGTCAACATAGAGCGGGTGGATAAGACCAACAGTGGTAACAGGGTTTCACTCCCACTGAACAAAGAAGAACATACGTAGCAGCCTCACGTCTTGGATTCAGTAGCATTAATCAAGGGAAACCAAAGAAAATTCCAGATTTCAAGGTCGAGCCAATCCAGAGGATTGCGAGCAGAGTATGGGCTCAGTGGTGGATCAACTGCTCGAACAGATTTACCTACATCAATAAGGGGAGGTCAGTGTTTTAAGAATAATAGTAATGGAGGGGCTTTATACCGCGCATTCAGTTCATCAGGTATCAGAGCCACCCTAACTGGTCAAGTTGTTGTGTTCCATACACATGGTCACACCTTCAGGACTGTCAAGAGAGTATGATTTGCATTGTCAAGGATCTTCAGCCTCGCCGGCTATATGAGCATATATTTAAGCCCTAATTGTCTAAGCCTCACCTTTATGGGCACAAATGAATTTACCTCCCTGTCACGGAAGTTAAGGATCTTGGCGATCAAAGACCTAGGATGGGATCCTGGGGGTGACTTTTTCTAGAGTAGGCTCTCTCGACAGCAAAACCTTGCGACAATTTGCCATGGCCAACCTCTTGTAGCAGCAGATTTTCAATGTAAGAGTTCGGGTCTGGCCCCTCAGTACCCCCCGGCAGGCCCATCATGCGTATATTGCTCCTGCTTTATCTGCCTTCGGCATCCTCTGCACATATTTCCAGAGAGACATTCCTCCTTTGCAGTTCTTTGACTCTCACCTCTAGGTCTTTGGTAGTGACCACAGTGTCATTCAGTAGTGATTATGCCGATGTTAACCTCTCAGCCAACTGTCTGACATCTTGCAGGAGCAACTGCACATCAACCTTGACCATGTCTAATTTGGTCTCTAGGGAGGTTCACAGTGAAGCAATCGTGGCTAGGACTAGGTTGTCTTGTGGGTCGTGGGTGGGACCCTGCACTGCTGGTTGGTCGGTGCTCGACACTTTGGGAGCAGTAGAGGTCTTTCTTTGGCCAGCAAACAAATCCCTTATGGTGGTTCTCCCCTTATTTTTCATAGGCGACATGGTAGGAGGTCCGCTGCAGGGACAGCTTGATGTATGTAATAATGCACCACTCAGTAAGTAGTCAGAGGAAGGAGGTGATAGGACAAGGTATAGTGGGCTCCTTGGCACAGGTGTTTATGATTTAACCCTTGCCACAGAGGGGGCCCACCCAGTGCAGGTGAACAGGCACAACAGGTAAACCACAGAGTCCCCAGAGTTAAAAGGCTCAGAAGGGCCCGGCAGACCCTGCTGCCACAGTGGGTGCAATCAGCTCAGAGAGGTGGACTGTGGCTGGTCCGGGGGGTGGACTACTCCAGGACTGCAAGGTCCTATCCCCCAAAGGTGAAGCACGAGTGCTGGGCTTATGTGCAAGCAGGGTCGCAGGGGCAAGGGCCAGGGAAACTGGAGAGAGCAAGGACCCACAGTAGTGTTACGTGGAGCATCAGTAAAGACAGTGGGTCTTGGGTTGTGCGCCGCATCAGTAAGGCTGCAGGGTGCAGAGCGGCTGCCGTATTTTTATGCACGGTTCCTCTTCAGGTTTGAGCAGCAGGATGTTGCACCTTCATATATTGGCTTTGGGGCACAGGGCAGCACCCCGAGGAGGAAGCGCCCTAAAGAAGGCTGCAGTCGGCAGAGTCTGCACCACGTCGCAGCTCGGGATCAGTTAAGCATTTTTTGTCAGTGCAAAGTTCATTTTGTACTGCAAAAACGAGTTTGCCCTGGTTTTGCACTGCAAAAATACACTTTGCACAGTTCCATGAATCAGGGTTTGTGTCGGCAATGCAAAGTCACTTTTCAGCAGCGCAAAGTCACTTTGAACCAAAACATTCCATGAATCGTGCCCTAAGGCTCTGAGAGTTTCCAACCTGGCAGCTTCTTTGGTGTTCGATCTTGAGACTCCCACTGCTATCTCTGGGTCTGGAAGATCATTACCCAACAGACATGGGATAGGGAGTGAGGCTTTCATCGCAACACAGTGCTGGGTGGTTTCCCCCCACTAGCTGAACTCTGCTATCGCCAAGGGGCACTTACTCTTTCCATCAAACCCTTTCACTCTACAATCAGGCCAAGCAACATGCTGTCCTGGCTGTACCCACTGCCGTGTGACAGCAGTGATGCTAGCCGCTGTGTCTTTGACCGCAGTAGTTTTGTGTCTGTTGATATACACCTTTTCTAAGACCAGTTGAGTATTGTTGGGAACTGGGACCTCTACTGGAGATCGCTACTGTTCCCACTCAGTGCAACCAGTCCAGATTCAGCAACTCCTTGACCTAGTGGGAAGTCCTCTTCTAGGAGGCCCGCACTAATCATGGCCTCCTCCATGAGTTCAACATTCACCCTTTACTATGGCTCAGATTCTTATTATAGAAACAATCAGGGTTGTCATTTCACCAAAATGCCAGGGGTTGCGGAAGTGACATCACACAAACTTTGACCTCCAATTACATCACAGGAAGTGATGTCATTTGACCAGCACCCCGAAGTGACATCACCAGAAGCCTTGACAAAACAGCAAGTAGCATCACATAGCATTGTTCCTAAGTGCACTATCAAAAATATGGTTACGATATCACTGTAATGTGATATACATTTCATACAAGAATGTATCACCATATGCATTGTTAATATCAGTGTGTAAAGGCCCATATTACCAAATTAATGTCAATGCAAGCAGACGTCCAAGGCCAAATGATAATGATGTGTTATTGAAAAGCACTTGAGCTTAAGCGCTTTATATAGAACAAATATACATACATTATCGTTCAACCTGTGTTGGTACTCCTTTATCGACTGCAGAAGGATGAAGAGCTGAGTTTAGGTGTTTAAGGACAGACTAAATCAGTGACTCACCCCTTGTAATGTGCCTGAAATAAACCTTTAATCAGTCTAGCAATTATTGTATATAATTGCAGAAAGATAAAATGTTATTCCTTTTCTTTCTTATTTAGGGTCACTGCTCTAAGTGTTACACTTGTGGAACCCCCTGTTTTTTAAGAGGGCTGAACAAGAAAGCCAGCCACTCCAAAATTAAAGAGCTACAGGGCTTTGGCCACAGCCCAGGAGGTTACATTTATTTAAAAAAAAAAATAAAATAAATGTTTAATTTTTTTTTAGGGGTAGCAATGCAGACCTCAGGGGTAGCAAGGGAGACCCCAGGGGTCGCAACTGCGACCCCTGGGAACCCCCAAATGACGTCCCTGGAAACAACACTTGGGTTGTGAGATCGCAGGTGTCCCAGTGGTAGGGTTTCCTGCGCTCTTCCTTTCTGGGTGCACGGCTGAACTAAAGATGTGGGGTTTCCCTTCATGCTTTTAGGGACCTGACTTAGAAGAGGAGTGGGTTGGACCTTTGTCCTTCCCATCCTTGTTAACTTTCTTGTCAGAGGATTTCTCTTCTGATTTGGGTTTGCTCGCCTGAGCTTTTTTCTGAACTCGAGCACTCACAAACCTGTCGGCAGCTTTGGCATGCTCCCTAGTTTCTGTAATTGTCTAGTCCACAAGATGCTGGTTTAAATCAACCTCACAATTCTTCAAGTCATACTCACACGTATTTATTGACATCCTTATGCCTGTGCAGTCCACTTTTCATCTCGAACTGAACTTTCCCTGGATTGGTCTATCGCGATACAATGTGTTGCATAAGTTACAGAGGTAGGTGAGGGCGCAGCGTCCGTGCGCAGCGGACACTTGATGAAGTCTTGCCAAAGTGGAGCACGTTTGTGCCTGTCCGTGTCCCGGCAAGTGTCTGAGAGGCCCAAACTCAGGCTCCATCGTGGGACACTTCCTACTCAAGAACGGTCCTTTGGGTAATTGCAGGCGATACAACGTATTGGCCATCTGGCTGAAGGCATGAGCAAGTGGCATCCTGGCTTAGATCCTATTCAGGTTGGTCTCCTCTCTATGGGATTTTATGTATTGCCCGCTGTTTGGTGCATCACAAACTAGATATTTATGACTTGCTCTCTAATCAGGAACCCGACTTGACTGTGTCATGGAGACAATGATAACACCCTTTATTTCCTGACTTAGACCATGCCATCCCAGGGTCTTTTACGATTATTTGTGCTGATCGGAATGCCACCCACTCTTCTCGTGGTGTGGCGCTGATCTTTAAATCACATTTTAAATGCTCAGTCTTCCCACTCGTGCACTTTGTAAAAATTGAGTCGCTGTTAGTCCAGCTCTCCCTGACGCCGAACATGACAATCTACGTCCTGGTTATCTATGCCCCCCACCCCCTTTTAGGATTCTTCTTTTCCACTTGCATTTGCAGATCTGGTACCTGCTTTGCAGGTAAAGCATTCTCACTTCTTTATATTTGGAGATTTCAACTTTCATGTGGACGACCTGTCAGCTGCTCATGCGGCCAATTAGTGAGCATGATGACGGCCCTGCATTTAGATCAGCTTTGTTTGGGCCCTATGCATTTATTGAACCACGCGTTAGGTCTTATGTTTGAAGAAGTCAGGAGTTTGGTAGTGCATCCTGTCCTCCCAGTCGAGTAGACAGATCCTTTATTGATACCTTTTTCTTGTCTTATCCTCATGATTCCGGTGAATCAAAGACCAACATACTCCACCTCTCGTACGTGGAGTGCTGTCGACTCCAGTACACTTGTAGCTACCACACAGGACCACTATGAACAGGCCATGTCCTGGACGCGGACCCGCTCCTATCCTAGCAGTCCAGAAAGCCATTAAGGGAACTAAGACTACTTATTTTTCGCAATACATTTTGGCCGCAAAAAATCAATCTAGGGAACATTTTGCAGTAGTACGGGAGATTTCAGTCCCAGCATCTATGGCTCAAACCATTCCAGCCTCTCAAGCTTTATGTGACCCACTCTCATACATCTTGGATGATAAAATAGTAAATATTCAGGACTCTAGTGCTGTGGCCGTCTTAGGGCAGGCCACCTTCGGTTCTCAGGAAGAAGTGGTGGCTGTTGCAGATACCCCTTTTCTAGAGTTCCACCTGGCAACAGAGGATCCGGTTCTAGGAATTGTCTCATCAATGAGGTCCTCTTCTCCTTTGGACCCCATCCCACTCAAAGTGATTAGGAAGCTAGGTGCTGAGTTGATGCCAGTCTTGATGGTAACTGTGAACCATTCCTTAGTCACTGGCTCTATCCCAGCAGCCCTCTAACGGGCAGTAGTCACCCCCATCCTGAAGAAGCCGACACTGGACCCAGCTAACATTCATCCGATCTCTTTGCTAATGTTCTTGTTCTTGATGAAGGCCGGGAGGCAACTGTCACCGCCCCTAAAATCCCCCTAGCCCCCAGTTTAGAGACGTTCTGGAGCACCAGAACATTCTTGACCCATTCCAGTCTGGTTTTAGGCTGTCAATGGGCACAGAGCCAGTGCTTGTGTCTATCATTGACGACCTGACCATGATTGCAGACCAGGGCGGAGTTGGCCTATGGATCCTGCTTGACCTCTCGGCAGCGTTCAACACTATTGACCATCTCATTCTGTTTCGCTCCCTGGAAGAGATTGGGTTTGTAGGGCCAGCTCTCACCGGGTTTAGGTCCTTCCTTGATAATCAGATGCAAGTGCTCTCCCCCCCTTTTGTTTCTGCTCTGTCCCCTCTAACTCGTGGGTCCCCAAAGGGTCTGTGATCTCAACCCTTCTCTTTAATATTTACGTTCTTCCATTGGCCAAACGTATTCATTTGCATGGGTGTCCATTTTACGCATATGCAGACGACACACAGCTGATCCTGAGAATTGATCAAGAGCAGGCCCTGTTAGGAACATGGGAAGGCTTGGGACAAGAACCAGATTAGGCACAAGGGTATATAGGCTCTGTAGATTGCAGTCAGTGGAACGGTGCTGGGAAAAAGACAAAATGTTTCCTGTTTTCCTTAATGTTCATCTTCAGAGATCTGTTGGTTTCACTGCACAAGATGGAGGATTGAGCATTAACCCAGGGCAAGATGGTGGTTCACCTCAGCAATAATCTAATATTGAATGTTGAGTGCAGATTGGAGGTGAGCACAATTCTAAACTGCCTTTCATCCACTAATCCAGTGAAGACCAGACGTGCTTTAGTCCAGCTCCACAGAGGCCTACTCAAAGAAAATGAAAAGTAACTTAAAGAAGAGGAAACTTGGAAATCTGCAGCAGTTTATATTTACTGGTCGGAGCAGAGGTTAATTGGGAGCCTTCTGCTCCTAAAAGTTACATTGTAAGGCAACAAAATGTACTAAGGTTTATTGGAATGTCTGTAAAATTCAGGAGTTAAATCTGAATAATCGTTATGGGAAGAAGTATAATTAATGTTGTTTACGGTTCTAGTGGTAGTGGCTAGCATGCCAAAGTAAAGCATGTTTCCTTGTGAGGCATCGCACCGCGCAGTCTGCGTTCGATAGAAGCAGGAGTGGCAGTAAGGCTCCATGCACCAGATAAGGCAAACAGAGTGAGCGATCATTGCTTAGTAGTTAAATTAGGTAATAGCAGGGCATCAGCTGTTTAGCAAGCAATCACAATGAAGTTTCAATTTGCTTAATGCTTTCCATGCAGCGCTAATGCTAAAATAAAGAGAGTAAAGAAAAGCAACATCACTTACCTGCTTGTAGCGAGAAAAGTCTCAGTTAGAAGAACATCCGAAACCTTCTGATATTTGAAACTGCTAGAGCTTCTCTGAGGCTGTAAACAAGTAATGAAGTGCCGGCAGCCATTTTGTTTTCATTTTTGGCAGTTTTTGTTCAGTGATGCGCATCATAAGATAAAAAGTATCAAAGGACAATTTGCACAAAAGAAAAGCAGTGCAAAGAAAATAGAACAAAGACTTTCAGTAAAACAAATTTCATTCATAACAGTTTAGTTGAAGGAGTTATTAAATTAGTGTTTTCGTTCACAGCCTGTACAGTGAAACTAAACTAAAGACATTAATTAAAGGAACTGAAATTAAATCCTTTAAGAACAAATTGAATACACTTGAAAGGTTTTGGAAACCTTTAGGAAACGAATTAAAGAAAAGAACTTCAAGTAGTTTTTGTTTTTGTTTTTTGGAAAAGGCATTTTGCAATTTAACTAAGCTTCTTATGTGTGGGTACAGCTGAGAAGTAATCCTCTGGGCTATTGGTGGAGGATTCAGAGGTAACTAAAGGAAAGGGGTTGGACATTCTGTTAGTAGTTGACAGCATACATGTAATGACACATATTTAATTCCTATCCATTGAGCCAAGGAAGGAAGCAAGAAGAGCTCATTTGTCTTTTATTATTTTCTCCTATTCCCTTTCCCACCAGACTGATCTGTATCACGCTGTAAACTCAATCAGTGAGGCACATAGCAGTCAGAGAGGGACTATGGGGTTCAGCAGTTCACATGGAGGATGAGAGAATTTAAGTACCAGACAGGACCTCCCAGCTTTGAGAGTGAGGAACTGCCTAAAGGATATAGGCAGTTGGATGAATGTCAACTGGCTCAGGCTCAATGCAGGAAAGACCAAGGTCATGGTTCACGGGCGATCATCAGCAGCTCAGGCAATGTGGATGTCTGACTTTTGGCTCTCCTCACTCGGCCCTCTGCCGGTCCTGGTAGACATTTTTAAGGACTTGGGTATTAAGCTTGCATCCTCCCTCTTGGCGCACCCGCATGTAGCCGCCAGTTGCAGCTCAGGTCTTCTTAAATTGAAGATCTTGTGGAAAATCTGTCAGTCTGTTCCAGTTAATTTGCGCAGGCTTGTTGCCTCTACGAACATCGCAGGAAACCTAGGCTACTGCAGCTCAACATTAATCTCCCAGACTAAATTCTGGATTCAGCACCTCCATGTACAGAACTCTGCACACCTCTCCAGTGCTCCTGAGTCTCGACTGGCTTCCTGTGGAGGCGAGAATTAAGTTAAAATCCTTGTGTATCATCCACCAGGCGTACTGTAGGGAAGGCACTCTTTATCTTCTGGATGAATTTGTTAAGTACATCCCTTCTAGGAACTTGCGCTCAGCCACTTTGTTACTACTGACAGTCCATTATTTTCCTGAAGTCACTATTGGGGGGAGATCCTTCTCAGTGATGGCCTTGCAGTGGTGCAACTCGCTGCAAGTCTCATAAGGGGCGATCACGGGTCATCTGGCCTTTAGACAGGCCTTAAAAATCTTCTTGTTCAACTAGAAAATGTAACACTTTGTTCCTTTTTTTCATAAACCTATCCTAATTGTCTCCCTTGGGGAGAGCAGGGTTCCTAGCTCCAAGATACGCTCGGGTCTTAGCTGTGTTCTACAAATTCAGAAAATAAATAAAAAACACACAATCAAATCGTGCATCCCTTTAAATGTGTCAACTATGTTACCAGACCCCCATCAGCTCAGATATTTCAATGACAAGTGCATGAACGGTTCAAATGTCTGCCCACTTTTCTTGCCAAGCTCTCTGAAGCTCTTGAGATACTGTTCTGGGGTTTTACAGAACTTCCTGAGAAGGGCCGCCCTCATGTTCTCATAAATGGGCCTTTCTTCAGGGGGTAACTGAAAAATTGCAGCAGCCTCCTGTGTAGTTAAGTGAATCATCAGGGTTGCACCCCAATGTACCTCCTCCACCTCCTGTAGCTGAAAAGAAAGCTTGACTGCTTCAAACCAAAGATTTCCTTCGAACTTCATAAGGCTACACTAAATCCTTGGGGATGTGGCACCTGGGCTTGTCCCTGGCACATTGGTTTGAACCACTACTGCTGCTGTACACACTAGAGGTGGATCTGTTGGCCTCCTTCTTCTCTTTGAGTGCCAGCTTGCGCAGTTCTATGGTGACCTTGTCCCGCTGTTTTTGTCACTCCAGCGCTAGTCTCCTCTCTGCCAACAGGAGCTTTCTAGCTGCTACAATGTTTACAGCAGGAGCAATTACTGGGCCACTTAGAGTCTGTGCCAAGGCCTGGGACCTGAGGGATGCTGCAATAGCCTCTGACAATTCTGACACTGGAGTGTTGAGAAACCAAACTTGCCTCCCTGAGGGGTAGCTGGTGAGGAACACTGCTGAGATTGTCTTCCTCACCATCTTCCACCACCCCTTGAGGAAGGTCTTCTCCATTCCGGTACACAGGGCCTTGCCCGTCTCCAGGGGGGTCCCTTCCCCAGCCACCCTAGCTTCTACCCAAGCTCAGAGGTCGATCAGCAGCTCAGGTTTATTAATCCTGTTGAGGTGTGGAAGTCCCCTCTCTTGATATAGGATGAACAGGACATCTTTGCACATGTGTTTCACAGTCTCTATGTCAAGATCCATGATTATTAAAAAATACCTGCCAGTGTTCTAAACGTTGACTGCAACAGTACTGTTATTGTTGGGTGACTAAGATGTGTGCAAGGCTCGAACTAGATTGGACCATCTGCCACCAATGTGGCGAAACAAATTCCGGGAGTACCAGTGGTTCAGGGGTGAATATCAGTTTCTAAATCTTCAATCAGCCCCACAACTCTAATGCACCTGAATGGATCTGAACAGAATAAATTAAACACACATATAATTAAAATTATAAACCTCCTTGTCCAATTTTGGTAACATGGACGGACGGCAGGCTTAGTCTGCAAGTTTGTGGATCGTTGGTTATTTGCAACACAGCTAAAATACAATCATTGCCCAATGATAACAGCGGTGTCCAGTAACGGTTGCATAAAAATATGTACTTTATTATTATCACAACAGACAATCTAATAAAACTACTAAATACAACCCACCCTGTAAAGGAATGCAGAGAACAGGCAGTTTCTAACAAGTAAAAGGGATGCACTCTGGATACTGACCGGGGGGTAGTTGGTATTGTTAATAACCACAATCATTTTTTTTAAAGGCTTCTTGGCTTCAGCAAATAGTGAGAAAGGGTCTTGAAATGTGTTTTAGGGCCTCCTGGGAAGGACCAGAGGGACAGAATCACAATGTACTTCTTGCTGTAGTTGTTCTTGGTGCTCGTTAGGGTTGAGTCGGCTTCAGGAAGATTTTCAGACTTCTGTGACAGAGTTCGAGATGGGATTCAGCAGCAGATATCAGGCAGCAAGGCGATATGGCGAGCAAAGCTTGACTCAGGGTCAGGAATGGTCTCAGTGCTGACCGGCCATTCTGAAGCACTGGTTGGGACGTCTCAGGTTCATTCAGCATCTGCGGCTTGACGGCGGTAGCTCGAGGCTTGATGGCAGTCAGCATTGCATGTGGTTGCAGATCGAGGAACTCTACTGGCTCAAGAATGTTCTGTAAGGCAGACTGTAGCAGGTGCTTGCTGTTGCACATCTCTCTTCCTCTTCGCAAGGCTTGCATTGTCCTTTAGATCAGACCGCCCAGAGCTAGGGAGTGTGTTGCAGGCAGCTGCCTTGTCCTTGGTGTCAGGTTGAGAGATCATCTGGCACAGCCTCTACAGGAGGCGTGCTGCAGAGCCTAGCAGTGCGTGATATGTTCCGGCTGGGTGCCGGTTCTGGAGCTACGGAGGGTCCTCTGGATTCAGTTTCTCCCTCTGGTCCCTGGGAAATGTTTAGGGGAGGGATCTTGCTTCCCTCTTTGGAAATCCTGACCCCCCTTCACTGGAGGAAGCTGTATGGCAGACTGCACCTTCAGCCAGGGTCCAAATGAGATATTCTTGTTACTCCTTGGGAAGCCTTCAGATGATCTGCCCAAAAGAGGGGCTCAACTTTCTTTTAAAACCAAATGGGCCCCAGTGATAGGTGTAGGCTAAGCCTACCTTAACAAACCAATCCTGGGTCCCCACCAACAATCTCCTGTATGCATGAGGTCATAAACAGAGTGCTTTGCAACAGAAAAGGTAAAGGAGTGAAAACATGTAATCCCAAGTTCAACCCATCTACCTGGCTGTTGTGGATCAAAGGGTCTCGCTAGTTAATTGAGCTCTCCGTGGTTCCTGATTAAAGCAGCAGGTCTCCTTTGAAGGTGCAGCAGGAGCAGATGTTTGGTCTTTGCCAAAACACATACTTGTACTTTCTGAATGGGGTCCCCCTGTGGGGATGACTACTGTAAATACATAGTTCCAGACATGGCAGGTCACTGCCCATGATTCTGAGAGGCAGGAGTTGGGTTCAGGTCGACAAAGTGCATATAAAAAGGTTGTTGGGGTTTTCCTGTCTTTTGATAACCTCTGCAGTCAGGCCCCATGTGGGCCAGTTTGAAGAATACTCTATAAGTATATTAATTGTGTTAGTTGCTGCAACCACCTGTAGAGGGTAAACAAACAGATAGGATGTATCCATGGAGCCTTTGATAGATAATTGGGCTGAGATGCATCATGTACTCCAACTGTCAGATCCCAACTAAATATGACAGGGAGTATTGCGCCTGTAGGAAGGATCCAACCAGAGTACACAAGTCTATGTTTATGTCTTGTGGTGAGCATAGGAAAATGTGTGTGGGTTAGTCTCACTCATTTTCCAGAGGTTGATCTACCATCATTCAATTTCATTTAAAATTTCAAAAAAGCCCAGGCGAGCGCGCACCTACCATGCAGATGGTCGAATCCCTTACACAAACAGTGCCAAAATGTGCACATCTAAATTTGTGCATCAAAGATGCACACATTCATATTCACCGTCTCCCTCTCTTTGTGCAATTGTGCAAGTAAGGGGGCGTTTCTGTGCATTTTAAAGGACACCCCGAATCTAGAAACAGAATTCTTGTTGAAATGCATAGAAAATAGTCATAATTCCCATTTGTCTATTTAGAATAAACTCAAGGGGATGAGCAATGCACAGCAGGGTCATTGCCATGCTATCATGAATTTTCTTTTAAATAGAACAGCAACAGCATACACCACTGCTGTCCCTCTTATTTTTCTATCCCACAAACAGGGATCGAAATGCTTCCATTTTAACATTTCACAATGAAATGCGTTCTCATCACCGACATCTGTGCTAAATTAGTGCCAGAGAACATGCGTGACACAAATGAATTCAAGGGCACTGACTAGCAATCATGTGCACTGTTGCATAGTCCCACATAGATGCGTATGACACCTTTCTGAATACGGTGATGTGCACATTTCTAAAATGAACGCAAATGAGAAAAACACATCTTCTGCCCTTTTTAAATTTCCATTCATTTTTATGTCCCTATTGTATAATTTTCTTATCCACCAGTAATACTGAATTGTAGGACAGTGACCCAGTGCCCTAGAAATCAGTACTACCAAAGAGAAGCATCTGAGCCAAGTTAAGCCATTAAATGTGCGTGTCTATATGAAGGGCTTCAATTTTGGTTAAAACGTTTGAAGCCATTTTGAGCCTCTGCTCCAAACGATTTCAAACGTTCGAGCTCAGATGAGCCCCAATTGTTTAGGTAGGCCCACATCTTTTGTACACCAGTTCGCCCATTCCGAATACAAACACGAAAACTGTAAACATTTTGACCTTTCCTTAACAAAGGAGATAATTTGCAATGGGAGCTAACTTCTTGAAATCAATTGGCAATCAAATAGAAGAAACTATCATTCAATGATATGCAACATCCTCGCTCTCAAACTCACCCTTTCCAGCGTTTGCTGACAATTGATTCAGTCATATTCATTCCAGACCCTCTTATGCAAGGCCTTGATGCTTCTGGATGCAGGTTGAGAAAAATATCATCTAATTAGTTAATCATGGATGCATTCAAACAATGGACACAATTGGTTTAATACATCTTGGATATATTTCCTAAGTATTAAATAAACCAAATTATACTATTGGTTACTCACAATATTCAAATGGTGTTGAGAAAGCAATCTTCCACTCTACAGCAGACTTTCTAAGCAGGAAGGAAAACAAAAGTCCCATGCACATACCACCCAGTAAAACATGCAAGAACCGCAAACAGACTACACTGAACCAGGACTCAGTTGCAAAGCATGGAGGTCATTTAGTGTTATGTTATCAAATGCAATATAATCTATCAAGCAGCACATTTCTAATGACATATGCTGCAGAGAAATCAAGGATGACCCAGCCAAAGACTTAGACGGAACAATATGTCCAATGTACGAATTACACATGCTACACAGGCGCCTGTAATGTTTCTTTCTCAGTGTTAGACAAAGTACATCCTCAACCCACATGTACCAAGCAACGCTGGTTCAATATCAATTGAATAATCCTACTTCCTGTATGGGAGAAAGATCATGATTAAATGGTTGCTTAAAATGATCCCGAAACACATGTTATGACCATAGGACTACTAGGGCATTAGCCTTTGGATCACCCAGTCCATCATCCAGAGCCCTGCATCCAGCATCAGACAAAAGGTCAGTCTAAAGTAAGGAAGGATCCAGAATGACTAACCAAGAGGTTCTGTTAATGTCGGGGTTATACCACCCTAACCTTGAAGCCCCACCAACCAGGCACACATTTCAAGAGGAAATCATGTCAGAAGACAACATACCGCGATGATGGTGCAACTGGACTCAGAATGGTATTGTCTAAGGATTGACTGCGCTGAAGGCATATATCATTAAATTCACTGCATGGACCAAACCTACGTGGGGTTTGGAATCACTGGAACCCCAAACTGCTTAGCCCGAGTTCAACCCATTATCATAAGCTTCAGAATCAAATAATAAGAATTCAGGATGCAACTGTGCACGGGGAAAATGTGGGCATTTAACATCATAAAAAACAATTCTTGCTGTCTCTGCCACACCTTTGCTTGAAGAATCCTCCTGAAATTCATTTTATCCAAAGTCAAATGCATTCGGACAGCAGGGAATTTCGCAAATGTGGCACCTACTCAGGAAATCCTATGTGTACCCTATGGGTGAACTTTGCCATTGGGACCTATAGAAGAATTGATCAGCTGATTGCAAAGCACAAGAAGGTGCAAAAGATGCACTTTGTCTCCCAAAACACTGGAGGTCGAAATCATGCAAAACTATACAAATATTGCAGAATCCCCTAAAACGGATCATAGCTCCCACTGTAATCCGGTGCAAAGACTGGCACAGATTAGATTCTGGTTCCAATATCTTTCTTTAAAGCAAAAAGCAACCAAAACACTGCATTTTGCCCTAGTTGCAGCACATGCACCGGATGGCCAGCCACCAGGGATGGACTGGGGAACCAAAAGAGTCCCTGGAAATAATTTTCAAAGTGTACCCCTATTACACATTTTCAGCAAGCACAACCATTTTCCTATGGGAACATTTGGAAATACCACACAAAAGACGCCCAAAGTGCAGAGGTCTACTGGAAAATCTCCAGAATTGCCTATACACCAGTCCACCCCTGCCAGCCGCAGCCTAAAGAACCTTTACATAATCCAGTGTAGAATGTATCAAAGTCCCCACCATTACCTTAATGTGGGCTTTGGGAATACACTGCGAGCATGTTCACAGTTGGCATAACCTCAAGCAAGATCTGCTTCCTACTGTTCAAGTTCGGGTAGTAAATAGACGATCTCCCTTCCGCATCACTCCCAGATGTGTAACTTTGAACAACAAAGGACATATCACAAATACATTTCTTTTGATTGTGGCTTTGTCTCTTACGTTGTCAGGAGGGCCGGGGACCCAGAAGCAGCTCCTCAGATTTTCTCCATGAAGCAATCCTTCTCATCCACACCCCTACCTCATCAATGCCAGCAGTCCCTATTTCTAAATGACCCACCCTACCACAAACACACAGATATGCCTGCACATCATCCATGTGTAGAGGAGGTCCCAGATTTGGCCTGCACTCCAGCCACCCATTTTGAAGTACCGGGAACGTGCATACCGAGATATGTGACATATGACGAACAAATAAACCAGCAGAGAGCCACACTAGGGCTCTGCCCAGTGCCCATCAGAAGAGCAATACCTGTTTAAGTGCCAATAACCAGACAACCATGGGAAGCACGGTATCCATTGAGACAACCAGCAGCTGACACGAAATGAAGACTACTTACAAACTGTCCCTGAAGAGACCCAAAGGGCCTTAATTGAAGGCGAATGGTGACGACACAAGGGCCTGGACAGATGTACAGATGAACATAAACGACAATCGAAAGATGACACGCAAAGACGAAATGTAAGGAATAATAATGCAATGGAGTTAGAAGAAACAATGTTGAAATATAAAGAAACGTAACCAGTAAGTAGGATGAAAATATGCAACTAGCTAACGCCTGTAAATAGGCTTGGAACGTAAGAAGCTAAGAAAACAGTACTCCTTGCTATGCTTAGTAGAAGAATAGAGCGGCAAGCGCCAACTATATACCTACCTCAATGAAGCACATTATACAAGTGCAAATCCATTTTAGAAAAGCAGAACTAAGCCCAGGATGGTAGGGGTCAAACAGGCCAGGATTCATATGCCAGCACAAAGCCAGACTGAAGAGCAGAATCGAAACTGAGCAAGAAGCAGCTCATGCTTGGGTATTCAAGGTCAACCTAAGGAAGGGAGGAGAGCAGCAACTTCGAAGAATAGAAACTTCAGAGCATGGCAGCCAGCCCCATGAAGGTCGAGATAAGGAGGCCCAGGAAGGTGGCAAGGCCGAAGGGAGAATCAAATACGCAAATGGAGGGAAAATTAAGCAGATTCATGGTGTACTAACACGTGACCAGCCAAGCGCGAAGAGGTACCAAAGTCTGATGTCACCCAAAACCAGAGGATACCATAACCTTTCCCGATAAGAAGCTGCAGTTTTGAGGCCAACCTCAGCCAACTAATTGACACATGCCCCTAAAGTACTTATTGATGGAAGGGAGGCAGGGTGAATCGTGGCGCATACCACACCTTGGTGAACATTCTGCATGCTGCTAATTAAAGTGGAGATTTATGCCTGGGGGTGTAACTGACCCAATCACAATGGACCAAATAATCTAGGGTCCTATAGCTAGTAGAACCAATGAGATGTCGTACTTGTAGTGACGTCTAGCACGAGTGATGTAGAGGGATGGGCGTAGACGCCCACCCGATAAGATTTATCTAATCCTCACACTCTGTTACCATATACAGATATAGCACCTATACTTAAGTTATCTTTTTAACCAATAGAATTGCATGACAAACATTTGAGTGTTACACGTCAATGATGATGAGAATTTGCTATAACTATTGTTGTCTGAATGAAGAATTCGGACGTTGAAGTGAGACGGGCTACCGCATCACTGCTCATATCCTATTGCTTCCCCATTTTTGTACTTGTCATTAAACCGACTTCCTTTTGCTAAACCATTGAGTTGTCTTTATTGATTGGTGTTGGAGTAAGAGAATCCCGCACCCCATCCCCCTCAAGGTGCAGCTATCTCGTCTTATAGTACTCAAGGGTGAGCTCTGATCCCATGGGTTCGTCAGAGGTCACTACACCCTCTTGTACACTAGCACTAGTGATCCCAAAAAGTGGCCTGAATATTGGCAGTTTCCCAAAAGCAGATGCTCACATGAGGAAAAGGAGATCTGTGGAATTGGTATCCCGAATGAAGAGAGAGAATTATTTATATTAGCGGGGGTGGGCACGCATCACCCACCCAGACCCTCACAAGTGCTGTGAACAAAACTACAACTGCCACAGGGCAGGAGAAGTAGCTTATATGAGCTAGATACACAAACCACTAGGGCCAGACAATAGAGAACTCCCACTACGCAGCATGCCGGGCAAACTAGGGGGTCAAAAAAGAGTACCAAACATATAGGATAACCATAGATGCTGAGTGCAGAAACACAAACACAAGGTGGTAAGAAATGGACATGTACTTGAAAACCATAATAACCGTACCTTACGATTTCAACTTTCTGCATACTTAACATACAGGAACTCACAAAACCACTTCTCTGCACAGCAATACGCACACACCTCACCACTTTGCAACAACAGACTAACAACACATAACCCATGACAACAGCACATGGGAATTTCTGATCGAAAACTGCACTTAAGCTCAGCGAACGGTGCAAACCAAACTGAAGCAGCCAACAGGACATCACAGCTCTCACTTTCCTATTCCCCTACACTCTACTAACACCCCTCGGACCCTCTTGAAACCCTCCTTTTCAGAGCCGCCATAGTGCCTGATGACCACGGCAGTGGTGACGGTGCACGGTACAAATACATTTAACATTAACATTATTTGTCAAACAGTACATTGGTTGTGCATAATATTTCAATTAGTACAGCTCTGACTGTATTGATTTCCCTAGTAAAACATATGAAACATATTTTTCTTACTGTTGCATTTCAGTGATAAATCATACATATTTCATACACAATGAGTTCATAACAAGTTTAATGACAATGAATGGTATGGCTATATACACCTTAACAATGGGAGACATTTTTTCCACTTTTCGGAGCAAATCAAGTTAGAGATACCTGGACTTTAAAGTGGCACATTTATTGGAATGTTTTCTGGCACATTCCTTTTATCTGCCATAGTTTCATCTGGCGAATAATATAGCATTGTTTGAGAGCCACATCAGTTGTGATAAACTTTATATATATTTTTTTTTATTATTGCAAATTGGTGTATAATGTTAAACCTTAAACAAATTAAATAAAACATTTTACAAAAGCAATGACAGTGCAATATTAGTAGTGCAGAATTAGTATAATCAAATATTACAAATTACAATCATCTGACATACAAAACTATAAAGTGTTAAGACAGTTAATAAGAACAAAGGGGATAAAAGGTTTGTTAAAATATTTATGGATTACAAAAGCTTGAGAATGTTCATTCAAAACCTATGAAGTGATAGTAACAGTGAGATATTTCTACCTTCCATCAATCTAGACCAAAGGGGTTCTCCAGAAAGATCAAAAGAGTAATATATACAACTTTAATAGTGTTTAATCATTTCAAAGGGAATCATATTTTCTTCACTAGGCCACATTATATTCTAAGTTTGGGAGTTGGTTTAATTTGAACCTTATATAAGTGGCTAGTGCAATACTACAAAGAAAAGGATAAATATATTTGGATAGCATGATATCTTTCTAGAAAACCTAGAGTGCTCTTTATATAAAGATTAATGGCCCATTTGTTCAATAGTATCAAGACAATCACCCTCATACGGTCTCTTTTTTTTGTTTTATTGGGATTGTTTGCCAATTCATGTTTATGGGAGCCAATTCTATGCAGAAGGTTGCTTATGAAGCAACTACATTCAACAAAACGATAGGTAGCTGAGGTGGCTGTTAGGGAGAATTCTCAGAAATTTGCTTATTCCCTTCACCTTAGATACCCCCAGCAATTTTGCTGGATTTTTGAGGACTTGATATTTTTTCCTGGAGAGAGTGTGAGCCCTTTTTGCCACTCTCTCAGGTATTTTGATGTGTGTTTTACTCTTGTGTTCTTTGATTATGGAGTTTTAGATAACTCCATAGGCATCATCTTTTCATTTTTGTGTCACACAGGACCTTTAGTGCAGTGGCACAGGGATGTCCTTTGGACTTCCCAAGGTTTAATTACCTTCTCTGAGGTGAACTACTGTTTCCCAGAGAATGTAAAGTTAAATTGACTTTACTAGTCTTTTTAAATTCATAGACCCAGTGCGCACTATCTTTCTACAGAGTGTTGGAGGGGTTACTTAGCATCCCGTAGGTCTGAACACTCTTGTAGCTGTCAAAAGCTACCCTTTCCTATTGAAATGGCTGGTGGCAGTGGTTTTATGACAAACTAGCATGATTTTTCCCGACCGTGAACACCGGTAGCTTAAAATCGGGCCGCCATGTTTTTCAATATGGCGCCCAAGACCCCTCTGTAAAAACAGACTCTGGTCATCTTTTTTCGCCGTTTCTTTGTTGAAAGGTCCTTCTGGTGTTTAACTCTGCGCGCCAAACCAGGTATTGGCCCTTTGTTTGTGAGCCTTTGGAGGGATTCACGTCTGAAGTCTGCCCTTGGTGTCTGAGTGCCTGGGGTGGGCAGGAAGTGAGGGAGGTACCCGAAACTCCCTGTGCTCGGTCTCCTAGGAGACCCAAATTCACTTTGGCGTGATTGGCTGGCTGACTGTCTGGCAAGGACAGCCACCCTGCTGGGTGAGTGGCAGCTAGGCTGGAATGAATGGGAGAAAACTGTTTAAAAGGCGAGTTTCCAGGACTGGAAAACAGAATCAACCACTGGAACGAAAGAACCGAAGACGAGGTGGAAGAGGACGGCTGCTGCGACCACTGGACCTTTGGTTTGCCCAGTGAAGCCTGGCTGCAAATCCGAATTGCCAAACTCCATTCGACAGAGAAGCTGCTTCAAGGATGGCTTCTTCCTTCGAGTTGATGGGGAGTTAATGGGACCAATCAGCTCAGAAGACACCTGGATACCATTCTAAATGCTGGTTAAGGTTTAGCCAGGGAGAGGGAAACCAGTTTGTGGCTTGAAGCAACGGCTACTTGAACCAAAGTGACTCCATTTTGTTTGCTCCAACGACAATCCCGTGCAGTGCAGTAGTCACCCGATGTCCTCCCTCTTGTCCCCACCACTGAGACTCAGGAACAGCGAGATCTGCAGTAACTGCCAGGAACCAACATCTTCAGCGGCATCGTTTTGCTTCACATTAAGGTACTGTGCCATCCGGTTGAGAGATCCTAACTCTCGCGGTGAACGTTTGTGAAACTTTCCCAACTTACAGGCCTAATCAGCTTGTGACCTACCATATCATATTTTTGTCTAAACTACTTCTGAGAACTTTTACAAAGAATTCTCCATTTGTTACGAGAACTGATCTGTCCTATCCAAGAACACTAGACTGTTGGCTTTGGCCTGGCCTATTGAATTGAACTGACCCTCCTGGTACACTGAACCTTTGCATTGCCTAACAGGAGTGTTTTCTAACCCATTCTACAAACATATATCTTTCTATTCCCATTGGAAGTAATTGAAGTGCCATGTAGTTCCTTTTTCAGGGGAGCACAAACTGTCTCTACAACTTAGAGTTTGTTACTGTAGTGTATTGGTGATTCATATTAAGTTGATTTCCACTAGTGAATGTTTTCTAAATGATTGTGTAAATAAATGTATAAGTATTTTTTTTTACCAGGAAACCTTGAGTGTAAGTGTCTACTTCAACCACTGTGATTGTGATACTTCTGTGTAACTTCAACTACTGCTCACATTCCCTCTTGGGATAAGCCTGGCTGCTCAGCTCGCTACCAAAAAGTGTGTGGTACAGATTTATACCGAAAGGTTGGTTTTTGCTTACACCTATAGTCCTAATTGTATGTGGTGTTCCCAGAGGGTACTGCCTGCAATTCTGCCTAACACTGGTGTACAGCGGTGAGGATAAAGTATAGTTGTTAAATTGAGTGTGCTACTCTTACCTTTGTTCAAAAGAACCTTCACAAGGCTATGCTCCACTAGAGAATCAATTGTTTTATAATGTTGTTTTATAATGCCTAATATGGATAACTACAAACAGGAGGCCCTAGTCATTCTTACAGTAGATAAACTGAAAGAAATGTGTAATTTTAGGAACCGTGCTGTTAAAGGAAAGAAACATGAACTGATTCAAAAATTGTTGGAACACCAAAGATTAGGAAATTGGGCTATAACCCCCAATTTCTCACAAAATGTGGATACTGTTGATGAGTAAAATGATGAGGAAGAGACTAGCTCTAATATGGCTGAAGAGGCAGATGAGTCTCAGGATGTGAGCCCCACTGCCCCTCTACATGCTCTTAGGCCTCAATCTTTGACCACCGGGACCCTACCAGGTCTAGCATTGAGTCCAGAATTTGTCTCTCTTGAAAATATGAGACTTGAGTTAGAATTCAAAAGGCTCCAAATGCAAACTGAGAACAAACATCAAGAACACAAGCTCAGAGAAATGGAATTGAATCATGCACTTGAAATGAAGCAATTGTCTCTCTCTTGAAAATGGTTCTCTCCCAGAGTCTTCTAGGTCTTCCAGTCCTAAGAGGACTTGCATGCCTAAAGAAGATGTGAGTATGTATGAGGGGAGACTTGATAATTTGGACTGGTTGTCTGCTTTTGAGTCTAACTATGGGATGCAGGGTTACACAGGGAATCAGTTGATTCCTTGGCTTTTGTCTAGGCTCCCCCAGGTTGCAACTGATGCTGTAATGCAGGTGGGAGAACTTGAGAGATTGTAGTATGAAAATATGAAACTAGCTTTAATAGCTACATTTGGGAAAACTCCTTCCCAGTACCTTCAGAGGTTTAGGACCCTCAAAAAGCATGATGGTACCCCTTGGGCTACCTGAGTGTGTGCATGTTTGAAAAACGTAGATGGTTGGGTACGGTTTACAGAGATAACACTTTTGAAGGAATGAAAAATCTATTTTTGTTCAAATCTATTTTTGATGCCTGCTCTCCTGAGCTGAGACAGCATTTGGCTGACTCTAAGGAACTTGATCCAAACAAGTTAGCAAAGGCTGCTGACTTGTGGGTTTCCAACAAGGGCTACTCACAAGGATTCTGGGGCAACTCAGAAGAAGGATGAGGGGAAGCAGCACAAGACAGATGTAAAAGAGAATTCTAATACCTTCAATACAAAAGAGGGCCACAAATATAAAAAGGGTAAACCACAAGGGGAACCGAATCAGGCTAGTGAAACCTCTGGTGCCAAACCATAGGGAGGTCAGCAGAACCCCTCATTTGTCAAGACATTTGGAAAATGTTATGCTTGTGGGTTTACTGACCATGTGAAAGGGGATCCCAGATGCACAGGTAAACCTTCAGGTATCCACACTGTCTCCTTAGTCTTCTCCCCAGAGGAAGACGTTCGAATGGCAAGTGGAAACTTTCACCTACTGGCTGAAGACCCCGTTGGAGTCTCTACCAGTGTTTCTTTAGTATCCCTGGGTCTGTGGGAACAACAAAACTTAGATGTCTACACTTCCATCCCAGACAATAAAAAGTAATGTTATAAAGACAGTGTACATGTCAATGGTCAGGAGACCCCTGCCAATAGAGACACTGGGGCAAGCATTACTGTAGTGGATGAATCTTTTTTCAAGGCTGAGGATGTTGCTAAGGCACCCAAAAGCCTCACCAAGCTTGCTGAAGGCCCTGTTCAAATGCTTCCACAACTACCAGCTCTCAACCAGTGCAACAACATGACTGTCAAGGTACCTGTTAGTGTGCAGAGTGAGGTGCCTGGGAGAGTCCAGTTGAGGAATGAGTTAAAAACTCTTGGAGTTGTATAAGGCACCGCCAGGCCTCCCAGAAAAAGGAAACAGGAGCAGACAAGGAGGGCCAGGGAAAGTACATTGGCTGTCTCTCCAGAGGATGTTGTAGAGGAAACTATAACACCCAGCCCACAGGAGTTACTGACTGCAGTTTAAAAGAAAGAAAGAGGCAAAGGGGAATCCCATGTCTCAAAGTAGAAACCAGAAAGCACTCCTGTGCTTCCAAAAAGGACATCCCACAGAGGACTGCCCAAAGTCACACCTGTGACTACTCCACCAGCTGAGGCTGAGTGTGAGACCCAACCAGGAAAGGTTGGCTCAGCTGCTGAGGAATCAGAGCTGGAAGAAGACCTTGCCCCTGTTGGAGATCTGGATCCTAAAGAACATCCTGAGCTGCAGTCTTTTCTGGCAGAAGGTGGCCCCTGTAGGGAAGACTTTAGCAGAGGTCAGAGGGAGTATCCCACTCTTGAAGGTCTTCGCCAACAGGCCGCTTTCCAGGTGATGCGCAAGAGCCAGGGAAGCATAGGTTATACTGGGAAGATGGCCTCTTCTAAAGTGAACCAACTGAGTCTATACCAGGGGAATACAGAAGACTTGTAGTGCCTCTAGAGAGCAGACAACAGTTCCTACAGTTAGCTCACAAGATTCATTTGGCTGGTCACTTGAGCTTCAAGAAGACCAAAGAAAGGCTTTCTCTATATTTCTACTGGCCTAAGTTGGGGTCTGATGTAGATTAATTCTGTAGAAGCTGTCACAATTGTCAGACATCTGGCAAGAGTGGAGTCAATAATGTGGCACCTTTGGTGCCTCTCCCAGTAGTGGGAGTTCCTTTTGAGAGGGTAGGAATCGACATTGTTGGTCCCTTAGACCCTCCAACCTCTTCAGGTAACCGATTTATATTGGTTGTAGTAGACCATGCTACTACGTATCCTGAAGCCATACTTATGAGGACTGTTACAGCTCAGGCTGTTGCTAAGGCCCTCCTTAGTATTTTTACCAGGGTAGGTTTTCCTAAGGAAGTCATCTCTGACAAGGGATCCAACTTTATTTCCCACTACATGCAGGCCTTGTGGAACAACTGTGGAGTGACTTACAAGTTCTGAACTGCCTACCATCCACAGACAAATGGGTTGGAAGAGAGGTTTAACCGTACTATGAAGAGCATGATAGGTGCTTTAGAGGAACCCCTTAGGAGTAAGTGGGATCTTCTACTGCCATGCCTTCTATTTGCTTATAGAGAAGTCCCTCAGGAGGGAGTTGGCTTTAGTCCCTTTGAGCTTCTCTATGGTCATCCAGTTTTAGGTCCATTGGCCCTAATGAAGGAGGGGTTGGAGAGTGCTCCTTCTCCCAAGCCAGTGAGGGTCACTGACTATGTGTTAGGTCTCCAGAGGAGAATGACACACGTGATGACAGAAGCATCTGATAACTTAAAAGCAGGTCAGGCTCTGGTAAAGCATTGGCATGACCAGAAGGCCAGCATGGTTGAGTTTGCTCAAGACCAATAAGTTTTAGTTATGGTACCTACAAGGCGGAGGGCCTTACAGGACACATGGATATGACACTTCAAGGTTGTGGGAAAACTTGGAGAAGTCAACTATCTGGTGGACTTAGGCAAACCTAAGGAGGCCCCCAGGGTCTTTCACACCAACCGTCTAAAAGCGTATGTCACCAGGCCAGAAGTGGAAGCTTTGCTTCTTGCTTCAGCTCAAGAGGAGGAAGAGAGTGAACCTCTACCTGATCCCCTCAGTGGAAAACCTGACACTGGAACAACAGGAGAAGTGCACATCTCTGTTAAATCAGTTTGCCTCCCTGTTTTCACTATCATCAGGCTTGACCCCTTGGTCACTGGTGACTGTTTACCTGTTAAAAGCAGAGGTTACAGAATGTCAGACCATGATAGAACCCACATAAAGGAAGAGGTCAACAAGATGCTTGATCACAGGGTAACAGAGCCATTTATAAGTCCATGGTCTAGTCCAGTTATACTAGTGTCAAAGGCAGGATCCAAGGAGTTGAGATTCTGTGTCGTCTATAGAGCTCTTAATGCAGTCACCAAGACTGATGCCCATCCTTTACCTAGGACAGATGAACTTGTGGATAAACTCGGGTCAGCCCAATACCTCAGTACATTTGACCTAAAGTCAGCCTATTGCCAAACAGCTCTGACAGACCATGCCAATGAAAAGACTGCATTTTCAACCCCAGCAGGCCTCTACCAGTTTAAGGTAATGTCTTTTGGATTAAAAAATGCCCCTGCAACATTCCAACGGATGTTTAATCAAGTTCTGAATGGGTTGGAGGACTTCTGCTTGGCATACTTGGATGACATTGCAGTGTTCAGCCCTACTTGGAAAGAACATGTTAACCACTTAGGATATGTTTTGCTGGCTCTTGAGCAGGCCCATTTGACCATAAAGGCAAGTAAATGTCAAATTGGTCAGAGCAAAGTGGTCTACCTTGGCATGAGGTAGGAGGAGGTGAAATAATGTAATTGCCTATCAAAGTAGAAGCTGTACAAGACTGGGCCACCCATACTACACAAAACCAAGTGAGAGCCTTCTTAGGTCTCACTGGTTATTATAGGTACTTCATTGAGAACTATGGGTCCATAGCTTCTCCCTTAAATGTGGTCTCATAACCCACATTTCCTAAAAAGGTCAGATGGAATGAGGAGTGCACTAAGGCATTTGAAGGACTTAAGAAAGCCCTTTGTCAAGCTCCAGTCCTAAGAGCTCCTGACTATAGCCAAACCTTCATTGTGCAGACAGTTGCCTCCAATACAGGTATATATGCAGTTCTGAGTCAGCTGGATGAGAAAGGTAGGGAGCACCACATCTGCTTCATCAGCAGGAAGCTGAAGGAACCAGAAACAAGGTGGGCAACCATTGAAAGAGAATGTTTTGCTTTTCTGTGGTCACTAACGATGTTTAGGCCATACTTGTATGGATCTACTTTTGTGATTCAGACTCACCACCAACCCTTGGAATGCTTAATGCAGATGAAAGGGGAGATCCCAAAATTGTTCAGATGGTCAATCAGCCTACACAGGTTTGATTTTATCATTGAACACAGGTCAGGGTGTCATCACCAAAATGCTGATGGTCTCTCCAGAATGTTTGACCGACTGGAGTAAGGAGATTCATCCAGGGGTGGATTAAATCCTCCTGTCCCTTAGCCTGGGAGGTGGGGGAGGGGGGGTTAGGGAGAATTCCCAGAAATTGGCTTATTCCCTTCACCTGAAAGATCCCGAGCAACTTTGGTGGATTTTTGAGGACTTGGTTTTTTTCCTGGCGAGAGTTTGAGTCCTTTTTCCCACTCTCTCCTGTATTTTGATGTGTTTTTTATTCTTGTGTTCTTTGATTATGGAGTTTTAGATAACTGATATAGAGATTAAATTTAAAAAAAAACAGCAAATTAACTGCAAACACCAGCCAGTGCAGATTAATGGAATACAATTTGCTGGAAATACAGAAATGTATTTAAAGAATCCTATACATTATTGATATCTGATATATGTTTTACCAACAGGAATAATTTCAAAGTAATTCCTTCGAAAACAATCATCATATTATTTTTTTTATTTTGGGGGTTTGCCCAAGCCTCCCCTTTCCCTTACCCCAAGCCTCTCCCCACCCCTTTTAACCCCTTACCCCAATCCCTATATAATTAAATTTGTTTTTTTGAAGGAATTACTTACAATTAAATTACTTCAAAGTAATTCCTGTTGGTAAAACAACAGGATATGCTGATATATATATATATATAAGTAAAAAAGCATTGGGGAAAGGATGCAGCCTT
This sequence comes from Ambystoma mexicanum, assembly GCF_040938575.1. Taxonomy (NCBI): domain Eukaryota; kingdom Metazoa; phylum Chordata; class Amphibia; order Caudata; family Ambystomatidae; genus Ambystoma; species Ambystoma mexicanum. The sequence goes on along the minus strand of NC_090925.1, from coordinate 646,459,948 downwards.
ATCCAAGTCCAAGTCCAATTCAAGTTTTAATTGGTCTTGTTAGGAGACCATCTTTTGTCAGTTTACTCCTGGCTTGTGTATTCTCATGTAGCAATGCAAGAAGATTCACCAGGTTTTCTGGGATACCCCAGCTTCAAGTTTATACCAAAGGTAACGTGATCAAATGTGTTCGACATGTCTATACTGGCAATGCAAACTGTGCCACTTGAGTTCTTTTTCAAAGAAGTTGCTGAGAATTTCAAACTGTGACTGCGCCACATATATTATTGAACTATTGAAAGATTTAAACCACTGAAAAAATGTACTAACATCAATTCCATGTCACATGTCTCCCGTAGGAGGCTCTTTTAATTTTGACATGTGTTTCGGCTCATTACGAGCCTTTCTCAAAACAGGGCATATATTTCGATCATTAATCACTGTTTTTTTTTTTTTTTAAATATTTTATTGATTTTATATTTTAGAAAACCAAACAACACACAACACAATACAACTGTTAATTACTTACAGAAACACAAAAGAAAATACGAAAAAACTCCCCCCACCCCCTATCAAGTCAGAGCCGGCTTCCTTGTATCCTCAGTCGGGGCACTGTCAGGTGGAGCATTGTCCGTAGGCCCATCTTCCGAATTCTCAGATTCGTCCAAACCTTGTTGTGGGTTGGTCATAGAGGCCACCAATTGTCGCCAGGCCAGCAAGGGCCCTATCTCCACCTCGCCCCCTCTAGTGACCGCTTCAAACCATACCACGGATTCCGCCTCCGCCCACCTCACGAGGTCCGCCCACCATAGTTCCACTCTCGGCCTGCTGGCCGATTTCCAGTTCATGGCAATCCTGCGTTTGGCCAGAACATATGCCAGGTCCCTCAGCTTGCTCAGGTGCCTAAAGTGTCTGGGCCTGGGGAAGATCCCAAGCATACACGACCAGGCCGATCTCACATCCAACACCACTCCCCCACCTGCGAGCTTCATCTTAACCTCCTCCCAAAATCTATACACTTCCGGGCAGGCCCAAAACATGTGTAGCAACCCTGCGTCCACCTCCCCACACCTGGGGCATTTTTGAGTGATCGAGCCTCCAAACCGTGCGATCTTCTGGGGAGTCAGGTAGGCCCTGTGAGTAATGTAGAACTGGAGTTGTTGGAGCCGTGCATTTCGGGACACCTTTTTATGATACCCCAGGACCCTCTTCCACTGACCCTCCGTCATGAGTCCACCCATCTCCTCCTCCCATTCATGCCTCAGTTGGGGCAACTCTTTCCCAGCCTTCGCTCTGAGGAGTTCGTATATCCGTGATATTTCATGCCCGCCCTCTGAGACATCATACATAGTTTCAAGGCTGGCATCAGGGTCATCTGCCAGTGCCGTCACCGGCCATCTCTCTCTTACTCGTTTCACTAGCCTGGCATAAGTGATGTACTGGCCTCTGGGCACCCCCGTCTCATCCTGCAACTTTTGGAAGTCCAACGCCTCCCCCTCCCGCCATATGTCCCCGAGCGTGGCCAGGCCCACCGGCTCCCAGTGCCTACGGACAGACTGAAACAGTTGGGAGTCGTTTTCGCACAGGGCCACCAGCGGGACCTGCCAAGATAGCGGTTCTGACTCCCCCATCAATTTCCACGTTCTGTGCCAGACCTCCCATCCCAACCTCAATAGCCGCCCTCTTCCCGTCAGTTTATTCCTTTGTAGCCACACCACCTCTCTCAGGAAGTATGGGGCCGCATCCTCCCGCAGCAACCTAGATTCCGCCGAATCTTCATCAGACAACCACCTGGCCACATACAACAGCTGCCCCGCCAGATAATATAGTTCGAAGTTGGGCAAGCCTATACCCCCCTTCTCGTGCAGGTTCTGGAGCTTCCACAGGGCCACCCTATTCCTGGAGTTACCCCACCCGAAGCCCCTACACATACTATGAAGTCGTACAAATAGGCTCTTAGGGATCAAATACGGGACATTCACGAAGAAATGCAGGAGTCTGGGAAGGACCACCATTTTCAGCAAAGCCGCCCTCCCCATCATGGACAGGGGCAATCTGGACCAGAATGCCATCCTGTTCCTGACCCCCTCTATGGCTCTCTCTGTGTTATGCTTGTGTACCGCCTCAGTCCGGTGGTAAATATTTACCCCCAGGTACCTAAACGTGTCGGTCCGCCATGGGATTGGCAACACAGGCAGCCTCTCCAGCGGGACGTCCCTGTACCCGCCCAGAGGGAACAGGCTAGACTTCCTGGGGTTCACTGATATGCCCGAGAGGACAGCGTAATGATCCAGTACCTCCAGTACGTACTGCAGGTTCTCCTCTGGGTAGCGTAAGTAAAGCAGCATATCGTCCGCATAGAGAGATATTAAGTGGCTGCCGCTGGTGGTGTTAATGCCCACCTCTCTGTATTGTTGCCGCAGGCATATCGCCAGCGGCTCCAGCGCGAGTATATATAACATGGGTGACCAAGGGCATCCCTGCCTGGTCCCCCTGCTGAGTTGCCAGGCATCCGAGACTGTGGCCCCTGTCTTGACCCTCGCCACCGGGCTGCTATATAACAACTGGACCCATCTGATATACCCAGGGCCCACGCCGTATCCCTGCAGGGCCGCTTTCAGCCAAGGCCATCTCACTGAATCGAAGGCCTTGACCGCATCCAGCGACACTACCGCCATCTCGCCCATGTCGTCCTTAGTATGGTCGATAACATGGTGCAGCCTCCTATGGTTATCACTGATATTCCTGCCTGGGACATATCCCGTTTGATCCGGATGGATCAGCTTGCCGATCACCTTCTTCAACCTGTTGGCCAGCACCGCCGTGAGTATTTTGCTGTCTTGGTTTAGCATGGACAGAGGTCTATAAGATCCACACTCAACAGCCGGCTTGCCTGGTTTCAGTAATGGGACAATCATGGCCTCACGGAGGGACAACGGGAGTTCTCCCTGTTCGTATGCCTCGTTAAACAAGGCCAGCAGTGGCTGGAGCAGCTCCTGCACGTACACCTTGTAAAACTCACTAGGCAGTCCATCCGTTCCAGGTGCCTTACACGTGGGGAGGCCCCGGATCACCACCTCCAGCTCGTCTGAAGTGATAGGGGCGTCCAGTTCCTCCCGCTCCAGGTCGTCTAGGGTGGGCAGACCAATGTCTTCCAGTGTGTTCAGGATGTCCTGACTCCTGTCCTCCCCAGTGTCCTCATACAAACGTTTGTAGAACCTGAGGAATTCCTCGTTCACCCCATCCTGAGTGTTGCAAAGACAACCGTCCTCACCACAGATCTCATGAATAACCACCCGGGGGGACTCGCTCTTGTACAGCCAGGCCAGCAGTCTGCCTGGCTTGTCGCCCCCCACGTGCAGCCGCTCGGTGTATTTCCTATGGTTCAATCTGCATAGTCGATCCCAAAGAGCGCTGCACGCCACCTGAAGGTCCCTCGCCCTAGTCTTGTCTTCCTGAGTGGCATTCTCGAGACGAGCTAGGCTCTCCAGTTCCCTTTCGGTGTCCTGAAGCTCCCTCTCGATACCCCCTTGAAGTCATTTGGATTTAGAGATGGCCACTCCGCGCACCACTACCTTAAAGGCCTCCCACAGAGTTCCCACAGAGCGCACGCTACCCGTGTTTATCTCAAAGTATTCCCCGATGGCAACCCTCAGGTCCTCCCGGAATCCCTCATCCTGCAGTGCCTCCAACCGGAGCCTCCATGTGGGGACCCGATGCCTAGGGGGTTGGTGTCGCCACTCTACCACCAGGGGCGAATGGTCCGACAATACTCGGGCCTTGTATTCCGCCCCCACTATTTCACCCGCTATCTCGGCAGTTCCAAACACATAATCCAATCTCGTGTATGAATTGTATGGCGCCGCATAGTGCGAATACTGCCTATCTGTGGGGTGGAGTTTCCTCCACACATCTACAAGTCCCAGGTCTCCCAGCAATGTCCCGAGCGCCTTGGCCGCCGGCGACATTTTCTCTTTGGTATCAGCGGACCGGTCGATTTTGGGATCCAAGACGCAGTTGAAGTCCCCACCCCACACCATCGCACCCCCTACCAAGGGGCCTAGTTTGCCATAGAGGGATCTAAAGTAGGCTGCAGTATCATGATTAGGGGCATACAGGTTGAGGATGTGTACTTCCCTGTTCTCCAGGAGTCCTGTTATCGCCACCATTCTACCCTCCGGGTCCACTATCGAGTCAAGCACCCGGAACGGCACGTGCGGCGCCACCCAGGTGAGAACCCCTCTAGCATACGCTGAGTACGTGGCACCCACCACATTGCCCTTCCACTTCCTCTTGACCACCTCCAATTTCTCCCTAGTGAGGTGGGTCTCTTGTAGCAGGGCTATATCTATCCGCATCCTCTTCAGGTATAGCATTACCTTGTTCCGCTTGAGGTAACTATTGAGGCCTCGGACATTCCAGGTAGCTATGCGAAGACTATCCGATGCCATCAGTTCGGTCTATATTCAGCCCCGCCCTCCCCACAATGCTCCCTTGGTCTAACTCTCTGCCGGCTCTTCCGTCCTTGATCCCCGTCCCCCCTCCCTGTTTCCCAACTACACACCACAGCAAACAACCCCTCCCACCCCAATAAAAGCCCAGCTCCATCCCTGGATCTCAGGCTCACCCGCGTCTGGTCTTATCCCGTATTCAAGGAGTAGGACCCCGCGGGGCGTCGCCGATCTAACAGCGACCTAACTAACTAGATATATTACTACTGGGGACAAAGGAAGCCTCTCAGAGCTCCCAACCAAGTAACCACGGGTAGGCACGGCCAATGGGCCAGCCAGTCAGCACCGCATCATACGCACCATATGCCGTATAAATGACTATATTCAAGTCCCAATGTCTCGGCCCCATTGCCCTAGGCGACCCAGCCGTAAGCTACTTATCTTCCGTAGTCTCTGCCTGGATGCCCGGGTCTTGAGGACTGCCCAGCGCGTCTAGCCAGTCCATTGCTTCAGTCGGTGTTTCAAAGAACAGGGATCTGTTTCTGTAGAAAACTTTCAATTTGGCCAGGTAGAGTAGCATGTAGCGATGGCCAGCTTCACAAAGTCTCCTTTTCACCGCCCCGAAGTGCATCCGACTCCGCTGTACTTGTAGCGTGTAGTCAGGGTAGGCCGTGATCTTGGCCGATCCTCTGTCAATCGTTCCCCCTTTTCGAAAGAATTCAAGAATCTTTTTGCGATCTCGGTAGTTCAGAATTTTCGCGATCACCGGCCGCGGGGGGGCCCCAAGAGGCGGCCTCCTGGTGAGGGCCCTATGCGCCCTTTCGACTGCAAACCCCTGGGTCAGCACCCCGCCGGTAATCTCCTGCAAAAACATGGATTCCACAAATTCCGTGGGGTCTGGCCCTTCCGTTCCTTCAGGTAGGCCCACGATGCGAATATTGTTGCAACTGGCACGTCCCTCCGCCTGTTCCGCTCTGTCCTCCAGGTTGCCCACCCGTTGCACAAGGGCGTGTAGTTCCTTTTTATGAGCAGCGCAGTCTGCCGTGTTCGTCTCCTTCTCAATGGTCCCTGTGCTCTCCGAGATCGCCCTCACATCCAGTCTAAGCAGATTCACCTCCTCCTGGACGGCGCCGATCTTAAGGTTTAAGCCTTCCTGCAGCCCTTTCATGGCGAGGCCCAACTTGGTCTCCCATGACACTTTTAAGTCCGCAATCGCCGCCAGCACCTCCTGTATCGTGCCCCGCGACTCTGCGACCGTCACGGGGGTCTCTTTGTTCTTGCCTCCTTCCGCCCCTGAGGGGGACTTGGCGTAATCCTCCATCGTGGGCTGTTTGGCCTTGGGTTTCACACCTCTCGTGGTCATGTTGTTGTATGAGTCGGGCGGGGGCCCGTCCCGCCAGGCACCGAAGGGGAATCACGCCACTCAATGCACAAAGCCTGGCCCACCACACCATGGGGCATCCAACACGCCCAGAGCACCCCAACCACCGGGCCCACGGTCCCGTCGTCACAGCTACATCCGTTCGGCCCTCCAGCTCGCCGGGCCTCCATGCATCCTAGGCGGCGCTCACGTGTACTAGTCCCCAAGCGAAGGGACCCATGGGTCCTGCACTCGTGATCGGGACACTGACTTCACGGTCCTCGGTGTTCGCAAAGTGTCGCCGCCATTTTGTCTTGTCCGCCTGCTCAGGGCTCATCCCAGTCAATCGCATTTATTTCGGTTCCTGGGTCTCCTAGACATCACAAACTTTCATCGGGTGTAGTGGTGGCATTCCCACACCTGGACATCGATTTCCAGCGTCGGCCGGCCCCCGTGGACGCACCCCTCCATCAGGATCAAAACAGGATCAGCTCTTCCAGAGTGCGACCCTTTACATGGCCGTCCAAGCCACGCATCATTAATCACTGTTGTTACCACAATGTAATTACAATTCATAAAATAGGAAGGAGATTTAGGGAGGGATGAGGGTAGGAGTTGTGGGAGAAAAATTAAAGAAAAAACGAAAAAAAGAAGAGAAGAACCAAAGTCTTGACTTAATTGCATGTTCGATCTCACATTATAATCACATAGCAAATATATACATAGGTATATTGTTTAAACTATTATGCAGTAGTCAGTTGCCCAAGAAGATTATTGTCCACCTTCTTTGTCCTGGTATGAATTACCATAACTGACATTCAGTGAACATAGTTCTTATCATCATTGTACTTATCCAAGAAACATGAATGACTTCTTTTGTCCAATACATTCCATGATAATTTGTATTAAGTAATTGTGTAAACAGTGTTCTTACCAGCATTGTGATTGTTCAAATGTAGAACACAAAATGTAAATCTTGTGCGTTGGTCACTGGGTTCGATCCCACCTGCAAAGTTATTTTAATGAGTTCATAAGTGCATACCATGAATCCTAGCATATTGCCTCAATTAGGCTCATGATTATAGGTGGGCAACATTGTCAAAGAAGCCTGCAAGTGGACCATAGTAGTACCATTAAGAGATGTGCAAAGTTTCTTCTGAAGTCACACTTAGAATTTACATAGTAAATTCAATTTCTCAAAGCATCTATCCAACTCATTTAATAGTATGGATGCAAATATTTAGCTTGAAGCATCCAGAAGCCTCCCCCTTAGCCTGTTCCTTTGCCTGCTTCCCCAGGCCTGCCCGAGTGGCACACTCTTTCTGGGCTTTGAAGAAGTCAGTCTGATCTGGGCTCACAGCTGATGCAAGCTAATCCAGCTTGGGAAGGCCCTTCAGATCTGAACTCACCTGGACCTCCACCTCAGGTTCCTGCGCTGAACCAGGCAACTCTGGAGTCACTGAGTCCCCTGCTACCAATGTAGGGTCCTCAGTGGTTACTGCCCCTCTCCCGCAGGAGTAGGTGACCCAGTAGTCTGTGGAATTGGACCAGGGGCTACCGGCAATGCCAGTCCCTCCAACAAGCCCTCTGGAAGCTCTCCCTCTCCTAATGCCTTGAGAGCATTCAATCTGGTGGCCATCATGATTATCTCGGCATTTGGAAGATCATTACCCAACCAACATGGGACAGTTATCGAGTCTTTCACGGATACACAGCGATGGCTCATTTCACCTCGACAACTGAATTCTTACTATCCTCAAGGAGCACTTACTATGCCCGTCAAACCCACGGACCGTATATATAGGTCCAATAATATACTGTCCTGGCTGCACCCACTGCCTTGTGACCACATTGAGGCTACCCGCATTGTCTCTGGCCACTGGAGCTTTGTGTCCATTGATATACACATGTTATAAGAACCGTTGAGTATTATTGGGAACTGGGATCTCTTCTGGAGACCTGGTGTAGTTTTCACTCAGTTTAACCAATCCAAATGCAGCCACTCCTTGGCCTAGTGGTAAGTGTATCTCTAGGAGGCACTAATGATGGCCTCCTCCATGAGTACAACATTCAGTATGGCGAGCTTGGTTAAGCCCTTACAAGCAGTATCCCATTTCCTATGACTCATGCAGGTGTCTCACTGTTGGGGGTTCCTGCGCTCTGGTTTTCGGAGTGCACGACTGAACTAGAGTTGAGGGATTTCTTGCCATGCTTTTGAGGACCAGACTTTGAAGAGGAGTGGGTTGGACCTTTGTCCTTCCCATCCTTGTTACCTTTTTTGTCGAAGATGTCTCTTCTGGTTTGGGTGTCCGCACCTGAGACTTTTTCTGGACTCAAGTACTGACAAACCTGTTGGCACTCTTCGCTAGCTCTCTATGGTCTCTAATAGTCTTGTCCCCAAGATGATGTGTAGGTCAACCTTACAATTCCTAAAGACATGCTCACACGCAATTAAATTGTACATCCCTTTAAATTTGTCAACTTTGCTCTCAGACACCCTCCCTCTCAGATATTTCAATGCCAAGTCTGTGAACGCGTCAAATGTCTTCCCACTTTTCTTACTGAGCTTTCTGAAGCTCTTGAGATACTGTTCCGGGGTTTTACAGAACCTCCTGAGAAGGGCCGACTTCATGTTCTCATAAACAGGCCTTTTCTCAGGAGTTAACTGAAGAATTCCATCAGTCCCCAGGTCTACAAGCGACTCATGGCTGCACCCTATAGTACCTAATCCACCACCTGCATCTGAAAAGCAAGCTTGAGCACTTCAAACCAATCAAATATATCCTTCCCCACTTCATAAACCTGCACTTAATCTTTCGGTATGTGGCACATGGGCTTATCCCGGGCACCACGGTTTGAGCCACTACTGCTGCCCTTGCTAGAAATGGATATGTTAGCCTCATTCTTCTCTTCGAGTGCAAGCCTACGTAGCTCTATGGTGACCCAGTCCCGCTCTATGGTGGCCTTGTCCCACTGTTTTTGTTCCTCCAGCACTAGCCTCCTCTCCACCAACTGGAGCTTTCTAGCCGCTACATCGTTAACCGTTAACAGCCAGAACAATTATCAGGCGACTTAGAAGCAGCTCTGAGGCCTGGGACCTGCAGGATGCTGCACTATTCCCTGACCTCCCTGACACTCTAGGGTGTTGAGAAACCACACTTGACTGCCTTAGGGATGGTTGGTGAGAAAAACTACTCATGCTGTCTTCCTCGTCAACTTCCACTAGCCCTTCTGGATGGTCTTCTTTATTCAGGTACACCGGGCCTACCACATCCCCTGGGGTCTCCTCCCCAGCCGCCTTTGCTTCTACCCATGCTTGGAGGCTGGTCAGCAACTCATGTTTATTAACCCTCGTGCTGTGGAGAAGTTTCCATTCTTGACATAGGATGTGCAGGGCACCCTCGGTCAGGCCTTTCAAAGTCTCTATGTCTCCATGATTATTAACAAATACCTAGCAGTGTCTAAACGTTGCCTGCAACAATACTTCTATGATTTTGTGACTAAGCTGTGCGCAAGGCTCCAACTCCATCGGACCGTCTGCCACCAATGTGACGAATCTGCTTCCAGGGTACCAGGGGTGAATATCGGTTTCTAAACCATCAATCTGCCCCACACCTCTAATACACCTGGAGGGATCCGAAAAGCTTGGAATAACAAGTAAATTATAAGCCTCCTTGTCCAATTTTGGTAACATGAACTGAATGGCAGGCTTATCTCCGAAAGGTTGTGGATCATTGGGTTACTTGGAACACAGCAAAAATATTATTATTACCGAATGATAAATGGTACTGTCCAGTCAAGGTTGTACACAAATATCTAGTTTATTATTATCACAATAGACAATCTAACAACATAACGAAATACAACCCACCCTGTAAATGAATGCAGAGGACAAAACGGTTTCAAAGAAGGAAAAGGGATGCTCTCTGGATACTGACAGGAAGGTTGTCGGTATGGTTAATTACCACAACTGTTTAAGGTTTCTTGGCTTCAGCACAAAAAGAAAATGGGTTTAATATGTCTCTAGTGGCCTTCTGGGAAGGACCAGTGGGACAGAACCACAATGTACTGTGTGCTGTAGGCGTTCTTGGTGCTCGACGGGTTTGAGTCAGCTTCATGACACTTTGCAGGGTTCTGTGAAAGAGTTCAAGATGGGAGTCAGCTGCAGGCATCAGGCAGCAAAGTGGTTTGGCGAGCGAAGCTGGATGAACGGCTGCAGGCTGGCCTAAATGGCGGCTCGGGGTCAGGAATCATTGTCTCTGTGCTGATGAGTGGTTCTGAAGCACTGGTTAAGATGTATCGGATATCCTTAAACAACTGCGGCTTGACAGCGGTCAGCGTTCCATTCAGTTGCAGCTCGAGGAACTCAACTGGCCCTAAAATGTCCTTTAAGGCGGACATCAGTAGATGCTCATCAGGGCACTTCTCCCAGTTTCTTCAATGGGCTTGTGTCGTCCTTTAAGGTGGACAGCCCAAAGCTGAGGAGTGTGTTGCAGGCAGCTGCATTGTCCTTGGTTGTAGTTTCAGAGACCTTCAGGCACTTCCTAATCAGGAGGCTTGCTGCAGAGCCTAAGGGCCTCATTACGACCCTGGCGGTAAGGGGTTTACGCCAGCGTTAGCTGCGCCGACCCCTTACCGCCAATTACGAGGTCCCTTAGCGCCATGGCGCTTTTAACACCTGCTTTTAGCAGGTGTTAAAATCCATGGCGCTAAGGGACCATGGAGTTAATTACGCCACCGTAATTTACGGTGGCGTAATTAACGCCTTCCCCACTCCCATTATGCCCTATGGGGCAAAAATGGGAATGGGGAAGGGTAAATGGGGATTGGGGATTTACCGCCCCGCCGACCTCGGAATGGGGCGGTAAGTCCGCCAACCACCATGGCGTAAAAGTAGTTTACGCCATGGTGGTAAAGTCACGGCCAAGGCGGTAACTTACCGCCTGGGTCGTAATGAGGCCCTAACAGGGTATGCTGTGTGCTGGCTGGGTACCAGTTCTGGAGCCACTGCAGAGTCCTCTCTGTTCTCCATCTCCCTCGTTTCCCTGGTAGAAGCTTAGGGGAAGGGTCTTGCTTCTCTCCTTGGAAAGCCCAGCCCTCTTTCACTGTTGGGAGATGTAGAGCAGGCGGTACCTTCAGCCACAGTTCAAGGTTGATTTCTTCTTTGTTACTTCAAATGAAGCCTTCAGATGATCTGCCAAAAGAGGGGCTTGTCTCTCTGTTAAAGCCGAGTGGGCCACAATGATTGGTTTAGGCTAAGCCTACCTTAATGAACCAATCCTGAGGTCCCTACCAATAATCTCCTGTATGCATGTATGCATGAGGTCATTACCAGAGTGCTTTGCAACAAGAAAGGTAAAGGGGTGGACATTTCTGATACTAAATCCCATCCATCTTCCCGCCTGTTGTTGATCTCTATGTGGTTCATGATTAAAGTGGCGGTTCTCCATTGAAGCTGCGGCAAGACCAGAATCTCTGGTTCCTGCAAACCACATTCTCGTACCTTATGAATGGGGTCCCCCTACCAGGGTGGCCTACTGTAAACCCGCAGTCCCAGACATGACAGCTCACTGTCGTTGATACTGAGGGCTGGAGCTGGTTTCATGTTGACACAGTTACATATGAAAGGTTGTTGTGTTTCCTGTCTCCTTTGTTAACCTCTGAAGCCAGGCCCCATTCGGGCCTGTTTGAAGTAACCCTAATTGGTATGTTAATTGCTGCCACCAGCTGCAGGGTTGAACAAAATATCAAGGTAGATCCATAGAGTCTTTGTTAGTTAATCAGGCTGGCCATGGCAGGAGGAAGCTTGGTTCTCATCCTTCCTGGCAACGACATAGTGTACTCCTGTTTGTCACATTCCAACTAAATATGACAAGGCAGACTCTGGCCCTCGTTACGACCCAGGCGTTGGACCATGGTGCTAATAGCACCATGGTCCATGCCGGTAATTTTCCGACTCCGCCATGGCGGAATGGGGAATTACCGCCCCATTCCGAGGTTGGCGGGGCGGTAATTCCCCATGCCTCCATGGCCCTTCCCCATTCCCATTTTTGCCCCATAGGGCTCAATGGGACTGGGGAAGGCGCTAATTACGGCACCGTAAATTACGGTGCCGTAATTAGCTCCTAGGTCCCTTTGTGGGATGGTTTTTTAACACCTGCTAAAAGCAGGCGTTAAAGTGCCACCCGCAAAGGGACCTCGTAATCAGGCGTTAAGGGTTTAACGGCGCCACCACCTTTTACGGCGCCGTTAACCCCTTAATGCCTGGGTTGTAATGAGGGCCTCTGTCTGTAAGCTGTGCCCCCCTAGAGTACACGGGTCTATGCATAGGAACATGTGTGTGGATTAGCCGCACACATTTTCCTGAGGTTTGTCTAGCATCATTCCATTTAATGAAAATGTAAAAAAAAACATGCGAGAGCACACCCACCGTGCAAATGGTCGAATTCCTTACACCACAATACCATTAAAAAAAATCAATGGTTTAACAACTGCCCACACAAACCGAAGTACGGGACAAACTACCCACTGGAAGGTATCGGGTGTCCAAACCGCAGCACAGATGGTGTAGCACCAAACTGGCGCAAGATGTCCAACAACAACAGTGCAGGTTGTCAAACAACACACTAAATGAATAGAACAGAGTCCAACACTAACAACTCCACTCACTGGTGACCAACACCACCCAACTACACAACAGGGTAACAACACTGCCAACCCCACTGATAAAATCTCCACAAACACTGCTCAACACTCACAAATGGCACAGTTCCACTGAACCCCCACTACAGTGCAGGGCGACCAATCCCCTGAGGAAGCTCAACAAGATGCTGCCACAATCACCCAACTAGGCATCCACGTCTACCTCCCCATGAATTGTCCAACACTCAACTCACACAAGTGGCATGGTTCACTGAACTCTCAACAAAAGTGCTGAGTGTCCAGGGCCCCCCAGCTCCCCTGAGACAGCACATAGGTAGGCCAGGGTCCCCTCAACGACGGCACTACTCTACCACACACAATACACCGGCTGCCTCAAACTTAATTAGTGGTTCGCCATGCCACCAATAAGTTTACATAACAAAACTTCCAAGACATATACCACCCCCAAACAATGTGTAGGAATGAAGCATACCAAAGACATGGCAAATGAGAGAATCCTACTCTTATGAAGTCCAATCCTTGAGCTAGTGAAGACTACCACATTGGTGGTCGTGTGGGGGCAAAAATGTACATCGAAACACATACTAAGGGCTCTTAATACAATAGACCTAACTTGCACGGAAACTGCGTCATACATACCCATGATACATCCTATTAGTGTGGTACCAAACACCCTCAAAAACTGCAGGCCTTACATATAATATTCAGGGGTCTGCATTGACAACACCCCGAAGAAAGACAAGAAATCAGGATCCATCTCCTGCTGAACTGCCGGATATTGCTTCCTTGGGTCATCCAACATGGTCCAACAACCACACAAGAAACCACAGTGCTCGTTCCAATGTGCAAACAAAGCTTCATTTCCCGCCATGCAATTCCCACATAGTACAGTCCCAACACAGTAACTCCTGCAGCTTCCACAGCAGAGCTTTGCGGCCCAATACTTGTGTAACCCTGTCCCCACTTCCATTACCGACCTCTTCAGTTGAGTCGGCACACGTTGTACCCTGACCTGAGCAGCCTCCGATTATCCTGCACACTGTGCTGAGAGACACCAAATCGACCGCCGCTGCTTGGTTGAGCTGGGACATGGCCCCAAATCTTCCTCCATGCGTCTCCTCTCGACTATGGCAATCCAACCGTCACCAATCTGAGAACGTCATCCTTGCGTTTCCGCTAAGTATGATCGACCCTGATCTCCCATTGGCTGTGCTCTGTCCTCCAGCAGGGGCTAATTTAGTCCCTCCGACTGCTGCGGCCTGCTTAAGACACACTATCCTGCTCTGTAGCGCTGACTGCCCTCTCAGGATGGGTGTTCAGTCGCCCACTGAAGCATGCCCAAAACTGTGCTAACTCCTTCTTGGAAACACTGCCAACTGCAGCACCAGCACAGCTGCCCAGACAGGAACAACTGGCCACTTGGGTTTTCCTGCCAAATCCCGGTGATAGGGTCTTTTCAAATGAGGCAGGAGGGCCGATGGATATCTGGATAGTGCTGCAGCCCCCCCTCTCCAGCTGTCAGAGCAAAGCACTAGTGTCCAAATCCAGGCTAGTCACTGAACCCTCCTCTCTGTGCTTCCTACCAGGTACCACAGGGTCTTCAAACCAGCTCGCCGACAGTGTTAAAATGGATGGGTTCTTCAGGAAAGACACGGGAGCCATAGATGGGGAGAGTAACCTCTTTACTAAGGTTTCCAGTTACAAGTCTTCAGGTCCAAGTTACAGGTAAGAACATTAGGTTAAGGGACACAACGAAATCCACCAGCACCCTTTCACACAGGCACCTAACACTCCAATGGACAAATGTAGAACACTCCCAGGGAAACACACATCAAAATTCCACAACTCACATGCCACAGGCATTCAGGCAGCACACATGCTCACAGCATAGCATAAGGGAAATAAGCAAATCACAGCACACGCCTTTCCAATTATGCACCCTGTCCCTGAAACAAGTTACCAATGCAGATAACACTGCCCCCTCTCCATACTACACGTCAGGAACGACCGGAAGAGCCTACACTTCACAGATCCTCTAGCCAATCACAGATCTCTCCATTTATCCCTATTTTTCCAACTCCACAGTTGCCAGAGTTTCCTGCTCCCCTAACCCCCTGGGTATGTACACTTCGTACAGTGCTAAGTTGCTTTCCAGTTCGGTTCCCACGTCATTCCTCTGCATACGTACACGCATGGCAGGTTAACAATTTAACCTGAGGAATTCGATGCATTGATTTACGGAGGTCTTTCTATTTCTACTAATGCATCAATCTGGCCGGAACGTTCTCCTTCAATGCATACATGTCAATCAAGGCGCAGCGTTGGCTTAATCGGAGTCGAATGGCTTTGCAAGTGATTTCTGCGGAAGAGGTTGTTTGTGCATTTTGTTTGATAACTAAGCAGAGAGCCCCAGGAAATGCCAGCTCAAACACTTACTGCGGCGATGACTACTGCCTTTGTGCCTGTGTTCTATTTGGGTTTCTGTGGAATTCCACACACATGCTAAGGTGAACAAACAGTAACCTGACAACATGACCTCATCCTGTTCCTTCAGCCAGAATCTAGGTACAGTTGCATGTCGGAATGAATACTCTTCATTTTAGAGGTTCAAGGAAAGGTTCAGTCTTTTCTACTTTTTTAAACCAAGGTCCTGTTTGAGAAAACTAGATATCTCCAGAGTAAGACCAGCAAAGCCGCTGGCAGGCCACTTAGGAACGTATCTACCGCCATATAAGTCGTGGCCCTATTTAGTTGCCAAGGTCACATTTGGTACAGGAAGAACTCCAAGAACCGGCAATTGGTGAAGCTTGTTATGTAGCTGTGTTAGCAAGAGCGCAAGAGCGTCCCCTTGCACACTCAGACGCGCAGTTCCCTAGCCTACATCCCCAATGGAACATCCAAGGTTTGGGAAGCAAAACGCACCTGGTCTTGCACGGCCCGTTGAACATGCTCGGTTGGGGTACAAATTGTCAAAGGGAAAATGCATTTCTGTTCACAGTTATAAGGCAGCCCAGGAGTGCTCCCTCGGCTGCACAAACAGCTCAGGGACCGCACCTGTGCTGGTGCGGCTCCTCCTTGATAGGCGAGGGTACGAGTGGGTCGGCGCGCTCTCACCCATTATGGACGGGCCGCCTCTGGAACACACCATTTCCCACTGTCATGTCACTTACGCTTGTCTCTGCATCTTGCATACTGGCAGCTACAAAGGGTTACGTGAAGGCTTCCTGCTTGGGTAGGGACCCCATGTCTATAATCTGCATGCGCCCATGAGCAATAGCAGTAGGTCGGCTAACTTCCATGCACTTTTATTATAGTCAATTTCAGAGCATTCATTAAAACCAGCTGCTTTTATTGCCAAGCTCCAACATGTCCTGCAGCGAAAGGAAATGTGCTTACCACGAGAGAAGGGGAATTGTTGTGATCAGCTGGCACTGGCTCAGGTCACTGTTTGCTGATGATGTATGCATGTATGACTATTTCAAGGGCAATTCGCCAATGCCTCAGAACGAGGTTGTTGCTACCAGTTAAGCTGTCAACTTCCAGACAATAAATTGGCAGTTCTTACAGGACTTCCATAAAAAAAGCCACTGGTTGGTAGTTCTACTGTTCCATGAAACAAATGAAACTTCACCAGAATTCGAATTAAAACTAAGCAGTGTCGGTGTTCTTACGCTACCAAGGAACATTTTGAGGACTCTGGATTTTTGCTGTGAACATAATGGACCGTTCTTCCTCCCAGAATCCCCCTTGCGGCCTTTCTACAAATGGCTACAGTAACAACTCTCTCCTAAAATACGTTTCCAAATGCCCTGGAGCAGTGCCCAGGCCTCTGCAGGTCTAGCTATTGCGCTCACAGTGCCCCACGCTCATGCGATACAGGCAGCACCATAAGCAATAAGCTCTCAGCTGTTGCTTCTCAAAGCTAGGTCTGCGCTCAATAAATACCCAAATAATAAGGATAATAATAATACGAGACAATTGGCAAGGGAACAAAAAAAAAATATTCAGCAAAGCCCAGTGGACCGATCGAAGCGCAAGAGCAACAAAAGAAATGGAGCCTAAGCAGGGTCTACGGTGCTGAAAGTGGCAGATCTGTAAGGGCATGTGTCCTTCTCTCTGCCCAGGTGAATCATGCGAGCAACCCCAATGTTTCAGCATGGGAGGCCACAGAGATGTGGTCTAAGTATCGCATGTACAAGGACAGAATGCTGGAAATCCAGCTCCCGTAACCTCCTATAGGGAGGTACAGAGTTGGTGCAGCGGGGCAGTGTAGTATTGTGGCATCATGTTGCAAAAGGAATGCTGGAGGATATCCCAGAGTTGGAACACGAGGAGCGAGCCTGGCTGTTGGAGAGTGGGCTGTGACGGGGAGATGGCATCGTCCATGTCCCACTTATTACCCAGTATTCCCAAGCTTATCCTATATTCATTCAAATATCAATAAATCATATTATAGCAATAAATCAAGCCTCTGCCTATGCTTCAGTGGCGACGTGGAAAACTTACTAGCAGGGAGGCGACCAACATATGCGGCGACCAGCTGTGACTGCGACTGGATTCCTGGTGAAAGCGCAGCGGCCGCTGCCATCCCAGCATTAAATGAATGTTTAAGATGAAAGAGGGACAGCAATCCTTCAAAAGACGGCTCTGCTCCTATTTGCACATGCGCATATCAAGTAGCAAGGGATCAATACGAAGGCCCCAGTTACGTCTGGTAGGATGTTAGAGGAAAGGACTATGCAACGTGACCGCTCGCATGTTGCGGGTGGTGATATTAAGAGGTCAGGCACCATCCGCATCAAGAAAGCCTCCTCTTCATCCAGGTATTGGTAAAATAAAAATGATTTTCTTTTTTTCTTGCTCTTCATTGTCTGCAACTGTAAAAAAAAAGGAAAGAAATAATAAACACAGCTTTTCATGGTCTGCACCTGCAATAAACAAAAGGGAAAGGAAAAAAGTAAAAGTAATAAACACAGCTTCTTGAAAGTATAGTTAATAAATACCAACCCAATCCACCTCATTCAAGAAGAATCAACCAAGTAAAGCTACAGCCACCAACACCCATATCAGAACATCTACCCAAAGGAGTGCAGGAGACATGTCAATACACAGTGTTCCGGCATCTCAAATATTTTTGCCTGAAGTTGGGGAGCCTACACTGCCATGGAAAAGATGGCTTAAAACATTTGAACACTATGCCAATGTAGTATGCAGTACGAATTATAGCGTAGAGAGAGAAAAACATCCTTATTTTTGCACTGTTTAGGGCCGGCTAGCCAAAATAAATTTTAAGACCTACCTGATCTTGTTGCTGACGAGTGTGGGTATATGAACGAATGTGAGAAATCTACACAGAAAATGAACAAACATTATGAGAAGAAAATAAGTACCATTTAGAAAGATATAAGTTTGGGAAAGGAATACAGGAAGAAGAGAGAGTGTTTAACAATAAATCAAAGCTCTGAGGAAACTTGCCAGAACATGTAAATGTAACCTACACCTAGAGGAAAGATTGAGAGACCAATTTATGTTGAAATACAACAGCAGCAAAGTAAGAGAAAAACTATGGACAGAGGATGATCCGCCCGTAGACACAGTACTGAAGATGGCTAAGGAGGTTGAACACACAAAAAATGTGTAAAAACTTTGGAAGGTATAGTAAAGGAGATTGGAGTCAAAGCAACAGTGATACATGTGATACAACCAGCCAGTGATTAAATGATTGCCAGTGTCAGTAATAAAAATAGAAGAAGGGCAAGCAGCAATTATAGAGATGCAAGAGCAAGCTATGAAGGCAGATTCAACAGTGAGAGAAGGGATACATGAGAAGGAATGTACAAGGATAGAATACCTGACACTGAGTATCAATATGAGGGTTGAGGTTGTCAGTGAGGAAGAGGACGGACCATCTCTAGAACATGCTACAGGTGTGACAGTCCTTCTCATTGGGCGAATAGTCCAGATTGACCTGCTCTGAGGATCATTTGCAGGAACAGCAATGGAAGATGGCACTTGGCTAGGTGTTAGTAAGTGAGTAAGAATGCTGGCACAAATTGGATTGGGATTGGAGACAGTGATAAAGGCGAAGAATGTGTCTTGGTGATACTGGATGAAGATGAAGACCTGGATAGTGCAAAGACTACGGTCATGGTCAATGGTTATGATGGTTGATTCAGGAGCCAGATACACACTTATCCCAGAGACAGTATGGAGCAGATCTGGACGAAAAGGTTTACATGAAGTGGATATCAAACCAAGAACTTATGGTGGTGCAAAGATTGAATTAATTGGTTGTTTCATGCCAACTTTAACGTTCAAGGATAGACAGGCCGAAGGTCGCATTTATGTCTCAAAGAGAGTGGCATCCTCTCTTCTCACTTGGATCCATCAGAAATTGTTGAAGGTCCGACTAGATTCGAATGCTGCAAAGTCTGTCTTTTTAGTAGAAAGTTCAGAGATGAACAAAGAGAAAATACAAGCTGAAATATTCAAGGATGATGCGATAGACTGTGTGAACGCAGGTATGCATCGTAAATTACTTAAACAAGGTGCCAAACCAGTAGTGCAGAAATTGCATAATATTACATTAGCACTGAGAGACGAAGTAAAAATGTAACTCAAGAAGCTGGAAGAACAAGGGATCATTGAAAATATTGATGCATCCGAGTGGGTGTCCCCCTTGGTTGTGGTTAGGACAAGTTCTGGGGAGGTCAGAGTGTGCATTGACTTATGGGAACTGAGTAAATGTATGATTCCAGAAAGGCACCCGCTACCAAATATACAAGAGTTGATTTCTACAATGTGATCGGCAAAATTATTCTCATTGCTTGATCTTGCAGCTGCCTATTATCAAGCAAAACTACACAAGGAGTCGAGGCAGTTGACAGCTTTCATTACTCCAGAAGGGCTCTATCAATATCGCAGGATGCCTTTTGGACTAATATCAGCGGCTTCAGTGTTTCTGAAAATGATGTATTGCATTCTGGATGGAGAGACTGGAGTTATCTTTTTACAAGATGAGATTCTGGTGTACGCCGAGAATGAAGAAGAACACACCAGTAGGCTAGAGGGAGTATTCAAGAAGTTGCATGATGTGGGGATGATACTCAGTAAAGAAAAGTAAAAAAAATAACAGGAAAGAAATTGAATATTTAGGACATGTAATCTCCAGAGATGGGATTACGCCAAAGAAGGATCTGGAAGACGCAATAAAACACATGATGACACCAAATAGTAAGGCACAACTCAGAACCTTTTTAGGTGTGGCTGAATATTGTGCTAAATTCATTCAGAGATTTGCTGATCACACAATGTCTCTGGGGAACATGATGAAGATTAACAAGAAGTTCATGTGGGATGAAGAACGTCAAAATGAATTCAGGTGCATAATGGAAGCTCTGGCTATGGCACCGGCTTTACAGAATTATGTAAGAGGAAGACACATAGTAATTACTACAGATGCCAGTAATGTGGGACTGCGAGCGATTTTGACACAATTCTATGAAGGAAAGGAGTACATCATAGCATTTGCATCTCGATTGCTTAAAGAAGCAGAAAAGGTGTATTCCACTATTGAGAAGGAAGCACTGGCCATCGGATGGGCCATGGACAAGTTCAAGAGCTTTGTCTGGGGAGTTAAATTTGAATTGCACACAGATCACAAACCTCTAGAGGAGGTTTTCGCAACAAAAGGTTTGGACAAAGTATCAGGCAGGATAAGGAGATGGGTGTCCAGATTACAAGAATTTGATTTTACGGTGACATCCCGGGTGTGAGAAACTATGCAGCAGATTGCTTATCAGGAATGATTAACAATATGGACATGGAAGATGAGGATGATGATCAGGAAATGATCTTTAAGATATCGAATGCAGCAAAATCAAAGCAAGAGTGAGACAAAGAATTGTTGAAGGATACAAAGATGTTGTTTGTTATCAAGGAGCTGGAGGAAGGAAGATTGCACAAAGATGAGATGCAAAAGGCAGGAGAAGAAGGTTTCTGGAATGTGAAAGATGAACTATGTGTCCAATGAGGCTGTTCTATGAGAGGAGACAAGTTAGTGCCACCTGAGGGAATCAGAGAGAAAGTTATACGTCTTGGGCATGGAGGGCACCAAGGAATTTTAAAGACCAAGCGCAGAATAAGGTGTACATATTGGTGCCAGAGTGTGACTTGAAGTTTGAAAGGAGCGTCAGGAACTGTATCCGTTGTATAAATAGTGATAAAGTATGTGTGAGTGCAAAGTATCCTATGGTGCTTACAGATATACTGGAGAAACCATGGAAGAAATTGGCCATTTGAGTGACTATGCCGAGTCGTAAAAGTTGGAGGACATGTCTCGGAAGGAAAGGGGATGTGTAGTATCATCGCATCATGTTGCAAAAGAATGCTTGAGGAGATTCCAGAGTTGGAACATGAGGAGCAAACCTGGTGGTTGGAGAGCGGGCTGTGAAGCAAAGATGACATCATTGATGTCCCCACATACCCAGTATTCCCAAGCTTATCCTACATTCATTCAAATATCAATAAATCATATGTTAGAAATAGATCAAGCCTCTGCCTATGTTGATCTTCTTGGGCAGGGATGGAGTGGGGGATGTCAGATGTGTTGTATTGTGGTAATTGATATGCTGACCAGATGGGCAGAACTGACAATGACGCCTCATGTGACTACCAGAAGGGTCATTGAGTTCTTGGAAGAAGTGTGTGAACATGCGGGATATCCAGAGGAGGTGCTGACTGATAATGGTTCACCATTTAATTCTAAAGAGATGGAAAGGTACCTCGAGGAAATATCCATTGTCCATAAAGTCAGTGTCGTTTATCACCCTCAAACTAATGGCACTGTGGAGAGAGAGGTACAATAGGGTGATTGAGGAGGCTATTAGGTGGGCATGGTTGAATGGGAAGATTGGAAGGAGGCGGTGAGAAGAACTGTGGTAGCCCATAGGTTCACACCGCATATCACTCCAGGGTGTTCCCCTTTTGAACTGAGCAGGGAAAGGGAAGCCAACACTAAATTGTTTCCGGTTTGGAAGAGTGATGTGGCAGGCATGAATGTGAGGCTGGATGATGTGAAGGACAACATCAGGGGGAGACAGGTAACCAACAAGTTGCAGCAAGACAATAGGCATTTCAAGAGAGTGAGGATGCCATGTGTTGGTTGTTGGGTCAGGATTAATTTACCAGTTGTGTTGAGGGAAGATGGATGTCAGTGGTCAAAACCCATTGAGGTTGTTGAGGTGTTCAGACATGCTGTGAGAACAAGGGATGGTAGAGTGTGGAACATGGAGAGAGTAATGGAACTGACGGAGGATGTGGATGAAAGCAGGGGGTGGAATGGAGGTGAAGCCAGGAGACATGGTGGATGTGATACACCTTTTTGCGGAAGCACATTTTCTTTGGTAGGTAATATAGATATGCCACTGATGACATCAAGGTTTATAGGAGCTACCGAAGATCCAGACGTTTGAGTGACTATGACGAGTCGTAAGAGTTGGAGGACATGTCTCGGAAGGAAAGGGGATGTGTAGTATCATCGCATCATGTTGGAAAAGAATGCTGGAAGAAATTCCAGAGATGGAACACGAGGAGAAAACGTGGTGGTTGGAGAGCGGACTGTGAAGGAAAGACAACATCATTCATGTCCCCACATACCCAGTATTCCCAAGCGTATCCTATATTCATTCAAATATCAATAAATCATATGTTAGCAATATATCAAGCCTCTGCCTGTGCTTCAGGCTTTCAGTATATTTTAAACCATAAAGAGGAGACACCAATCATGATACTTTAATTTAATGCACAGTGTGATCTTCAGCAGATCACATTGCCCATGTTATTCTAGGCCACTGGGTGATTGACAGTTACACCCTTAGCTGTTCCCCAAAAGAGAGCATCTCTGAGAGGCACGTCTTTCCCAGCAGCACCACCTTCCTGATAATGGATGAATTCCCGGTAAGAACGTATGCCTGCTCAGAATGAATTCTTGATTGAGAGTCACACCTCGGATAGGCCCTTTGCTTATGGATACTCCTTTCTTGAATGGGTCTGTTCCTGCTCGGGGTGAATTCCTTATATGAGCTCATTATTGATGATGACTCATCCTTTATGGGGCCTTGCATCAGGAAGGACTCATTCCTGACACGGGACTTACTCCTGATAGGGACGTTATCCTGATAGTGACTTGTTGCTTAACATGGTAAGTATTGGTAAGAACACACTCCTAAAGGAACATATTACCCATGGATGCCCAATCCTTGTTGAGGCTCAATACTGATAGCATCTCTTCACTGGTTATGACTCCTTCCTGAGAAGAACCTATTCCCGAGAGCAACTCATTCCCGAGTGTTGCATGTTCTTTCAAGTTTGCGGCAGGCATTTGCTACTAATGGCATCAAACTCCTGTTATGAAGACCTCGCTGAAAGTCACGCCTTCCTGATAGGTGGTCAGTCTTGAGAAGAACACAAACACTCCCACCTGACAGAGAAAGATTACCAAGAGAGTCTTAATCTTTAGACCAATGCATTCATAATAAATGCTGAATCCTGATAGGGGGCTCAGTCTTGATGAAGACCAATTCCAGATAAGGAGACAATCTTGATAAACACTCATTCCTTACATGACGTCACTCCTGCGGGGGGGGGGAGGGGAGAGAGTGATCCTCCTCATGGGTATTCCTTTGTGGAAAGCTCCCATTCCTGATCTAGCCTCATTCTATCTATAGTGTATCATAACACCCGGGCCATTTCCCCTAGTTGTCTTCCCGTCAACCCAATTATTCACCCACTGGGCCCCCTCACATCCTACCATCACCACCCCAATATACAAGAATCAATCTCGTTCTCCACAGGAGCGTTGAAACTTCGAACCGGGAGTCATGATGGCCCCGATTTTAGGGCTCCACCATTGCCGACCCACACACAACCTGTGACCAATCAGGTGTCGTAAATGCCTCTGATGCGGGATCACTCTGAGATAACCACTACGAGCATAGCCACACGCGATGTTGCAAAACTCGCCCCCCCCACACCCACTGAAAGGGCCCACCCTGACGATCACAGAGGGAACTGGCTTCAAAGAGAAACTGGCAAGGGGCCACTGGCGTGTACAGGGAGGGGACTGGGTGGCACCTGCTAACCTTGGAATTTGATTGGACACCCCAGGTGCCACCCCATTATCCTAAACTATGATCATTATGTGTGTGGGCGCTCGTACTTCATGCCACCCCTGCATAAGTCAGTGCTCCACTTGAGCCGCCCCTGTAGGAAGAGCCTGGACGCGCCAATGCTGGGGGCAGATGGTAATCTCGCTCACCCAGGCAGCTGACGTCACTAGGGCCATGCGAACAGCTCAGGTTAGGCTTTACAGATATCACTAACTGGACAAGTCCAGGCAAGACAGTAGGTGGGGGCTGTGTTCCCGTTAGACTCAGTGGGACACTTGCTTTAACTCTCACCCATTCTAGGGTATAAATGACTCTAATATTGTCCTATTGTTTGAAAACATTCCAAGATGCTTGCTCGTGTGACCATCAGCAAAGGAAAGACGGTTGACTATCTCATTTACCCACTCAGGTACATTCCATTGTTCGCTTCCTGTGTGTTTACATCATCTTAGAGTGAACCAAGGAACCATGAACATATTTGCAACACATAAAAGCCCTGATTCACAAAACGTGTTTTGTGTGTTAAGGGAATTATTTGACTTTTTTTTTTTTAACAAAGTTGCTTCCGATTTACAAAGGGCATCTGAATGTGTGCGTCTTCGGTGCCCTTTATTACCCATCTATGGGCCATTTTGCTTGCAGGCATTTCAAAAGCTCATCCCCATTCACGGATGGGATGCACTCGAATACTCAGTGAAATGGTGAGTATCCCCGCGCTCATCTTTGGAAGGGAAGCGGGCTAATGAACAGTGCAGAGATGTGCATTTATCTTTAGCGGTTTGGGCTACTGCTGTCCAGGTGTCCTGTCTATTCCTCAAATAGGGATAGAAACACTTTTTCTTCCTTTTTATTTCTGATGACACGTTACTATGTCGATCCACATCAGGATCTGCCATTATAAAAAGCGTTACACTTATGATGCAATAGGACCTGGCACCACGCGCATGACGTTATTGTATGGAGTGAGGGTAGTGGCAAATCATGTGCCCTGGTACCTGGCCCTATAGAAATGTGCATGGCATGTTTGCGAATACGGTCACATGTGCATTTCACAGAACCACGCCAGCGGGATTAAATTCATCTTGTGACCCCTACCATACTAAAGGTGGGGGCAGCCAAACGTGAGGTGCCACTCTGCCAGGACAGGGATGTTGTTGCGCAGGAGCACACCACACGGCAAACAGGTGTCCGTGCCCCACCCAGCACTGTCCACTGCAGCAGCTTGGAGCAGTGCAGGGCACAGACACCCCACAGTGCTCCTGTCTGCCCTCCTGCAGCACATTCACTAGTTCGACTTCGGAAAGAAGTCACATCATTTCTTTCTGGAGAAAGTAGTATTTGGGGTGACCAGGTGTGTGATCAACGTATCTGAAGTTACACGATATTTGTGATATGTTTGTGTCTGCTGCAGATAGTGGATCCGTAGGCTACACCTACCTAGTGCAAAAAAATAGAAAAAAAATAGAAGCGGATCCCTAAAGATGCGCTGACATCTGTCAATGAAAATCCAGGATTGACGTACAACATCAGATACATAAAGTAGTTTAATAATAATGTCTTTCTGGAGTCAGAACTGGAGCTGGAGGGGCCCACAGGAGCACTGTCTGGAGAGGTTTATTTATTATTACATTTTTTTCTGGGCATCTAAGATAAGCCATGCCCATACAAAAAGTAAGAAAAGGCTATACTGGCTGCCCCAAATGCCAGTCTAGCCAAGTAATAACGCATAGCTTGCTCGTTTTAAAAGCAAGTATCATTTGTGTTATTAAGTAGCTAGACTGCATTTGGGGACAGCCCAGGGACGGCCTAAGGGCCTTTCAACTTCTTCAAATGAAAAGGTACTCGAGCCACAGATGGGGGCCAACAACTGCCTGCATGTTGCCAGTCAGCAGTCTTGTAATACAGCAATATATTAATTTCTCTATTTTCCTTCTGGGATTTAAAATTTGTGATTTGCTGCGCTCAAATTACAAGCTGAATTTTCTCTTCCCACAGGATATACAGAAGCGTTATCACCTCATTGACTTCTAACATGGGTTCCACATTGCGAAGTGTTTAGAGCTCTTCAGTGGGTATTTAGTGTTTAAGCTCCCTGCTGCCTGGCCGTCTCGTGATAATTGGTGGCTATTAACCGTATAGTTGTCACCATTGTAATTTATACACCCCACGGGTGTCTCAGACTGTTTTTTGCTCTACAGGGGACCCCAACCATCATGTTGAAATTGGCCCCCACACATCTGCAGCCAGGCCTCATGCTGCCTGTTTAGCCCTTTCTTACATTCTTTACATTTAGCGTGACATTTTATATGGGCATCCATGATCAACCAAGTATGGTATTTGATCTTACTTGCCTAGTCTGGCATTTTGGAGCAGCCAGTTTAGCCCTTTCTTACTGTGGCATGACGTTTCTTCTGGGCATCCTGTCCGGGGCAGCAGTGTTGGCGTGTGCTCCTGCTCAGCCTGGCTGCCTGTAGAACAGCGGTCTAGATCAGAACACGGACAGCATTGTGGCCGTAGGCTCCTGCTCTGCACCCTCCATGTACAATGGGGGGCGGGAGGTTATAGCAGGAGCACACTCTGTATCACTCCAGGCGGTTGACTGCACTGCAGGTCCAATAAGAGGCAGAGCCAGATGCAGAGCAGGAGCACACCGCTTCATGTCCCACTCCAGGCTGCTGACTGCACCGCAGGCCCAAAAAGAGGCAGAGCCAGATGCAGAGCAGGAGCACACAGCTTCATGTCCCACTCCAGGCTGCTGACTGCACCGCAGGCCCAGTAAGAGGCAGAGCCAAATGCAGAGCAGGAGCACACCGCTTCATGTCCCACTCCAGTCTGCTGACTGCACCGCAGGCCCAATAAGAGGCAGAGCCAGATGCAGAGCAGGAGCACACAGCTTCATGTCCCACTCCAGGCTGCTGACTGCACCGCACGCCCAGTAAGAGGCAGAGCCAGATGCAGAGCAGGAGCACACAGCTTCATGTCCCACTCCAGGCTGCTGACTGCACCGCACGCCCAGTAAGAGGCAGAGCCAGATGCAGAGCAGGAGCACACCGCTTCATGTCCCACTCCAGGCTGCTGACTGCACCACAGGCCCAATAAGAGGCAGAGCCAGATGCAGAGCAGGAGCACACAGCTTCATGTCCCACTCCAGGCTGCTGGCTGCACTGCAGGCCCAGTAAGGGACAGAGCCAGATGCAGAGCAGAAGCACACAGCTTCATGTCCCATTCTTGTTCGAATGTTGCAGGGAGAGGGTACAGAGTCAAGTCATCATATAGGGGGTAGGATCGATTTAGTGTCAGTTTAGCATTCATTTTCCAAGGTGCATTTGGGGGGAAAAATAGCAGGATTTTTTTCGTGGCTCGCCCTCCAGCCCACACTTGCAATGTTGGATACTCCCCTGCGTGTGACCTTTTTTTCAGTTGTGTGATCGTTTTCTAAGCAGCCAAAGGCCACCGATTTATTTTTTTGGACTGCTGCATTGTGATGGTTGGGCCCAGCCAGGCCGTGCTTAATCCGACCTGTCAAGTTTACAATCTGAGCTTCTGAAATGGAACCCCCCCTGACACGGCCCCATTTCAACCCGGATTCTCAACCCGAACACCTGTCCACGTCCATCGGCCTGCCTGCTGCTACTGTTTTCCCGCGGCTGCGCTTTGAAGCTGCCTTCACAGGGCCGGGTTGCTTTCGATGGCACGACAGGTTTAACAGGCACTGCCAACATAAAGAGCCGCGATAACCAGAGGCTCCGCACCGCGCATTTCCTGGGTTATAATGCGTAGGGCAGGGCCCAGGTTGGTGCCTGGCCGGGTCTGGTGCCAGGTAGTAATACATTAACAGGTTTGGCATCCTTCTCATCCTATCTCGTAGAATCATTTATCACGTAATGCTTCCTCTTATGGAGGCACGGCCATTAGACATCACCTCGTGAATTATTCCCGCAAACAGGCGGTGCTGTAGTGGAGTGGTTTTAAATGGGGGTTTCTTGCATCTTAAAATGAGGCGATTCATACAAATAACGACATTATTTTCTTACATGGTGCTTCATGCCAAACTCTTCCAATTAGTAAACTCAGTTTACAGACCTCGGAAGGCTGATGGATGGAGGGGATCCATTTTAGAAGCACACGCTTAACCAGTGTGCTATCACTCCCTAATATGCGAGGAACTCATGCAGATGCCTAGCTGCACTTCGCCCAGGGGACTCTGTCAGGCACCTTCCCTTAATTGTGCTGAAGTGTACATAGGGATAATTAATCTGTATTACAGTTTTCTGACTACTGGTTTATTTAACTAATGATATGCATACTGCTTCATGTCTGATTATTCCAGCTTCTAAGCGCTACACCAGGGATCAAACCGAAGTTGTACAGCATCGTCCTGTTCGCAGGGTATGCTTCCCGTGAGCTATCCTCTTCTTTGACTTCAAAGGTGGTGAGAGTGTGTTTAGATAAAATGAAAACAATTCCCAGCCATCGCAACATGATATGCTAAAGTGCCATCACTGCCATCATTACTTCATAACATTAGACATGTCAATAGTGTATTGTTTGTGTGCACATGCTCCTAGATACTGACATTGTACGTGTGTGTGTGCACCTTATGCACACTTGGACACCAAGCATGCATTAACACATTGAAAACATATACCTTTTTGAGTACCTTCGCAGCTTAGAAAAAAACTAACTGTGGAATTCAGTATGATGGTAGGAAGGAAGAGTGGTTAAAGGAAAAGCATTTATGTAGGTTTGCTGGGCACTTGCAAAATGTTATCCAACTCACCTATTGGCAGTGCAGGATGAGCTTAAGACTTGATTTTGATTTTCTGGGACTCTCTTGAGGGTATCTATTGGAGGAAAATCCTAAAACTGCCAAATTCCATTCCAATAGTGGCTATTAGGTATGAATTAGGGTTAGTCTCATTCCGAGCCAGGATTCTCTGGAGGGTTCTCTCACTCTTTTCAGCTTTGCTTTTTCCTAAGCCTGAGACTCTTTATGCTGATGTGGGCCACATGATTTCTTCTCAGGGACCTTTAGTCCAGAATCTATATCTCAACGCTTTTAGTGATCTCTGTGACAAGACCCTGTTGGATATTTCCTCCGATAGGGACACCCTACTAACGAATCCGAATAAGGTCAAGGAGTGTCTCTTCAGTCACGACTGGAGTAACACTATTGAAAAATTACACACGTACCCCTCTCTGAGAGATTTACAATTTGATCATAAGAAAAGAGGCCTGTTGTCTTTTATTTTGAACCAATTTCCCAATAGATATTATCGCTCCCTTCTCATTAAACTTAGATGGAATCTCCTCCCCACTCGGGAAGTTTTACATAAAAGGAAGGAGTTCTCTGATTTAGATCTTAGTTGTCGTTTCTGTAAAATCCCGGGGGTGATTGAAACCGCTCGGCATCTCTTTTTAGACTGCACTGCTTTGACAGCTTTAAGGGACAAATATCTAGGTCGTTTTAATGTAATGGGGCAAATGGGGGAGGCCCATTTGATCTGGTCTCAGTGTCTCAATATTTCAAACATTAAGGATGGACTTGCTGTGGCTGGATTTATCAAAGCTTTAGATTTATACGCCCCGCTGTTATGATTATGCTTGTTATGACTATGCCTGTCTTTATGAAAATTCTTTTTATTCTTTGTAGGTTTATTCCCTATTTTAGAATTCTGTAAATTTTAAATTTCATTGTCGGTATATTCTTTAATGCTGCACTGTACTCTGCACCGAGTTTTTTTTTTAAATCTAAATTTAAATTTGTCCCTTATTCTCTGGAAATTTTAATTGGAAATTGGATCTATGTTTTAATGCTTGTTGTATAATTGAAATTTAAATGTAATGAATGTTTTTTCTACCTTTTTTAAAGTCATTTTTTGTAAAGGTTTCTTGTAAACCATATACAATAAATAAAAAAATAAAAAAAGATTTTGTCAGAGGTGACGGAGGATGCAGAACAAATGTCTGTAGCAGTGAGCAGCTTGCAAATCCCCCATAATGTGTTCAGTTCTTCCATGTTTGGTTCAACTAATTCCAAACTGTGCCCCGTGGGCTCATCTCCAGAGATGAACAGGGAAGCAAGTCTGGATGTGCACCCGAGAAGAGCCATGCTTCGATTGATGAGAGTGCCTAGATTGCACATTTATAGCAAAGTAATAGCCTTGTTTGACTGGGAGTATAAGGATGCCACATTGGTGGCAGAGACTCAAACTGAGAAGGGGACACATGACTTCACCACACAATCTTCCCAATGCAGCAGCACTTACCTTCTATTGTCATACACAGACAAATCTCCTAGGGGGGTGTGGATCACTATGCCCCGCCCGCTCTTCTATCTCAGGGCCTTTGTGCACTGTGTTACTCCTAAGTTACTCCTACGGACACCCTAACATAAGACACAAAGAAAGCACATGCATCAATTCAACAATAGAAACACTTTTATTCATACACAGTAATACATGATGCAAACACTACTATAATGCAAATCTCAAATTTTCACCTTTTATGCTTTTGGTGCAAATCTACAATGCACTGTAATAACTATAAGCCTTACAGGCTTCTAATGCAAGAAATTGTATAGCAACTCCAATCCACACCATTCCTCTCCAATCCACACCATACTTCACACTCTCCCGATCCCTGTCTGATTACCCCATCTATCATGTCAGCCCAAGCTCTGTGTGAGTGTCTGTCCTAATTCCCCATGCACATGTCTCATTCAGACCGATACTCCCCTCTTGCTCTGTCTCTCCTCTCCAGCTAACTCTTCAACCAGCCAGTCAGTCAGGGCCTCTCCTTGGCCTCTCTCTGCCAGATCGATCTCATCAGCACTCATCAGAATGCTTCCCCTCTGCTTCCTCTCTCAAAGAGCAGCTCCATCCAAAACTCCCTCAATCTCAGAGTCAGTGAGCATCTCCATCTCGAACTCCCTCTAGAACAACTAGCCCCAACTCCCAAAGCCTCACCTCTCATTATACTGTTCAATAACGTATATACATATCCATGGTTACATGTCTCTATAAACTAAAATGCCTCTCTGTCAGCATTTCTAAATCTGAGCAGTGCCTAAAAGTCTGTGATGCATTGTGTGTACTTTTCAATCACTTCGTGTTCTGGTCATCATGACATTTGTCATCACATGTATACCATGTCTATCAGTGCTTCTGTTACCATACCATCCATCTCTCTCCATATTCCTCCGTTCAAATCCCTCTCTCCTTGCATGTCTCTGCGTGCAAAAGCACTCCCTGCATGGCCCCCACCATCTCTGTCTGCGAAGCACCAGCCCAGGGCCTGTGAATACCATGCCCTTCTCTGTGTCTCCACTAAGGCAAAAGTCATGTTTAATCTCTGTCTGCTAAGAAACTGTTTACACATTCCTCATTCACACTAACTCATAACAACCTCCGCAGTGTCGCGGCGCTTCTGTGTGTCTCATTCAGGATGGCTTCATGCTTTCTCTATTGCTTACTCTCTCTCTCTCTCGCAAACCCAAGCGCTATCTATAATGCAGACTTCATGCATATTCTAAGTGCACACTCATGCGTGTTGTCTCTACATGCATACATAATACATAACAACTTATCTCTACAAATGTCTACATGTCTCTACAAATATAACACCATCTATCATGCTATAATCATTCTATAGCAAAGACAAATGGCTACATACTATGGGGATAGTCTAAAGATGTCACTACTTCATGTCACTATTAATCAATACTAATCAGAATAAATGATGGATAACTGATCCCTAAATGGGTAATGATTCCCTAACAATGGGTAATGATTCTGTAACAATGGGCAATGATTCTCTAATGATAACAAACCAGACTTCACCATACAATCAATCCGGTTTTACACTATAACTACCGCAGCCACAGTGGTTCACTGAGCTGCACAGCCCAGATTGCAGAGTCCCATAAACAGGGGTCTGAAAGGGTAAGGTTTCTTTCTTTATTAGAATCCAGGGCAAAGGAGCCAAGCAATCAGAATCCCATGAACCCAGCCCACATTATGAGCAGTCTGATGGCTGCTTCCCAGCCTCGCCATCTTTCTCTCACCCTCCCCTCGCGTCCTCATTTCCTTTCATCTCTGCACCAGTACCCCTACCCAACTTACCTGATTTGTCTCCACGGTGGCGGTTCTGCTGACGCCACTGCTCCAAACTCCCGGGTCTCCATTGTAAATGGAAGAGGGACTCAGTATGGAGCCCCACTTCCATATCCATGGCAGCAATTTTAGGTAAGTATTTTGTTTGAATGAATGGGGCGCCTCAAGGAGTCCCATTCATCCAAACAAAATATATTGCCGTCAGCACCCTGGGTTTCCGGATTCAAAACCCAGGATGCTGCATTCGGGTCTATAACTTGGGCCTGGTCCATTACCAACCGATCTGGCCTGCCGGATCAGGTATTATTGCTATAATATTGATTGTCGAGTAATCTTTTGCAATACATATGTATTTGTTTAATTAAGCTTTAAAACATAGCAAAATAATGCAAAGGACCATAGATATGCACATTGGCTTAAAAGTAGTAAGACTGAATTCTATAATGACAACCAAGAACATATTAATTTCATGTAATAAGTTAATATCTACTCATTAGGTAAAGTCACATAACACTAGAGAATTACTAAGTATTTAAGGGTATCCCATCCCACCTATTACCTTCTATAAGTTTCCTCTCTAGTTATAAGAGGCCATATCATCAACAAGTAAATGTAAAATTAAAAAATAACATGAATTGAGTACGGTGGAAGGAAAAGGGATACACTGCACAAGCCAATTCATGCCCTATCATCAATTGATTATTTGGATGGTTAAATCAATTTACTTATCCACATTCTAAAATCATTATTCTGTACAGAGAGCGAGAGGCTCGGAAAAAGGAAGTAACCAATAAAAAGATTAATGAAGGAAACACTGCACTATATTGTTCTTTACTAAGATAAATAATT
The DNA here is from genome assembly GCF_040938575.1 of Ambystoma mexicanum. Taxonomy (NCBI): domain Eukaryota; kingdom Metazoa; phylum Chordata; class Amphibia; order Caudata; family Ambystomatidae; genus Ambystoma; species Ambystoma mexicanum. Next base: position 646,427,364 of record NC_090925.1, on the reverse strand, counting down.
AATTGTCCAAATCCATTATCAATTAGAGCGAATACAAGGAGGTATAAAGGAGTTAAATGCAATGGTTAACTTTAAGAATTGAAACAAGCAAATAGAACAGACCTCCTTTGTTAACAACAAAAGCACGACCTGAAGACATCATATGCTGTTTACTCACAAGACAAAATGATGGCCCACATCAATTACAGAATTGTCACGAGGAATACCGATCAGTGGTTACTAAATCTGCCAGACTCAAGTTAGGATCCCTAAAACAATTCGCTCACTGGAGATCTTTGTCCAAATCTTCAACCATTTCTCTAAAATTCCACGTTAGGGCATTGGAAGAAAGGGATTTGTATATATTGTTCAAGGGATCAAAGACTTGAAACTGTTAGGAGAAAATCTGTTTTAAAAAATATATATTGTAGTGACCCATTAACCAAGGTAAGCCCAAGTTAGTAAACTGTGCATTCAGAATTTGGTAGATGTACTAGAATAAAGCTGCTTTCAGATAGGACTAAATAGTTACTACTGCCACATTTCTTCTGCTCAATAAACGGAAAGATTTTTACCCAATGGAAACCCAGACAAGAAGTAATGAGAAAAAGAACCAATACAAAATATGACTGTCACACAACAAGATAAAAATAGTTCACAGTAATAAGGTTGAAACTAAATGAACAAATCTATTTTGCATCAACGAAACATAGAACACTCCAAAATCGAATTGAATGTGACTACACAATTAAATAACGTATGTAATATCTTACTCAAGTCAAAAGGGATGTAAACCACAGGCTCATTGTAGGATTGTGTTAGTTGTTACACATAAATATTATTTTACCAATTGGAGAACAATTGTCATATGCATTGTCTATTCAGACATGTACACATTTAATAGGGTGAAGAATGATATTTGCCAAAAAAGGGGACACGTGAGAGCATGGCCACTCTATTGAGACATGACTGACAGGAAATCATCACAATTGTCTTCATTCGAGGAACTGTTTAGGTCTCTCCTTATTTTGAAAGAGCTACCCACTAACAGGATGAAATCATTCTAACAATATAAGACAAAAACAAATATAAAATACACCTTGTAGATTGACAGGCCGATTCATGGAATAATTAGCGCGGCGCAAGTGGGCAAAAACGTGCGAATCGCAGTGGAATAGCGAAAATCGCAGTGCAAGTGCGAAAATCGCACGAAAAGCAGCGCACGTCGATTCATGGAAGTCCGTGCGCGAGAAAACCAGCGGATGTGCGATAAAAAGTGCGCCGCGCACGTTGGCGCACAGGCCATCTAACAGCGTGCGCCAGGTCACAGCGAAAATCGCACAGGCCACAGCGAAATTCGCACATAGCGCGGCGCACGCAACAAAAGTAGGCGGAACACGGGCGTAACACTCGGAATGGGGAACAACTTGCAAAAACGTGGGCGTCACGGGGGAAGTACAGGGCACAAGTGCGCGGAGCGCCCACACGCTCGCCTACAACACGTATTCATGGAATAGAATAGGGCAAAAAAGCGCACGCTCAAACCAGCGCACAGGCACAAACACGACCGCCACAAGAAAGCAGGCGGTAGCGTCTCTGCGGCTGTAAGAAATGTGCGCCAAAAGGTGCGCCAACAAATAGCACCCATATACTGCCATGATGAATGTCCTATACTGTGGCCCTCCAGGACAAATGACGTGCAAAGGGGTACCCACAAACACGGACACGCTGACAAAAAATACGTGTGCGTGTATACCGGGGTGCGCGGGAAGTCTCACACGCGATTTGGCCGGGTAGGTGTATTTCAGGGGTGCGCGGGAAGTTCCACAAGCGATTCCATCAGGGTACGTGTATTTCAGGGGTGCGCGGGAAGTCCCACACGCGATTCCATCAGGGTACGTGTATTTCAGGGGTGCGTGGGAAGTCCCACACGCGATTACAGCAGGGCGCGTGTATTTCAGGGGTGCGCGGGAAGTTCCACACGCGATTCCATCAGGGTACGTGTATTTCAGGGGTGCGCGGGAAGTCCCACACGCGATTCCATCAGGGTACGTGTATTTCAGGGGTGCGCAGGAAGTCCCACACGCGATTACCACAGGGCGCGTGTATTTCAGGGGTGCGCGGGAAGTTCCACACGCGAATAGCCTGGGCGCGTGTATTTCAGGGGTGCGCGGGAAGTTCCACATGCGAATAGCCTGGGCGCGTGTATTTCAGGGGTGCGCGGGAAGTTCCACACGCGATTACAGCAGGGTACGTGTATTTCAGGGGTGCGCGGGAAGTTCCACACGCGAATAGCCTGGGCGCGTGTATTTCAGGGGTGCGCGGGAAGTCCCACACGCGATTACAGCAGGGTATGTGTATTTCAGGGGTGCGCAGGAAGTTCCACACGCGAATAGCCTGGGCGCGTGTATTTCAGGGGTGCGCGGGAAGTTCCACACGCGAATAGCCTGGGCGCGTGTATTTCAGGGATGCGCGGGAAGTTCCACACGTGAATAGCCTGTGCGCGTGTATTTCAGGGGTGCGCGGGAAGTTCCACACGCGAATAGCCTGGGCGCGTGTATTTCAGGGGTGCGCGGGAAGTTTAACACGCGATTTCAGCAGGGTACGTGTATTTCAGGGGTGCGCGGGAATTTCCACACGCGAATAGCCTGGGCGTGTGTATTTCAGGGGTGCGCGGGAATTATCACACGCGATTTGGCTTGGTACGTGTATTACAGGGGTGCGTGGGAAGTTACACACGCGATTAGGCTGGGTGGGTCCTCACAGGTGTTCCCTGTACACCCTCCACGGCCCCTGCAGGCAGCCCACACAACAGGGGACTACCCTGCACACCTGCTCATGTCTCCCACCACCCCCACCCCCCACCATCCAGGGGCACCCTCCACCAGGCCCCCACTCATGTCTCCCACCACCCCCACCCCCCAGCAGTGCAGGGGCAGCCTCCACCAGGCCCCCACTCATGTCTCCCACCACCCCCACCCCCCAGTCACCAGGGGCACCCTCCATCAGGCCCCCACTCATGTCTCCCACCACCCCCACCCCCCACCATCCAGGGGCAGCCTCCACCAGGCCCCCACTCATGTCTCCCACCACCCCCACCCCCCTGCCACCATGGGCACCCTCCACCAGGCCCCCACTCATGTCTCCCACCACCCCCACCCCCCAGCAGTGCAGGGGCAGCCCCCACCAGGCCCCCACTCATGTCTCCCACCACCCCCACCCCCCTGCCACCATGGGCACCCTCCACCAGGCCCCCACTCATGTCTCCCACCACCACCAGCCCCCAGCAGTGCAGGGCAGCCCCCACCAGGTCCCCACTCATGTCTCCCACCACCCCCACCCCCCCAGTCACCAGGGGCACCCTCCACCAGGCCCCCACTCATGTCTCCCACCACCCCCACCCCCCACCATCCAGGGGCAGCCTCCACCAGGCCCCCACTCATGTCACCCACCGCCCCCACCCCCCTGCCACCATGGGCACCCTCCACCAGGCCCCCACTCATGTCTCCCACCACCCCCACCCCCCAGCAGTGCAGGGGCAGCCCCCACCAGGCCCCCACTCATGTCTCCCACCACCCCCACCCCCCTGCCACCATGGGCACCCTCCACCAGGCCCCCACTCATGTCTCCCACCACCACCACCCCCCAGCAGTGCAGGGGCAGCCCCCACCAGGCCCCCACTCATGTCTCCCACCACCCCCACCCCCCCAGTCACCAGGGGCACCCTCCACCAGGCCCCCACTCATGTCTCCCACCACCCCCACCCCCCAGCAGTGCAGGGGCACCCTCCACCAGGCCCCCACTCATGTCTCCCACCACCCCCACCCCCCCTGCCACCATGGGCACCCTCCACCAGGCCCCCACTCATGTCTCCCACCACCACCACCCCCCAGCAGTGCAGGGGCAGCCCCCACCAGGCCCCCACTCATGTCTCCCACCACCCCCACCCCCTCAGTCACCAGGGGCACCCTCCACCAGGCCCCCACTCATGTCTCCCACCACCCCCACCCCCCAGCAGTGCAGGGGCACCCTCCACCAGGCCCCCATTCATGTCTCCCACCACCCCCACCCCCCTGCCACCATGGGCACCCTCCACCAGGCCCCCACTCATGTCTCCCACCACCCCCACCCCCCAGCAGTGCAGGGGCAGCCCCCACCAGGCCCCCACTCATGTCTCCCACCACCCCCACCCCCCTGCCACCATGGGCACCCTCCACCAGGCCCCCACTCATGTCTCCCACCACCCCCACCCCCCCAGTCACCAGGGGCACCCTCCACCAGGCCCCCACTCATGTCTCCCACCACCCCCACCCCCCAGCAGTGCAGGGGCACCCTCCACCAGGCCCCCACTCATGTCTCCCACCACCCCCACCCCCCTGCCACCATGGGCACCCTCCACCAGGCCCCCACTCATGTCTCCCACCACCCCCACCCCCCCAGACACCAGGGGCACCCTCCACCAGGCCCCCACTCATGTCTCCCACCACCCCCACCCCCCCAGTCACCAGGGGCACCCTCCACCAGGCCCCCACTCATGTCTCCCACCACCCCCACCCCCCAGCAGTGCAGGGGCACCCTCCACCAGGCCCCCACTTATGTCTCCCACCACCCCCACCCCCCTGCCACCATGGGCACCCTCCACCAGGCCCCCACTCATGTCTCCCACCACCCCCACCCCCCAGCAGTGCAGGGGCAGCCCCCACCAGGCCCCCACACATGTCTCCCACCACCCCCACCCCCTGCCACCATGGGCACCCTCCACCAGGCCCCCACTCATGTCTCCCACCACCCCCACCCCCCCAGTCACCAGGGGCACCCTCCACCAGGCCCCCACTCATGTCTCCCACCACCCCCACCCCCCAGCAGTGCAGGGGCACCCTCCACCAGGCCCCCACTCAGGTCTCCCACCACCCCCACCCCCCTGCCACCATGGGCACCCTCCACCAGGCCCCCACTCATATCTCCCACCACCCCCACCCCCCCAGACACCAGGGGCACCCTCCACCAGGCCCCCACTCATGTCTCCCACCACCCCCACCCCCCCAGTCACCAGGGGCACCCTCCACCAGGCCCCCATTCATGTCTCCCACCACCCCCACCCCCCAGCAGTGCAGGGGCACCCTCCACCAGGCACCCACCCATGTCCCCTATCACCCCCACCCCCCAGCCACCAGGGGCACCCTCCACCAGGCCCCCATCCATGTGTCCCACCGCCCCCACCCCCCCAGTCACCAGGGGCACCCTCCACCAGGCCCCCACTCATGACTCCCACCACCCCCACCCCCCCAGTCACCAGGGGCACCCTCCACCAGGCCCCCACTCATGTCTCCCACCACCCCCACCCCCCCAGTCACCAGGGGCACCCTCCACCAGGCCCCCACTCATGTCTCCCACCACCCCCACCCCCCTGCCACCATGGCACCCTCCACCAGGCCCCCACTCATGTCTCCCACCACCCCCACCCCCCAGTCACCAGGGGCACCCTCCACCAGGCCCCCACTCATGTCTCCCACCACCCCCACCCCCCCAGTCACCAGGGGCAGCCTCCACCAGGCCCCCACTCATGTCTCCCACCACCCCCACCCCCCAGCAGTGCAGGGGCACCCTCCACCAGGCCCCGACCCATGTCTCCCACCACCCCCACCCCCCTGCCACCATGGGCACCCTCCACCAGGCCCCCACTCATGTCTCCCATCACCCCCACCCCCCAGCAGTGCAGGGGCAGCCCCCACCAGGCCCCCACTCATGTCTCCCACCACCCCCACCCCCCTGCCACCATGGGCACCCTCCACCAGGCCCCCACTCATGTCTCCCACCACCACCACCCCCCAGCAGTGCAGGGGCAGCCCCCACCAGGCCCCCACTCATGTCTCCCACCACCCCCACCCCCCCAGTCACCAGGGGCACCCTCCACCAGGCCCCCACTCATGTCTCCCACCACCCCCACCCCCCCACCATCCTGCCACCATGGGCACCCTCCACCAGGCCCCCACTCATGTCTCCCACCACCACCACCCCCCAGCAGTGCAGGGGCAGCCCCCACCAGGCCCCCACTCATGTCTCCTACCACCCCCACCCCCCCAGTCACCAGGGGCACCCTCCACCAGGCCCCCACTCATGTCTCCCACCACCCCCACCCCCCACCATCCAGGGGCAGCCTCCACCAGGCCCCCACTCATGTCTCCCACCACCCCCACCCCCCTGCCACCATGGGCACCCTCCACCAGGCCCCCACTCATGTCTCCCACCACCCCCACCCCCCAGCAGTGCAGGGGCAGCCCCCACCAGGCCCCCACTCATGTCTCCCACCACCCCCACCCCCTGCCACCATGGGCACCCTCCACCAGGCCCCCACTCATGTCTCCCACCACCACCACCCCCCAGCAGTGCAGGGGCAGCCCCCACCAGGCCCCCACTCATGTCTCCCACCACCCCCACCCCCCCAGTCACCAGGGGCACCCTCCACCAGGCCCCCATCCATGTCTCCCACCACCCCCACCCCCCCAGTCACCAGGGGCACCCTCCACCAGGCCCCCACTCATGTCTCCCACCACCCCCACCCCCCAGTCACCAGGGGCACCCTCCACCAGGCCCCCACTCATGTCTCCCACCACCCCCACCCCCCTGCCACCATGGGCACCCTCCACCAGGCCCCCACTCATGTCTCCCACCACCCCCACCCCCCCAGTCACCAGGGGCACCCTCCACCAGGCCCCCACTCATGTCTCCCACCACCCCCACCCTCCCAGTCACCAGGGGCAGCCTCCACCAGGCCCCCACTCATGTCTCCCACCACCCCCACCCCCCAGCAGTGCAGGGGCACCCTCCACCAGGCCCCCACCCATGTCTCCCACCACCCCCACCCCCCAGCAGTGCAGGGGCATCCTCCACCAGGCACCCACACATGTCCCCCTACCCCCAGGTCCTGACGATACTCAATCATGGCAGTAATGGGCAGCATACCCAGCACAAACACCCAGGCAAGGATTGCATCCACCCACATAGTGAATGCAATTACATGATACAACCCCAATGGCAAGTATGTAAATGAACACATGTCCGTCACACACACATACACAACGGGTGCAAGTGAATGTCAAAACCCATATCGTGACATGTTGAAACCAATGAGAAAATACCACAAGTGAAAGTTAAAAAAACATGTATTAAAGATGAAAAATAAGTAAACAAATCAAACATACAACAATGGGGATAGCTAAATAAATGGTCCATGTCCGAGAACAAATGTAAAAATAAAAAAAACAAAGTAATCCAAAAACAAATGTCGTCCAAAGCAATGTCATGTGGAAGGAAAATAATGAAAAACCATTTCCTCATGGTGAACACAATAATCAATAAAAAAAAGTTTCTTCAAAAAGCAAACTATATACACGAATGTTCCAGGGTCCATGAGCCCAACACCATAAATGAAACCTACTACTACCTAATGAAAAAAATATATACAAAAAAGTGGCCATTGTCCGAGCGGTCCAAAAAAATAAAGATAAAGAAAGGAAACCTACGGCAGCGGGCAAGTCCTGCGGCTCACTCGGTGATGTTGCTGGCCAGGGCATCATCGAACTCCATGTCGATGTCCTGGAGGCGGGACTCTGTCCTGGCCCCGAGGTCTCGCAGGGATAACCCCATGTTCAGCTCAAACTCCCTGCGAGCTTCCTCGAGGCACTCAGCCCGCCTCAACGCCCGACGCATGGAGAACTCCGCCCTGACCATGGTGAGCCGCTCCTCTTCCGCCCGCTGCCGCTCCGCACCTATCCGCTGGACCAACTGCTCCCACACGGAAGACACCACCATCCCAGGGTTGCCCTGCCCTCCGGCCGATGCCTGCCCCTCTGATCTTGATGGCCCCGAGCCATGATGCTTCCCACGTCGAGCCTGCTGCTGCCTCCGACGCCACTGCCTCTGCCAGCACGACGGCATCCAGGCTGATGGAAACCACCGACGCCGTCGTGCACGTGCCCTGTCCGATGATGCTGTCACATCTTCCATCTGCTGGGGTCCAGTTGCTGTGTTGTCCACCCCTGCTGGACCTCCGACTCCCAACTGTGGCAGGGATGGGATCCCCACCGAGCTGGCTGCATTGGTCGGGGCAGGTCCACAGGGGGCCCTGGTGGCATCTGGGCCGGAAGACGGCAAGGAGAACGACTGGTGTATAGCCTGCACAGAGGAGGAGAGGGCCGCCAGATTCGCCAACACATGCAGCAAACCCCCGAACATGGCCGATCCCAATTGGGCCACGTCGGCACGGTGCACTTCGTGATGACGTGCGTGCTCCTCCCGGGAAGCATGCACGGCATCACGAATCACAGCCGTGCGCATCGCGACCCCAATCAGGACCTTCTCCGCATGGCCAGGGGTTCCCACGTCCGCAGGTGGAGGGGAGTCAGGTGACATGGACATCCCCTCTACCTGCGGACGGGCCTGGGACGGGGCATCCCTGCTGGTGCATGGTGGTGCACTCACAGGGTCAGGGACAGCGACATGCACAGGCCCCTCCACGGTGACCTGTGCTGCCTCCTGCCCCTGGCCCTGGACTGCACCACTTGCACCAGCAGGGATGCCCCCACCAGGCCCCATGTGTGCCCCAGTGGCGGCTTCCTCCTCCTCTGTGCAAACCACCAACCTGGATGGCTCCTCACCGTCTCCCACCGTAGCAGGCCCCTGTGGGGGCTCACCCACCCCTTCCGCTGCAGCCGTGTGGGCATCCCCGCCGCCTTGCTCCACAGCGCCGTCTCCGCCCTCTTCTTCACTAGCCGCTGCGTAGAGGGAGACAAAGAACACAAGCATCAGGGTACTGTACAATGGTCCCCTAGACAGGAAGCAATAGCAGATGAGCACCACTGTCAAAGTACACTTCCATCATGTCCCTCCACAACACATGGGTCAGTCCTGGCAAAACACACACAGTAACAGGCATGGTGCATGGACATTTCCATGCATGTCCAATGGACTCTTGAAACATTCAATGATATGGAACTCACATGCATCATGGCTCATGCCGATCACATGCACACACTTCACCTCAGTCACATCCATCTGGCCCCAAACACACCAAACACAGCGGATACAAGGGTAATTTGGCTGCTTCACTGAATCTGTGCATTGTCACACACATGTGTCATGCATCCATGGCATGCACAAGTCACAGACACGCAGGTCAGGCACACAGACATGGCTACCATATATGTACCTGGCATCAGCACCCATCCCTCACCCCCACCCATGTCCAGGTACAGAGACTGGCATGCTCTCATGTTCAAAATCTGCATAGGGCTCCCCATGCGGCATTTGAACACATGCAACAACCATGTGGGTCACACATCACTGGTCGCACATGCATTACTATGATGTCCCTGCACACATACATGCATACATGGCCTATGGCACACATACAGGCAAGTATCATAGAACCAGCACACCGCAACATGCCCTGTCTCACACAGTAATGCTTGGACACTTACCGCTCAACTCCAGACGGGCCTCCCTCTCAAGGATCTGGGCGTGGAGCGCTGGGCGTACGCGTTCCAGGACCCTCATCTGGATGGAACTCATGCGGCCCCGGCCCCCCTCCACGAGGCGCCGGGCCTTCACAAGGGTCCTGGACCTCAAGTCCTCCCAGCGCTTCTTGATCTTCAGGACGTTGCGGGCTGCCACCCCCTCCGCGTTGATGGCAACCACACAGTCGGCCCAGATCCTCTCCCGTCCTTCCTTGCTGGCGCGGGACGATCCAAAGAGGGCATCATACTGCCCCAGGACATGCTCCACCAGGACACCAACTTCGGTGGCAGTGAAGCTGGTGCCCCTCTGCCCCTCTGGCCTGGGGTTGCCACTGGTGCCAGATGTGGAAGTGCCCGACATGGCAACCCCAGAGGCAGGTGTGGGTGGGCAACTGGGTCCTGGGGCTGGGCTGTGGAGCGATGTTATCCCAGTCGGGAGTCTTCAGTTCCAGCAGGGGTGGACACAGCAACTGGACCCCTGCAGATGGCTGATGTGCAGGCACCAAATGGCAGGGCACGGTGGCAGCAGGCAGGCAGGCAGGCAGCAGCAGATGGCACGTGGGAGGCTGCTCGGGGCACTGGGGGGGCAGTAACTCGGCCTTCTGGGCAGGAGCGTGGTCTTCCGTGTGTTTTCGCGTGGCCAGCTTGATACGGAGTGATTTGGCACGTGAAAATCCTGCACGTCAGCGTGAAATCCGAGGAAAGGCCCTTAGCGCGTAAGCGCGTCAGCACGCATACGGGATTCTATTGGACCAGAGTCCCTCAGCGCGTAGGCGCGTCTGTGACGTGACCCGCACGGGTGTTCCCCACTCAGCACGTGATGACGGAGCACACGTGGAAATACTGCACGTCAGCGTGTAATTGGACAAAAGTGCGCATACACGCGATTGGCCTATGTACGTGTATTTCATGGGTGCGCGGGCACTTACACACGCAAGTACGTCAGCGCACCTGTATCCCGTGGTGCGTGGGAATTTCCACACGCTATTGGACAGGGAACTGGATTCCAGGGGTGCGCGGGTCACACGCTCGCCTAGAACACGCGCAAAGCATAAATTTGCGCACTTTGACAATAACAAGCTCAGACGCCAGGATGAACATACCGTTCCTAGCAGCAGTGGCAGTGGGCTACCAAAGGAGGAGGAGGAGGATAGTCAGGGCCAGAATATTCACACCCAGAACCAACCTTTTCGGGATGCCTGATGACCAGGTGTATGGGAGGTACAGGTTTCCACCACACATAATACTGGACCTGGTGAGTGAGTGGGAGGAAGACCTCACATCACCCACCCTGTGCTCCCAAGCACTCAGCCCCCTGGAGAAGGTCCTCAATGTACTGCACTTCTTAGCCACTGGATCATTTCAGCGGACAAGTGCCATAGTGGGTGGGGTGTCACAGGCCACCCAGTCACGCTGCCTACACCAGGTCTTGAACATCATCACTGCACGCCCATCAGTCCGCAGGCACATATACCTGCCCAGAACCCCTGCAGAAAGGCATGCTGCCGCCCTGGATTTTTACGGTGTGGCACGATTCCCCAAAGTGCTAGGTGCCATCGACTGCACCCATGTGGCTCTACGTCCCCCCAGGGCATCTGAGCACATCTATAGGAACCGCAAGCACTGGCATTCCATCAACGTGCAGGTAGCATGTAATGCCAAGGGAATCATCACCTCAGTATATGCCAACTATCCCGGGTCCACCCACGACAGCTTCATTTACCGAATGTCCACCCTAAGCCGGGACCTAGAAGCTGGGCGGCATGGCGATACATGGCTGCTTGGTGAGTATGTATGCCACTGCACATGCATGCATGTTGGATACTGAGCAAGGTCACAACCCCACCAATGATACCAATCACCACCTCCACAGGGGACAGTGCCTACCCTCTCAGCCCCCACATGATGACGCCAATTCGGAACCTCACCACGCCACCCGAGGTAAGATATAACACAGCCCACATTACGACCCGGGGCATAGTGGAGCGCACATTCGGAGTGCTAAAGTCACGCTTTCGCTCCCTTGACCGTTCTGGCGGCCAGCTGTTATACGCTCCCCCAGTAGTGTGCAGGATCATAGTGGCAGCATGTGTCCTGCACAACGTTGCAACACGCCGGGGCCTGGCCGTGGACATGGTGGTGGCCCCACATTCCCAACCACATGCACAGCCGCTGCGCATGGGAGGGGAAAGGGCACGTGGGGAGGCAGCCCGTACACAGCTAGTGGCTAATTACTTCACATAGAAATCACACCCCTGTGGAGTGCACACTGCCCTGGCACATTCCATCTGACAATCAATGATGACTCAACCTGACACTGATCCTGAATGTCTGGAGAATGAACCGTGAATACCATATCAGCCTGAGATTGTTCACCTGGAAGTGTCACAATGTGTGCATCCCTACCCACACGGACACCACCAATGCAGTTTTGTGGAGTTACACATTCAAGCAGCTAAAAAGAATACCCACTTGCAAAATGCAACAAGAGGACAGTGCCATGTCAGCCAACCCAACCCCAGCACCGCCACACGACACACCGTGCCATGTCATGCTATTTGCAGGTAAACAAAGTAATCCCCACAACATGACACTAGTGTCACTATGTACAGTGTCCCTATTAGAAACCTGCAACACCTGAAATGCTCACAGCAATGCCGGACCAACAACATACTTGAGCACGTACTACCATTAACATGACATCACAAATTTTACATATTAGTAGTCTCACCACCTGGAAATGCCTGCACTCCCACCACCACCAACTGTGCAGTGTTGGCGCCATGTAGAGTTGTAGGTGCACTGCTGCCAACATGGACCCCATCTCCAGACTAGAGGTCCTTGTGTAGACATGAGGAAGGGACCTGCAAATTGGGAGGTAGACACATCAATGCAACATGCAGTGTACAACACAACAGCAATATGCACTAGGAATGTATACACAGTATTGACTACAGACTGCCCACACAGCTCATGGGAGTCCAACGTCACTGTGTAATTCACTGTCACTTGGGCACACCCTTTGCAAGCCCATGGAAACGGGAAGCAGGAGGGGTGTGTGTGACTCAAACCCAAGCATCTGAACCAAATACATTACAAGCCTGCATGTGCCCAGCCACAATGCAGCGTATGCCCACAGGAACCACGGAAGCCAACAAATCGTCCCAAAAAAATAGGGAATAAAATAAATAAAAATAAAAATAAGAAACAATCAAAAATGGCCATTGATGGGCCCGGGGGGGTTGGGGAGGCCACCCAGGAGGTCCGAGGACAGGATGCACACCAGAACCCACCTGCGTGGATCCTGGGAAAATAAAACACCTCCATGGGCTCATGGCCCACACGGCTACCCTGTTGTGGGAGTATCACTGCTGTCGCTATTATCACCCTGTGCAGCTGCATCCGGAGGTGGTTGCACTATGGGAGGCAGCCCACGCAAGGCCCTAGTCTGCTCCTCCATGGCTGCAAGCATGCAGGTGTGGTAGGTCTGGTTCTGGAGGATGAGTGTGCGGAGGTCCCCATGCAACAACTCACGGGATGCCCGGACCTCCGCCCTCATTGCCTGCATCTCAGCTGAGAGCGTACGGGTGAGACGCTCCAGCTGCTGTTCTGTCCTTTGGTGTGTTGAAGCCTCAAGCTCAACAAGAGTCGTCCTGAGGTGAAGGAGCTCCTGCCTCAGGGCTTCCCTGTGGCCCTGGGACTCAATGAAGATGGCCTCCTGCAGAGTCGCCAGTGCCGCCCGCCTGTCCCTGTTGGACCCCAACATGTCCTCCCTGTGTGACTGGCAGATGGAGTCGGTTGCCTGCTCTAGTCGCTCCATCAGCCTTTCTGGGGGGACAATGGAAGTGGCCACCCTATCCATGGCCTGAGCCATCATCTCGGATGATGCAGCCTGTTGGGTTGCCATACCGTAAATGGATTGCTCCCATGCAGTATTGCCAGGTGGCGTACGGCCACCACGTCGGCGGGCACCACACCTGTCTGGGGCAAGGCGAACTGCGCCTTGCTGTGCCGGCACTGCCTGAGGCTGCAGGACTGCATTCCCCCTCTGATCTGCTGGCCCAGGAACAGGATCAGATGTCGCGGAGTGTGACCCTGCATCCGTAACCACCAAAGGCGTAGCTGCCAACACTGACATCCCCATGGAGGGTTCTGACCCTGGTGCAGGTGGGTGAAACAGAACAGAATCCCTCCCTGGAACACTCACCTGCGACGGCACGTAGGTCTCATCCGAATCAACACCTGAGTACAGCTCGGGGGAGGTGCAGCCAGAGACACCACTTGAGAGCACGACCTGCAGCACTTGTGGGTTCTCCCCCACCACCACACCACGTCCCTCACTGGTGGTTGGTCGGCCCTCGGACCCCTCCTGGGTCTGCACCATCTCCACAACCCCAGCAGTATCAGGTGCGTCTTCCCCTGCAAAGACATAAAAACAAAGAAATGGAAACAGGCATTAGCACCATGGCACACAATGAGGGCTGAGAAGCAAGAGAACCAGTACTTGATTGACACATGTCCCACATGACTAAAACCCTCCCATGCATGCACCCTCACTGCGTATGAAGTGCAGACAAATGGCACACACTGATGACACCAAGATGGAAAATGAACACATTTTCTGCATGCTGCCTGGCAGTGGCATCACACATTGGCCTGTGATTGCCAGGTGAAACACACATGCCATCACACAGATGGCATGTACCATTGCTATTGAGTGAAGATGGAGAGGAGGGCAGCACCTATTCATTCAGTCCAGTTCCCGCATGTAATTGCTTTTCTAATTCTAACAGGTCAGATTTTTCACCTGGAGCTGCCAGTCTGAAATGGTCCAATTGCACAGGGACATGTGTGTACAAATGATATCCAGGTAACAAAGTCACTCCACTTTACCATAGCCATGTCAGACATGTGACTAGTGGACAGCGACATGGCTAGTAAAAGTGGGGGAATGCAAACAATCTGACTGAATGAACAGTGAAAAATAAGCAACAATGTTGTGGCAAGGTGACACTTCAAGGGCAACTGGTGTGCAGTTGGGCTAGATGTCTACTGTTGGCAGAAGGGATACTGCTATGGCCAAATGCAGCTGCGCAGGAAGTATTGCATGAAGCACATGGCTGACCCATACGACTCAGGCGCACACACTCTCACCTGGCACACAAACAGAAGCCCTCACACACACACCATGCACATGGATGACACACACATGCATGTGCACTCACCGGACAATGCCTCGTAATCAGCCAGATCTCCCACACCTTGGATCTGTTCCTCCGTGACGTAGGTCCCAGCGACTGACTCATGTGGAGTGAGTTCCATGTCTACTACTGGAGACCCACCTCCAGTCACTAGAGTTGCGGCATGACTTGAGGCCAGCTTACTCTTTGCCCTGCGCTTTAGGTCATTCCAGCGCTTATAGCAATCATTGGCTGTGCGCCTCACGATTCCAAGGGCACTTACGATGTCCGCAACGGTCTGCCAGTGTGCCTGGCGTTGTGCAGGTGTGGTCTTGGATCCTGCAACAATGACCATCTCGTTGTCATGTCCGGACACATACTCGACAAGTGCATTCAGTTCGTCATCCCTGAAGCTGGGCTTCCTGGACGGGCCGGACTGTGTAGCCGTGTCTGGGGCATCAGCCTGTGCCGGACGAGCACTCTTCCTCTTCCGCTTGGAAGGTGGTGGTGATCCTGAGTGTCCTGCGCCGCTCTGGACACTAGGGGCAGGAGCCCTGGTGGACTCTGTATCAGGAGTGTGGGATTGCACACTCAGCATGGGAGTTGGTGCAGGCATTGGCTCTAGTGTGATGGTGTCAGGGGGAATGTCAGCAGCATGGACTAGGACCGACACTGTCCTGGCTGGGTGTGTGAGGGCTGGGGTGGATGGAGCCGCAGCTGCCCCTGCAGCCTCTCCGCCCTGCCTCCTTGGTGCAGCAGATGACCTTGCTGCCCCAGATCCACGTGGCATGATGGCATCAACGTGCACCAGCGCACGTGTCGTAGCCCTGCTGACCTGGAAGTCAGCCATGGAGTCAGCCAGGTCTAGTGCCACAATGGGCTGGTCCAACAAGGGCTGAGCATGGATGGTGTCAGCCACATCAGCCTCAACGGGAGGGGGTGAGGGGGGGGTTATGGGTGCCCGTGACTGGTCCTCCACACATGGGGGGACAGGCTCACCCTGCAAGTTACGACCACGTCCCCTACCGGATCCACCACGGCCACCACTTGTGGCTCTTCCACCTTTGCCACCCTTACGGAATCCTCGCCTCCCAGCCATGGCACTGATGTTAATGTGCGTATGGGAGTGGATGTAGACTATTGTCCTGGGCAATTGGGGGTCAAAGGGGTTGGGTACCAGATGGTAATTGTACCCTAGTGCTCTAACAAGGCTGAATGTAACCCCTGGGGAAAGATGACGGGTCACGCAACGCACAGGAGGCCCAAAAAAGGGAGATGACGTGCACGCAACCCCTCCTAGACCACGTGTGCAGAAAGAAAAACCTGCACTACGCTGTGGCACCCAGTAACACAAGAATGAACGTATGCGTGTCACACGCAGCCTAGAATGACCTCTGAAGGGGTAGGCTACACACGGGGCAAGCACAGATGTTAGATACGTGCGTGACTCACCGGCTGCCTGGTAAACAAGCGTGTAAAAGGAGCACGTTTGGTTGGCAACACCCCCGCCAAAAGAAGATTTGTATGCTGTCTGAGGAGACAGGACAACAGTAGAAGGGAACACTGTTTGAGGGAACAGGCCCAGGTAAACCAGTAAAAGAGAAAAAAGAGAAAAAGCTGTCAGAGGTAACAGGGAATACGAACTTGAAACGCCGTGAAGTAAATCGCGTGTGAAACGACAAGAAGTACAGAATTCACCCACTCGCTCTCCACGAAAAGCACGTACAAGGAAAACGTGTTCTACACGTACCTTTTATACAGGCCCACACGTCCAGCGTCACTTACGCGGCGTGTACGCGCTAGGGCCATTTCCACCAATTACATGCTTTGTCACTTCTGCGTGTAGGGCCATTTCCACCAATTACACGCTTTGTCACTTCTGCGTGTAGGGCCATTTCCACCAATCACACGGTTTGTCACTTCTGCGTGTAGGGCCATTTCCACCAATCACACGCGATTACACTCTGACGTGCAGTCTTTCCACGTGTGCTCTGTCATCACGTGCTGTGTGGGAAACACCTGTGCGGGTCACGTCACAGACGCGCTTACGCGCTGAGGGCCTTTCCTCGGTTTTCACGCTGATGTGCAGGATTTTCACGTGCCAAATCACTCCGTACCAAGCTGGCCACGCGTACGCACACGGAATACCACGCTCCTGCCCGGAAGGCCGAACTACTGCCCCCCAGAGCCCCGAGCACGCTCCCACCTGCTGCTGCCTGACTGCCTGCTGCCCCTGCACTGCTGGGGGGTGGGGGTGGTGGGAGAGATGGGTGGGGGCCTGTTGGAGGGTGCCCCTGGTGGCGGGGGGGTGGGGGTGATAGGGGACATGAGTGTGGGCCTGGTGGAGGCTGCCCCTGCACTGCTGGGGGGTGGGGGTGGTGGGTGACATGGGTGGGGGCCTGGTGGAGGATGCCCCTGGTTTCTGGGGGGTGGGGGTGGTGGGAGACATGAGTTGGGCATGAGTGGGGGCCTGGTGGAGGGTGCCCCTGGTGACTGGGGGGGTGGGGGTGGTGGGAGACATGAGTGGGGGCCTGGTGGAGGGTGCCCCTGCACTGCTGGGGGGTGGGGGTGGTGGGAGACATGGGTGGGGGCCTGGTGGAGGCTGCCCCTGGTGGCTGGGGGGTGGGGGTGGTGGGAGACATGAGTGGGGGCCTGGTGGAGGCTGCCCCTGCACTGCTGGGGGGTGGGGGTGGTGGGAGACATGAGTGGGGGCCTGGTGGAGGCTGCCCCTGCACTGCTGGGGGGTGGGGGTACAGGGGGACATGAGCAGGTGTGCAGGGTAGTCCCCTGTTTTGTGGGCTGCCTGCAGGGGCCGTGGAGGGTGTACAGGGAACACCTGTGAGGACCCACCCAGCCTAATCGCGTGTGTAACTTCCCACGCACCCCTGTAATACACGTACCAAGCCAAATCGCGTGTGAGAATTCCTGCGCACCCCTGAAATACACGTACCCTGATGAAATTGCGTGTAAAACTTCCCGCGCACCCCTGAAATGCATGCGCCCAGGCTATTCGCGTGTGGAACTTCCCGCGCACCCCTGAAATACACGCGCCCAGGCTATTCGTGTGTGGAACTTCCCGCGCACCCCTGAAATACACGTAGCACGCTGGGAGACATGAGTGGGGGCCTGGTGGAGGGTGCCCCTGGTGGCGGGGGGGGTGGGGGTGATAGGGGACATGAGTGTGGGCCTGGTGGAGGCTGCCCCTGCACTGCTGGGGGGTGGGGGTGGTGGGTGACATGGGTGGGGGCCTGGTGGAGGCTGCCCCTGCACTGCTGGGGGGTGGGGGTGGTGGGAGACATGGGTGGGGGCCTGGTGGAGGATGCCCCTGCACTGCTGGGGGGTGGGGGTGGTGGGAGACATGGGTGGGGGCCTGGTGGAGGCTGCCCCTGGTGGCTGGGGGGTGGGGGTGGTGGGAGACATGGGTGGGGGCCTGGTGGAGGGTGCCCCTGGTGGCTGGGGGGTGGGGGTGGTGGGAGACATGGGTGGGGGCCTGGTGGAGGATGCCCCTGGTGGCTGGGGGGTGGGAGACATGAGTTGGGCATGAGTGGGGGCCTGGTGGAGGGTGCCCCTGGTGGCGGGGGGGTGGGGATGTTAGGGGACATGAGTGTGGGCCTGGTGGAGGCTGCCCCTGCACTGCTGGGGGGTGGGGGTGGTGGGTGACATGGGTGGGGGCCTGCTGGCAGGTGCCCCACAGTGCGTGGGGGTGGTGGGAGACATGGGTGGGGGCCTGGTGGAGGGTGCCCCTGCACTTCTGGGGGGTGGGGGTGGTGGGAGACATGGGTGGGGGCCTGGTGGAGGATGCCCCTGCACTGCTGGGGGGTGGGGGTGGTGGGAGACATGAGTCGGGCATGAGTGGGGGCCTGGTGGAGGGTGCCCCTGGTGGCTGGGGGGTGGGGGTGGTGGGAGACATGAGTGGGGGCCTGGTGGAGGCTGCCCCTGCACTGCTGGGGGGTGGGGGTGGTGGGTGACATGGGTGGGGGCCTGCTGGCAGGTGCCCCACAGTGCCGGGGGGTGGGGGTGGTGGGAGACATGAGTGGGGGCCTGGTGGAGGCTGCCCCTGGTGGCTGGGGGGTGGGGGTGGTGGGAGACATGAGTGGGGGCCTGGTGGAGGCTGCCCCTGCACTGCTGGGGGGTGTGGGTGGTGGGAGACATGGGTGGGAGCCTGGTGGAGGATGCCCCTGCACTGCTGGGGGGTGGGGGTGGTGGGTGACATGGGTGGGGGCCTGCTGGCAGGTGCCCCACAGTGCTGGGGGGTGGGGGTGGTGGGAGACATGAGTGGGGGCCTGGTGGAGGCTGCCCCTGGTGGCTGGGGGGTGGGGGTGGTGGGAGACATGAGTGGGGGCCTGGTGGAGGCTGCCCCTGCACTGCTGGGGCATGGGGGTGGTGGGTGACATGGGTGGGGGCCTGCTGGCAGGTGCCCCACAGTTCTGGGGGGTGGGGGTGGTTGGAGACATGGGTGGGGGCCTGGTGGAAGCTGCCCCTGGTGGCTGGGGGGTGGGGGTGGTGGGAGACATGAGTGGGGGCCTGGTGGAGGCTGCCCCTGCACTGCTGGGGGGTGGGGGTGGTGGGAGACATGGGTGGGGGCCTGGTGGAGGATGCCCCTGCACTGCTGGGGGGTGGGGGTGGTGGGAGACATGGGTGGAGGCCTGGTGGAGGCTGCCCCTGCACTGCTGGGGGGTGGGGGTGGTGGGAGACATGGGTGGGGGCCTGGTGGAGGCTGCCCCTGCACTGCTGGGGGGTGGGGGTGCAGGGGGACATGAGCAGGTGTGCAGGGTAGTCCCCTGTTTTGTGGGCTGCCTGCAGGGGCCGTGGAGGGTGTACAGGGAACACCTGTGAGGACCCACCCAGCCTAATAGCGTGTGTAACTTCCCACGCACCCCTGTAATACACGTACCAAGCCAAATCGCGTGTGAGAATTCCCGCGCACCCCTGAAATACACGTACCCTGATGAAATCGCGTGTAAAACTTCCCGCGCACCCCTGAAATGCATGCGCCCAGGCTATTCGCGTGTGGAACTTCCCGCGCACCCCTGAAATACACGCGCCCAGGCTATTCGCGTGTGGAACTTCCCGCGCACCCCTGAAATACACGTAGCACGCTGGGAGACATGAGTGGGGGCCTGGTGGATGGTGCCCCTGGTGGCGGGGGGGGGGTGGGGGTGATAGGGGACATGAGTGTGGGCCTGGTGGAGGCTGCCCCTGCACTGCTGGGGGGTGGGGGTGGTGGGTGACATGGGTGGGGGCCTGGTGGAGGCTGCCCCTGCACTGCTGGGGGGTGGGGGTGGTGGGAGACATGGGTGGGGGCCTGGCGGAGGATGCCCCTGCACTGCTGGGGGATGGGGTGGTGGGAGACATGGGTGGGGGCCTGGTGGAGGCTGCCCCTGGTGGCTGGGGGGTGGGGGTGGTGGGAGACATGGGTGGGGGCCTGGTGGAGGGTGCCCCTGGTGGCTGGGGGGTGGGGGTGGTGGGAGACATGGGTGGGGGCCTGGTGGAGGATGCCCCTGGTGGCTGGGGGGTGGGGGTGGTGGGAGACATGAGTTGGGCATGAGTGGGGGCCTGGTGGAGGGTGCCCCTGGTGGCGGGGGGGTGGGGGTGATAGGGGACATGAGTGTGGGCCTGGTGGAGGCTGCCCCTGCACTGCTGGGGGGTGGGGGTGGTGGGTGACATGGGTGGGGGCCTGCTGGCAGGTGCCCCACAGTGCGTGGGGGTGGTGGGAGACATGGGTGGGGGCCTGGTGGAGGGTGCCCCTGCACTGCTGGGGGGTGGGGGTGGTGGGAGACATGGGTGGGGGCCTGGTGGAGGATGCCCCTGCACTGCTGGGGGGTGGGGGTGGTGGGAGACATGAGTCGGGCATGAGTGGGGGCCTGGTGGAGGGTGCCCCTGGTGGCTGGGGGGTGGGGGTGGTGGGAGACATGAGTGGGGGCCTGGTGGAGGCTGCCCCTGCACTGCTGGGGGGTGGGGGTGGTGGGTGACATGGGTGGGGGCCTGCTGGCAGGTGCCCCACAGTGCTGGGGGGTGGGGGTGGTGGGAGACATGGGTGGGGGCCTGGTGGAGGCTGCCCCTGGTGGCTGGGGGGTGGGGGTGGTGGGAGACATGAGTGGGGGCCTGGTGGAGGCTGCCCCTGCACTGCTGGGGGGTGGGGGTGGTGGGAGACATGGGTGGGGGCCTGGTGGAGGATGCCCCTGCACTGCTGGGGGGTGGGGGTGGTGGGTGACATGGGTGGGGGCCTGCTGGCAGGTGCCACACAGTGCTGGGGGGTGGGGGTGGTGGGAGACATGAGTGGGGGCCTGGTGGAGGCTGCCCCTGGTGGCTGGGGGGTGGGGGTGGTGGGAGACATGAGTGGGGGCCAGGTGGAGGCTGCCCCTGCACTGCTGGGGGGTGGGGGTGGTGGGTGATATGGGTGGGGGCCTGCTGGCAGGTGCCCCACAGTGCTGGGGGGTGGGGGTGGTGGGAGACATGGGTGGGGGCCTGGTGGAGGCTGCCCCTGGTGGCTGGGGGGTGGGGGTGGTGGGAGACATGAGTGGGGGCCTGGTGGAGGCTGCCCCTGCACTGCTGGGGGGTGGGGGTGGTGGGAGACATGGGTGGGGGCCTGGTGGAGGATGCCCCTGGTGGCTGGGGGGTGGGGGTGGTGGGAGACATGAGTCGGGCATGAGTGAGGGCCTTGTGGAGGCTGCCCCTGCACTGCTGGGGGGTGGGGGTGGTAGGAGACATGGGTGGGGGCCTGGTGGTGGGTGCCCCTGGTGGCTGGGGGGTGGGGGTGCAGGGGGACATGAGCAGGTGTGCAGGGTAGTCCCCTGTTTTGTGGGCTGCCTGCAGGGGCCGTGGAGGGTGTACAGGGAACACCTGTGAGGACCCACCCAGCCTAATCGCGTGTGATAATTCCCACGCACCCCTGTAATACACGTACCCAGCAAAATGGCGTGTTATAATTCCCATGCACCCCTGTAATTCACGTACCCTGCCAAATCGCGTGTGATAATTCCCGCATACCCCTGTATTACACGTGCCGTGGCTAATCGCATGTAAGACTTCCCGCGTACCCCTGTAATACACGTTCCCTGGACAATCGCGTGTTGAACTTCCCGCGTACCCCTGTAATACATGTTCCCTGGACAATCGCGTGTTGAACTTCCCGCGTACCCCTGTAATACACGTACCCTGGCTAATCGCGTGTAAAACTTCCCGCGTACTCCTGATATGAAGGTTGCCCGCTTTGCGTTCCTTGTTTGGCAGCCCGGTAAACTGGTCCAGGGTTAGCGCAGCCCTTTGCGATGATTTAGCGATGTTGATGGCTTTTCCTTGCGCGAGGGCGTTCTTGGGGGCGTTACTGGCGCTGCTGCAGGGTCGCTGCGATTCTCTGCGCCACGGCTGGTTTGGGAGCATGGAATCCATGAATACGCTGTGCGCGGAAATCGGTTTTAGCGCACGTGCCTGGCGCACACAATCGCACGCGGACACTCTGCGCCAGCCGCTTGCGACACTTTTCTGCGAAATTCTATGAATTACCCTGTGAATGTTTATGTTAAAGAATTAGACATCCATGAAAACATGTTTGATGTGTTTATCAATTTTAGCCTTCATAAGCTCTTGGAGAGGTGTTGTAAAAGGAGTACAATTCAATCATAAGACTGTAAATGAAGGCTGAGTAAAAATAACCAGAATTGCAGATATTGTTAATTTTTATTCCAAACCAGGGTGGATACCCTCATTTGAAATAAGAAAGGAAGTACGTGGCAAATAGAGGAGCCTGAATTGTGTTTAATAATAATTTCCAAATCAACCGTTCGAGATCTTGTTATTGGTCAGCATGGTCAAGTAGCTCCTAGCAAGCTATTTAAGGGATAGAAAAGAGCAATGCCAGAATTAGGTCCCCGACTTAATGGTCCTGACTGCAAAGCTAGGGTCGTTGTGGACGATTCAGGGCACCTAATCCATGGATTGCCCTAGAGCAGAGAGTATTATTGCTATGACCACCCGATGGGATGCGAGAAACAGAAACATATATCAGGTGCTTCCCAAAGGTGTAGGCTTGCAATGGCAACCTACGTGCCAACAGATATGCAGGGTTAGGCGAGTGTGGTCCGCATCCCGGTTTGTCATCGGTGGGCAGAGCGCTTGCACCACCCCCTTCATCCCACATGGTCAGAGATCCAGCTCATGCATGGAAAGAGCGGGCGGGGCCAGAGGAAAGTACCCTACAGGGTGGTGCTACAACACTCAGCAGAAGACTGCTGCTGTCACCGCTTATGGACGGGACACGGACAGCAGTCACTGCCATCCTTGCAGCGGTGCTGAGAGTGCAGTGTGCGGGGCAGAGCAAGGAAGAGGGAGCAGATGCGGACCACAAAGGATGGTCCACCTGGGTCAGTGGGTGATGGAGGAACATTCCAGCATATAGCAGCCATATGATGCCCGGACAAAATATCCTTGGCATTCTCATTCCTGATTGGCTGAGCCGAAGGGAACGTTCTGAAAAGTGGACTAATATTAAAAGCGGTGGCAGCCTGTAACGCTCACCTGATTCTCGCAGAGGCGCCGGTCTTGACTGGGCGACTACCGTATCTTCAAAGGTGATGTGCAGCACCCGGTTGGCTCTTCGGGCTGGACCTCTGTGCCCTGTATGCCTGACGTGCAGAGTAAGATGTCTGCAGATAGAAAATACGGGGTTAATGAACTGGGGTTATTGGGGTGTCCCTATCTCTTTCCTCTTCTCCTCTCCTGTAGACCCCCACAGGTTAACGCTCTCACCTTAGGTAAGTGAATGCCGAGCTCTCCATCTGCCTCGGGGCAGGGTGCTGTAACCAGTTCCTTCACTAGATAGGGAGCGCAGGCCTCTTGACTTCAGAGGACTGCTGTCCGTCGTTTACTGCACGAACGGTAACTTTCGAGTAACTCAAATGTCTTTAAAGTCTTGAATAATGATGTCTCTTGTTTTGCAGGGTTCCGGCGATGGCGGATGACGGGCTGAAGTGAGTTGAAGATGGAGCCCGTGTGATGAATAGAAGCGCCTGGAAGCACGTAAGTAAGCGCTTGTTGCCAGCTTCACGATGCGCTCTAACTGTCTTTTTATTTTGCAGGTACAAGTTCGGAGCGGCTGCAGGGTGCCGGGATACCCACTGGGTTAGATGTGGAAAGGAGTAATGGCACGTGAGTATTAAAGTTCCCCAATGTCTTTAAACGCACCTTGTTTTGTCTTTCAGATGCGGGATGCAGCGCCGACGGCCTCCGGAGCGTGCGAAGAGTTGGTAAGCTTTTGTCTTTCAGATGCCGGAATGCAGTGTGAAGACCTCCGGAGCGCACGAAGAGTAGGTAAGCCTTTTCCTTTCAGATGCCGGAATGCTAACCTGTTCTTTCTTGTCTTTATAGGTGTTGCTGAAGACTGGATTCAGGATGGTAAGCCTTTTTCCTTAGGCCCAGGACCGGATGCAGAAGACACGATGAGCGTACTGCTGCAGAGGGTGCAGAATAACGCAAAGCAAGATTCATCCACCGGGTGTGGTTTAAATAGCCTCCTGTAGTGCTTAGGTGTCTCCTTCCACAGCCACGCCTAAGTAAGAAAAGAGTTCCTGGTAAGAAAAGAGTTCCTGCCTTCCAGAAGAGTTCCAGTGTTCTGAATCTAGGGAGTGGCTCCAGCCCCACCCAACAGGAAAAGTAGTTCCAAACAGAAGAGGATCAGAGGCTCAACTGGCAGGCAAGTAAGCAGCATGGTCTGCTGCAGGTAAGTCCACCCAAGCATTATGAGCCCGGCGCTTCCAGCGCTGGGACTGGGCATATTTATGAGCCTGGTGCCACTGGCGCCAGGACTGGGTCCAAAAGGTCCCAATTGGGACTGGTTGGCACTCGGAACCTGGGTTATGGATCTGCTTCCAAGGGAGTTGGGAAAACCCTGACCTTTTGGAAGCAGAGATCATGACAGTACCCCCCCTCAAGGCCCCTCCCAAACCGGGCTTCTCCGGGGGTTTTGGCTTGTCAGGAAATGTTCGGTGAAATCTTTTGATTAGGCGAGGAGCGTGGACATATTTAGCAGGTTCCCAGGATCTCTCTTGGGGGCCGTAGCCTTTCCAGTCAATTAGGTAGAATAGTTTAGATTTGGAGATCTTGGAGTCCAGAATGCTTTTGACTTCAAACTCGAGTTCTCCATCAACTAGGATAGGTTTTGGAGATTTGGTTAGTCGGGTTTGAGGTTGCACGGGTTTTAATAGGGAGACGTGGAAGACCGGATGAATCTTCATGTGCGGGGGCAAGTCCAACTTGACCGCTACTGGGTTTACTATGGTAGTGATGGAATAGGGACCAAGGTATCTTGGGTTGAATGTGCGTGGCCCTTTTAGAGATAGATATTTGGTGGATAACCAGACTTGATCCCCTACTTGATAGTGAGGGGCTTCCTTCCGATGTTGATCTACTCCTTTCTTGTATTGTTCTTTAGCCCTTTGAAGGTGAGAAACAGCTTCCTTAAAGGCTTGGGTGATTGTAGAATGCAGGTAGTCTACTGCTGGTGTTTCAAGATCTTGGAGGGGATCCAACTCCGAGGTTCGAGGGTGACTGCCGTACAAAAGAAAAAACGGGGTTTTCCCAGTTCCCGAATGGACAGAGTTATTGTAGGCATACTCGGCTATCAAAAGGATATCTTTCCAAGTTTTTTCAGTTTGTTGCAGCATGCAGCGTAAATACTGTTCCAGAGTTTGATTGGTCCTCTCGGTTTGTCCGTCGGTCTGAGGGTGGTGACTGGTCGATAGTCTCACATCAATTTGAGCCGACCGACAGCAACTTTGCCAAAAATGAGAAATAAATTGACTACCTCGATCCGAAATTAGAAGCGAAGGAAAACCGTGCAGTCGGACGATGTTTTCGAGAAATTCTCGGGCCAGAGTTGCTGCTGTTGGCAAGCCTTTGAGCGGAATTAAATGCGCCATCTTGGAGAATAAGTCCACGATTACTAGAATCGTATTGTATCCGGAGCATGGAGGTAGATCGGTGATGAAGTCCATAGAAAGCGTATGCCAAGGGCGAGGTGGGATGTCAATAGGGCGTAAGAGGCCTGCTGGTCTTTCCTTTTGACTCTTGTTTTGGGCGCATACTCCACAGGACATTATAAAGTCTCTGATATCTTTTTTCCAAGACGGCCACCAGAAGTAGCGCTTGATCTTTTCTGAGGTCTTGGCTATACCGGGATGACCTTCTATTAAAGAGTCGTGATAACAAGAGATTACTTTTTTCTGTAAATCTGTGCTGGGTAGGTATAATCGTTCTTGGAAATACAATAAGTTGTCCTTCACTGCAAAGTCCTTTCCCTGCAGATGCCAATTCTGTATGTCTGCTGGAGTTACAAGTTGCCTGGCTTTATCCTTAACTTCCTCTATGGATTCTGTGGCGATTACACCCAGAATTCTTTGTTCGGGAATGATTGGTACAGGTTTAGGGTTGATCAAGTGTTCTTCCACTCCCATCCGAGAAAGGGCATCGGCTTTACCGTTCTTTGTACCAGGTCGATAGGTAATTATGAAGTCAAACTCGGCAAAGAATAATGCCCAACGAGTTGTCTAGAGGATTGGGCTTTTGCGGTTTTCAAATATTGCAGGTTTCGGTGATCCGTAATCACAGTAACGGTGTGTCGGGCCCCCAGCAGATAATGCCGCCAAGCCTTAAAGGCAGACTTGATAGCCAGAAGTTCCTTGTCAGTAATCGTGTAATTGACTTCAGGAGGCGAGAACTTGCGGGACCAAAATGCCACGGGATGCAACTGGTTGGTTACCGGGTCCTTTTGTGATAGAACTGCCCCCATGGCAAGGCTTGAAGCATCAGTTTCCACGATGTAGGGGAGTTCGGGGCAAGGGTGTTTTAAGATTGGTGCAGAGATAAATTTAGTCTTCAAATCCTGGAAAGCTTGTTCCGCCTCGGTAGACCATTCAAAACTTTTGTTTTTCTTTAACAAGGCAGTGATGGGTTGGACTATTCGAGAGAACTCGGGGATAAACCTGCGGTAAAAGTTAGCAAAGCCTAACATGCTTTGCACACCTTTTACGGAGGATGGTGATGGCCATTTGAGAACTGCATCGACCTTCTTTGAATCCATACGCACTCCGCCAGGTGATAATATGAATCCCAAGAATTCAACTTCAGTCACGTTGAAAACACATTTTTCCAACTTAGCGAAAAGTTTGTGTTGACGCAATCTTTCGAGGACCATTTTCACGTGTTTCCGATGTTCAGATTCCGATGAAGAATAAACGAGAATGTCGTCGATGTAAACCACAACACACACATCTATGAGCTCTCTGAGGACATCGTTCATAAAATATTGAAAGGCGGCCGGGGCATTGCAAAGTCCGAAGGGCATGACCTGATATTCAAATAGCCCATACTTGGTGCGGAAGGCCGTCTTCCATTCATCGCCCTCTTTTACTCGTACCAAGTGGTAAGCTCCTCTAAGATCCAGCTTTGTATATATGCATGCTTTTCTGACTTGGTCCAGGAGTTCAGGGATCAAAGGTAACGGATATCTATTCTTAACGGTGATCTGGTTCAGGGAGCGATAATCGATACAAGTTCTAAGGTCTCCTTCCTTTTTTGGAACGAAGAACAAAGCTGAAGAGGCAGGGGACTTGGAAGGACGAATAAACCCATTTGCCAGGTATTGATCCAGGTATTGTCGAAGGTGAAGGTTCTCAGGCTCGGTGGGGGCATAAATTCTACTACAAGGAGGAGTAGATCCAGGTATCAGGTCTATCTGGCAGTCATAAGACCTATGAGGAGGTAGAGAGTTAGCCTGCTCCTTCCGGAAAACATCTTGGTATTCTAGGTATTCGGGAGGTAACTGGGGAGTCTCTGAAGAAATTGCTGCCAGTGCAACACCAGGTGGTGGGTGACAAGTAGAGACACATTCTGGAAACTGGACCGTTCTTGCTCGCCAATCGATCAGAGGATTGTGTTTCTCTAACCAAGGTATCCCTAGAATAATCTGGAACTGAGGGGCCTTGATCACATCGAACACGATCTTCTCATGGTGTCCATCTTGACTTACTAGCGTCACCTCTTGAGTGGTATGCGTTACTGGCCCGGAGGCTATCTCCGTACCATCCACCGTAGTAATGACGTCCTTTATAGCCTTGGGACAAAGAGTTAGATTCATCCTCAAAACCATTTCATGATCCACATAATTGCCGATGGCACCGCTGTCGACGTAAGCTTCAATTGCGTGTAATCGATCCGGATTATCAGGGCTAATGAGGACCATAGGTATCACGAAATGCGAGGTCACGGAACTGGTTTTCACGCTCGGCAAGAGGACCTCTATTCTTGTCGGGCGAGGTCGTTTCCCTGCTCAGAGTTTGTAACTGTGGTAACTGCAGCTCCTACTGCCTTCTTGGCAGGTTTCACCGGACAGTCTCGAAGAAAGTGCCCTGAGTTTCCGCAATATAGGCATAATTGCAACTGTTTTCTCCTTTCCCGCTGCCTTTGTGTTAGAGGACCTTTCAGACCCCCTATTTGCATGGGTTCCCCGGAGTCCACTCCCTTGGAAGGAGTTGGCGGCTTGGAAAACACTCGAGCATCAAACTTGGAACGATCGGCCTTCCTGTTCTGCAGTCTGTGATCTATTTGAACGACCAAGTCTATATAATCCGAACAGTCTTGTGGGGGATTCACTACTTGGGCTAAAACGTCTTTGAGCTCTCCACGTAGACCTCTATAAAACAGCGTAATCCTTTTGTCCTCAGGCCATTGAGTTTCCACTATTAGTCTATTGAAAGATGCAATATAAGCCAAAAGGTCTTGATTACCCTGTCGCAACGAAAGAAGCTCATTGTCCAAGGCCTGCCCCTGTGCATGTCTTGCGAACAGTTTTTCCATACTAAGCTGAAAGGCTTGAAAATCATGGAGAACCGGATCATCTTGTTTAACTAGAGGGATCGACCAGTCTGCCGCATTGCCACTAAGGTACGAAAGTACAAAAGCTACTTTAGCTTGATCAGTTGGAAAGGCTGCTGGCCGGCATAAGAAGTGCAACCGGCACTGATTGATAAATACCGCAAACCTCTTTGGGTCACCAGAAAATCGTTCGGGCGGAGCCAGAGGTACATTCCCAGGTAGGTTGATCTGCACTGGATTCATAGAGGATGTTGAAGGAAGATTTGCCCCTGATGCGGGTAGCGGGGTCTGTCCGGCTTGTGACTGTAGCAATTGTCTAGCAAGATCATCTGTTCTCTCCTTGGAAATAATTAGTTCCCTTCTTAGAGCGTTTGTTTCCTGACGAGCTGCATGCACTTCTGCCCTTAGTTCCCCAAGTAACCGGGCTAGGTGGTCAGTATCCGAGGTTTCCATAGCGCCTGGGCGAGAGTTTTGCGGTAGGCTTTGCGTTCTGTAACGCTCACCTGATTCTCACAGAGGCGCCGGTCTTGACTGGGCGACTACCGTATCTTCAAAGGTGATGTGCAGCACCCGGTTGGCTCTTTGGGCTGGACCTCTGTGCCCTGTATGCCTGACGTGCAGAGTAAGATGTCTGCAGATAGAAAATATAGGGTTAATGAACTGGGGTTATTGGGGTGTCCCTATCTCTTTCCTCTTCTCCTCTCCTGTAGACCCCCACACGTTAACGCTCTCACCTTAGGTAAGTGAATGCCGAGCTCTCCATCTGCCTCGGGGCAGGGTGCTGTAACCAGTTCCTTCACTAGATAGGTAGCGCAGGCCTCTTGACTTCAGAGGACTGCTGTCCGTCGTTTACTGCACGAACGGTAAGTTTCGAGTAACTCAAATGTCTTTAAAGTCTTGAATAATGATGTCTCTTGTTTTGCAGGGTTCCGGCGATGGCGGATGACGGGCTGAAGTGAGTTGAAGATGGAGCCCGTGTGATGAATAGAAGCGCCTGGAAGCACGTAAGTAAGCGCTTGTTGCCAGTTTCACGATGCGCTCTAACTGTCTTTTTATTTTGCAGGTACAAGTTCGGAGCGGCTGCAGGGTGCCGGGATACCCACTGGGTTAGATGTGGAAAGGAGTAATGGCACGTGAGTATTAAAGTTCCCCAATGTCTTTAAACGCACCTTGTTTTGTCTTTCAGATGCGGGATGCAGCGCCGACGGCCTCCGGAGCGTGCGAAGAGTTGGTAAGCTTTTGTCTTTGAGATGCCGGAATGCAGTGTGAAGACCTCCGGAGCGGAAAAAGAGTAGGTAAGCCTTTGCCTTTCAGATGCCGGAATGCTAACCTGTTCTTTCTTGTCTTTATAGGTGTTGCTGAAGACTGGATTCAGGATGGTAAGCCTTTTTCCTTTCAGATGCCGGAATGCTAACCTGTTCTTTCTTGTCTTTATAGGTGTTGCTGAAGACTGGATTCAGGATGGTAAGCCTTTTTCCTTAGGCCCAGGACCGGATGCAGAAGACACGATGAGCGTACTGCTGCAGAGGGTGCAGAATAACGCAAAGCAAGATTCATCCACCGGGTGTGGTTTAAATAGCCTCCTGTAGTGCTTAGGTGTCTCCTTCCACAGCCACGCCTAAGTAAGAAAAGAGTTCCTGGTAAGAAAAGAGTTCCTGCCTTCCAGAAGAGTTCCAGTGTTCTGAATCTAGGGAGTGGCTCCAGCCCCACCCAACAGGAAAAGTAGTTCCAAACAGAAGAGGATCAGAGGCTCAACTGGCAGGCAAGTAAACAGCATGGTCTGCTGCAGGTAAGTCCACCCAAGCATTATGAGCCCGGCGCTTGCAGCGCTGGGACTGGGCATATTTATGAGCCTGGTGCCACTGGCGCCAGGACTGGGTCCAAAAGGTCCCAATTGGGACTGGTTGGCACTCGGAACCTGGGTTATGGATCTGCTTCCAAGGGAGTTGGGAAAACCCTGACCTTTTGGAAGCAGAGATCATGACACAGCCCGAACAAAGGAAACATCTTCTCCTTAACATTGTAGATGTGCCAATGCAAGGGGCCTTTAGGAACGCATATTCTGATGTTGTTGTCCATTGTGGTAAAGGGTGCAGCAAAATACTATAGAAATCACAGACTCTAATCGTTTCCCGTGATTTGGGTAACCCTGTCTTTCTCTACATCGATTTGGAGGTCAGTACTCTGATATAAATGGCTAAAGCCTTTCATTTTTCACCATAGATGCCAGTCTGTGCTTTAAATAAAGCCTTTCATTTTTCACCTTAGATGCCAGTCTGTGCTTCTCATTAATTTTGATATAACACAAATGATATTTTATTTTTAAATGAAATATAGCTAACTAGACATTCACCACTGTAGACTTCAGTTATCTCTTTGTTATCCTGTGCACATTACGAGACCCACAAACGACCTCCTACAGAGCGTGTGCCTCGACTGAGTGCCCACACTATGACACATGAGCCAAGAAACCTCCAGAGAACTGATTGGCATTTGTAGGATCAATAACCTGTCTGTGGTGGGCACAAGCAGCACCGCCTCTGAGGCTGTTGAGTGCCCTCTCCCAGTATCTCGACAAACGGCTGAACTGATCACACTGTGCTACACGCAAGGAAACATTGAGCTAAAGGAGAAGTCAGTGGATTAAACAAATGCACGTTGTTACTTGGGTACCACTAAGAGGAGACTTGGTGAACATAGAAAATATGACAAAATTAGGGTATCTGGTCATTGCATCTAATGCCATTCCAACGAATGCCATTCCATCGAAATTTTTCCATCTATTAAATGTCCAACGAATACGTATTTTTCGGGGGTAAAGGGTTAATTTTTGTTTAGGTGCATTTTAAAGGGTAAAAAACAGGGTTTGAGGGGGGGATCACCCTCTCCCCCCCCAAAAAATAGAAAAAAAATGTATTAGATGCAAATTTGTTAGATGGAAAGAATTTGATGCAAATGCATGTTGATGCAAGGAATTTGATGCAATGAACATAAACCGGAATTAGCATACCTGGAAAACCTTCAGAATAGCCATTAAACATTTAGGGGGTAATTCATAGAATTCAGCGCACAAGTGGCGCACGCAGCTGGCGCACAGTGTGCGCGTGCGTATCCCTGCGCCAGCCGCGAGCGCTAAAATCCATTTCCGCGCACATCGTATTCATGGATTCCAGCCACCAAAACCAGCCGTGGTGCACAGTGGCGCAGCGACCCTGCAGCAGCACCAGTTACGCCCCCAAGAACGCCTCTCGCGCAGGGAAAAGCCATCAATATACCCAATCCAGCGCAAAGGGCTGCGCTAACCCTGTACCAGCAGGGCAAGCGGGCTACGTGTATCACTGGGGTGCGCGGGAAGTACCTCACGCGATTGGCCCGTGCGAGCAGGGTACGCATATTTCAGGGGTGCGCGGGAAGTTCCACACGCGATTTCCGCAGGGTACCCGTATCTCAGGGGTGCGCGGGAAGTGCCACACGCGATGTCAGCAGGGTACGTGTATTTCGGGGTGCGTGGCAAGTTTCACACGCGATTTCAGCAGGGTACATGTATTTCAGGGGTGCGCGGGAATTTCCACACACGATTGGGCCCGTGCGAGCAGGGTACGCATATCTCAGGGGTGCGCGGGAAGTGCCACACGCGATTTCAGCAGGGTATGTGTATTTCAGGGGTGCGCGGGAAATTCCACACGCGATTGGGCCGGTGCGAGCACGGTACGCGTATCTCAGGGGTGCGCGGGAAGTGCCACACGCGATTGCAACAGGGTACGTGTATTTCAGGGGTGCGCGGGAATTTCCACACGCGATTTCATCATGGTACGTGTATTTTGGGGTGCGGGGGAAGTTTCACACACGACATCAGCAGGGCACGTGTATTTCAGGGGTGCGCAGGAGGTTCCACACGCGATTTCATCAGGGTACGTGTAATTCGTGGTGCGGGGGAAGTTTCACAGGCGACATCAGCAGGGTACGTGTATTCCAGGGGTGCGCGGGAAGTTCCACACGCGATTCCATCAGGGTACGTGTATTTCAGGGGTGCGCGGGAAGTTCCACACGCGATTGGGCCCGTGCGAGCAGGGTACGCGCATTTCAGGGGTGCGCGGGAAGTTCCACACGCGATTCCATCAGGGTACGTGTATTACAGGGGTGCGCGGGGAGCACCACATGTGAATTGCATGTGTGGGTCCTCCCAGGTGTTCCCTCTACACCCTCCACGGCCCCTGCAGGTGGCTCACACCACAGGGGCCTACCCTGCACATGTCCTGCAGGCACACCATCCACCATGGCCATGACCCCCAGCCAACCCACATGTCAACTTGCACTACTGCCCACCAACGCATGTCCCACTGCAACCCAGGCGAGCAGGGGTACCCTCTACCAGGCCCCCACCCATGTCTCCCACCACCCTCACCCCCCAGCAATGCAGGGGCACCCTCCACCAGGCCCCCACCCATGTCTCCCACCACCCCCACCCCCCAGCAGTGCAGGGACACCCACCACCAGGCCCCCCCACCCATGTCTCCCACCAGCAGTGCAGGGGCACCCACCACCAGGCCCCCACCCATGTCTCCCACCCCCCCAGCCCCCAGCAGTGCAGGGGCACCCACCACCAGGCCCCCACCCATGTCTCCCAGCACCCCCACCCCCCAGCCACCAGGGGCAGCCTCCACCAGGCCCCCACCCATGTCTCCCACCACCCCCACCCCCCAGCCACCAGGAGCAGCCTCCACCAGGCCCCCACCCATGTCTCCCATCACCCCCACCCCCCCAGCAGTGCAGGGGCAGCCTCCACCAGGCCCCCACCCATGTCTCCCACCACCCCACCCCCCAGCACTGTGGGGCACCTGCCAGCAGGCCCCCACCCATGTCTCCCACCACCCCCACCCCCCAGCCACCAGGGGCAGCCTCCACCAGGCCCCCACCCATGTCTCCCACCACCCCTACCCCCCAGCACTGTGGGGCACCTGCCAGCAGGCCCCCACCCATGTCTCCCACCACCCCCACCCCCCAGCAGTGCAGGGGCAGCCTCCACCAGGCCCCCACCCATGTCTCCCAGCACCCCCACCCCCCAGCCACCAGGGTCAGCCTCCACCAGGCCACCACCCATGTCTCCCACCACCCCCACCCCCCCAGCAGTGCAGGGGCAGCCTCCACCAGGCCCCACCCATGTCTCCCACCACCCTCACCCCCCAGCACTGTGGAGCACCTGCCAGCAGGCCCCCAC
Source organism: Ambystoma mexicanum (assembly GCF_040938575.1). Classification (NCBI taxonomy): domain Eukaryota; kingdom Metazoa; phylum Chordata; class Amphibia; order Caudata; family Ambystomatidae; genus Ambystoma; species Ambystoma mexicanum. The sequence goes on along the minus strand of NC_090925.1, from coordinate 646,393,603 downwards.
CCATGTCTCCCACCACCCCCACCCCCCAGCACTGTGGGGCACCTGCCAGCAGGCCCCCACCCATGTCTCCCACCACCCCCACCCCCCCAGCCGTGCAGGGGCAGCCTCCACCAGGCCCCCACCCATGTCTCCCACCACCCCCACCCCCCAGCCACCAGGGGCAGGCTCCACCAGGCCCCCACCCATGTCTTCCACCACCCCCACCCCCCAGCAGTGCAGGGGCAGCCTCCACCATGCCCCCACCCATGTCTCCCACCACCCCCACCCCCCAGCCACCAGGGGCAGCCTCCACCAGGCCCCCACCCATGTCTCCCACCACCCCCACCCCCCAGCAGTGCAGGGGCAGCCTCCACCAGGCCCCCACCCATGCCTCCCACCACCCCCACCCCCCAGCCACCAGGGGCAGCCTCCACCAGGCCCCACCCATGTCTCCCATCACCCCCACCCCCCCAGCAGTGCAGGGGCAGCCTCCACCAGGCCCCCACCCATGTCTCACACCACCCCACCCCCCAGCACTGTGGAGCACCTGCCAGCAGGCCCCCACCCATGTCCAACTCATGTTCCCCACCACCCCCACCCCCCAGCACTGTGGGGCACCTGCCGGCAGGCCCCCACCCATGTCCAAATCATGTTCCCCACCACCCCCACCCCCCAGCACTGTGGGGCACCTGCCAGCAGGCCCCCACCCAGGTGCAACTCATGTTTCCCAGCCAACATGTCATCACAATCTAGATCCCTGGTCCCTATGGTCAGCCTCCAAATGCAAAACACCCACCCGAGTATTGCATCCACCCACTCATAATTTGCAATTACATCACAGAACACCAATTGCAAGTTCCGAAACAAACACATTTCCCTCACATACACCCAATGGGTGTCAGTGAATCTCAAAACCCATATCATGAAATGCATGAAACCAATGAGATACCACACATTGAAGTTCACCAAAAAAAATATGTGTTAAGGAAACATAAATAGAATCAAAAATGAAGAAACAGAAATGTGAATGTACAAAAATTAAAAGAAGCATGTCCGTGAAAAAAAGCAAAAACAAAAATAAAATTCCAAAGTAATGGTGTCCAAAGTCACTGTCCACAAAACAAAATCCAATGGGAAATAAAAAAGAAAGCCATTGCTCCATGGTTAAAATGTGAAAAAAAAATACAATCCAACAGTGAACTATGTACATGGGAACAAGCCAGGGTCCATTATCCCAACAAAAGAAAGGAAACCTATCTAACTACACTAACTAATAAAATAAACTATATACAAAAATGTGGCCAATGTCCAAAAGGTCCAAATAAAATAAAAACAAAAATGAAACCTAACACTACCTACATAACTATGTACAAGGGCAGCGGGCTAGATTCACGGCTCACTTGTGGATGTCCCGGGCCAGGGCATCATCGAACTCCTGCTCAATGTCCCGGAGGTGGTCCTCCTCCATGGCCCCGAAGGTCCGCAGGGCCGTCAACGTGTCCACCTCCAAACCCCTGCGGATTGCCTCGAGGCACTCGGCCCGCCTCAGGGCCCTCCGCATGGAGTTCTCCGCCCTGACCATTGTGAGCCGTGCCTCTTCCGCCCGCTCCGCATCTATGGCGTGGCCCAAACGCTGCCACACGGAAGACACTCTCTGTCCTGGGTCCTCCTGCCCTCCGGCCGATGCCTGCCCCTCCGATGTTGAAGGCCCCGAGCCTTCATGGCTCCCACCACGTTGCTGCTGCTGCTGTGCCTCTGCCCGTGCACTGCCTCCTGCTGCCTGCACATCCTCCGCCTGCTGGGGTGCAGTCGCAGATGTGGCCACCCCTGCTGGATGTCCGACTCCCGACTGTGGCAGGGATGCCTCCTCCACCAGCCTGGCCGCACCATCAGAGGCAGCTCCACAGGGTACCCAGGTGACTGATGGGTGGGAAGATGGCACGGAGGACGACTGGCGCGTAGGGGGTCCAGTTGAGGAGGGGGTTGTAGCAAGCCCCATCAGATTGAGGAATCCGGCCTGGGTGACCTGTCCCAGCAGGCTGACGTGGTCAACGAGCCATTCGAGATGACGTGCAGTCTCCTCATGAAAAGACTGCAGGTCACCTCGCATGGCCCGTTGACGCAACGCCACACCAGTCAGGACAGGCTCAACCCGGACCCGGATAGCCACGTCTGCAGGGAGAGGAAGGCCAGTTGACGTGAGCTCATCCCCTGCCTGAAAACGGGTCTGGACGTAGGCATCCCTGCTGGTGCAAGATGATGCAGGGACAGGATCAGGGACAGGATTGCACACAGGCACCTCCACGGCGGCCTGTGCTGCCTCCTGTCCCTGGTCCTGCACTGCACCACTAGCACCAGTGGGATCCCCACCTCCAGACCCCGTCTCTGGTGCTTGCACAGCCTCCTCCTCCACCAAACCCCCCACCAACCTGGATGACTCCGTGCCATCTTCTCCTGTTGGGCCCTGTGGGGTCCCAGGTGCCCCTTCTGCTGCCGAGGAGTCCAACTCCAACCTCCGCCTCTTGGACCTCCCCCCGGCAGCTGCGGCCTGGGACGCGGCACCGGACTCCTCACTCCCCGACGAGATGACAACATGGGAGGGGAGCCGGGCCTTGCGTCTCCGGCTGGCGGTGGGATCCCCGCCGCTGTGCTCCACAGCACCTTCTCCGCCCTCTTCATCAGTTGACGCTGCAGACAGGGAGAAACAAAACACAGGCATCAGGGCACTGTACAATGGACACATAAACACATGACAGTTGTACATGAGTGGCATTGGCAAACCTCAGACATGTCATCACAATCCCCAACACACATGCCATTTCAACTCGCACACATGAGCCATACCACAGCCATATCGCAACTGTCAGCACCATCCATACACATACAACAGCATGAGCAGCCAAAGGTAAGCCAGACATCACATGCAACACAGGAAGTGCACCACACATGTACACACACCACCACACTTGCATGCATGTGTACACCTCTGCCAAGTGTTGCAGTGTTCAGACGGGCATCCATGTCACATCTGCCAATCAGGCTTCCACATACCGCTGTCACATGCATCCATGTTGCATCACTGTTGCACCCTTGTCAAATACACACACATGCACATGTACACAGTGCTGATACATGCAGCCGAAAACAACATACATGCGTGACATCGCGGACATGTCTACTTACATACACATTCATCCAAACAAGTGTGCCCACACAACTGCATTTGGCATGCAAGCCTACACACACAAGGACCATCCATGTCTCACACATTCCAGCCCTTGCATGTGTTAGCCCCACGGCCCTGTACACCCCCACCCATACTCGACCCCATACAAACAGATGTGCAATCTGCACACTACTGAAAAATCACCACACGCACTGCTCACAATCAGGATGCATGTACACTTACCGCTCGACTCCAGACGGGTCTGCTTCTCAAGGACCTGGACGTGGAGCGCTGGGGATATGCGTTCCAGGACCCTCATCTGTTTTTCCGACAAGTGGCCCCAGCGCCCCTTGGAATCCGCTGCCTTCAAGAGGCGCCGGGCCTTGTTCAGGGTCCTGGACCTGAAGTCCTCCCAGCACTTCTTGACATGTTGTAAGTCGCGGACTGCCACCCCCTCCGCGTTGATGGCAGTCACAATGTCAGTCCAGATCCGAGTCCGTCCTTCCTTGTCGGCGTGGGAACTTCTGAAGAGGGCATCATACTGCCCCAGGATTTGCTCCACCAGGACATCAACTTCGGTAGCACTGAAGCTGGTGCCCCTCTGCCTCTCTGGCCGGGGGTTGTCAGTGGTCTCAGATGGTGTTTGCCCCAACATGACAACCCCAGAGGCAGGAGTGGGTGGGCAACTGGGTCCTGGGGCTGGGCTGTGGAGCGATGGAATCCCAGTCGGGAGTCTTCGGTTCCAGCAGGGGTGGTCACAGCAACAGCACCCCTGGCTGATGTGCAGGCAGCAAATGGCAGGGCACGTGGGCAGCAGGCAGTCAGGCAGCAGCAGATGGCAGGTGGGAGCGTGCTCGGGGCTCTGGGGGGCAGTAGTTCGGCCTTATGGGCAGGAGCATGGTCTTCCGTGTGCTTACGTGTGGCCAGCTTGATACGGAGTGATTTGGCACGTGAAAAATCTGCATGTCAGCGTGTAATTCAAGGAAGGGCCCTTAGCGCGTAAGCGCATCTGCATGCATACGCATTTTCATTGGACAGAAGGCCCCTCAAGCGCAAGCGCCCCTGTGACGTGACGCGTACAGACGTGCATGGGCATTTCAGCGCGCGTGAAAAACTGCACGTCCGCGTGTAATACGAGGAAAGGGCCCATGCGTGTAAGCGCGCGTGAAAAACTGCACATCCGCGTGCAATACGAGGAAAGGGCCCATGCGCGTAAGCGCGCGTGGAAAACTGCACGTCCGCGTGTAATACGAGGAAAGGGCCCATGCGCGTAAGTGACGTGACGCGCGTGTGCGTTTCCCTCAGCACGGGTTAAAGGTGAGCGGGCCCAGCAGTTCGCTGTACGTGCCTTTCGTGGAGACCGAAGTGTGTTGCTGCTTCCTGTTTTGCGCGCCATCACAACTTCACAGCTATCAAGGACGTATCTCTTCATTTGGCGGGGGTATTGGCTACGCGTGTTTTTCTGCATCACGCTAGTGAGACGGTGAGTCGCACACGCTCTTTTTCCCACTGCGGGTGCCCCTGTGTATCGCACCCATTTTCGATGTCATAGTAGCCTGCTTGTCCCACGCGTATGCGTTATTCGTGTTACTGGGTGCTACCGCATACTGCAGGAGGTTCAATCCACGCTCGTAGGCTGCAGGGTTGCGTGCACGGTTTTACTGCAGTTTTGGGGTGCCTGAGCATTGCGTGACCCGTCACCACATCACCGGGGTCACATACAGCCTTGCAGGTACAGGGGGGCTGTTAACATCTTGCTTCCCACCCCCTTCACCCCAATTGCCCAGGTCAATTGTGGTGTACACCTCCCATTGGCACCACTCCATCTGTGCCAGCACTACTACATCTGTGCCATGGTTGGGAGGCCACCAAAGGTGAGGGGCGCCTCAGCTGGGCGTCTTCCTCGTGGCGGGCGTGGTCGGGGACGTGGCCGTGGTGACCAGGGAGTAGGGAGACTCCAGGGTGTCCAGGGCAGCCACAGAGGAGGAAGAGGCAGGGGTGCGCCACTTGAGCACAATGTTGTGCCATGTGTCGGTGCAGCCATGCCACCACCCCATGTGGTTCCGGGGGATGCAGCTCCTGCATCTGGCACTGGCACCCGTACGACCTGGCAGTCCGTTCCATCGACTGCCACGAGCCCAAGGGTAGTGGTAGCTGCAGGTGCAGCTGTGGACACTGCCACCCAGGCTTAAGGTCTGCCAGCGCAGGCTGCGTTGGCACTTGAAGAGCCCTTGGTAGATCTCCAACAGGCCAGGGGGGAAACCATAGGGGCACGCCGGGCTGCTCAGACCAAGACACGTGTCCCTGGGGCAGTCATGTCATCTGCTGCCCCGAACAGCCGGGTGTTGGCAAGTGCAGGGGCAAATGCACCCAACAGCACCCCGGTTGTGAGTCTTCCAACCAGGACCGTTGCGGTCAATGACCCTGCCACAGCTGATGTTGCTGCGCAGGGTCCATTAGTGGGCACCCAGCTGCCACTGACACAAGTCAGGCCTTTGGTCATCCCTCCACCTGCCACTCCCTTGGCTCAATCCACCGAACCCACTGGCCATACTGGTCAGGGCGGCATTAGCCAGCCAGGGTCTGCGCCACAGTCCAAGAGGAGGAAGGTTGCACCTGCAGCACGGGCTGGGACCCCACACACAGCCACGACCTCCTGCACGTCGAGGAAGAAGCCTTTCTGTAAGCAGGAACTGGACTTCCTCGTGGACTACGTGCGGGGCCACAGCCGTGACATGCTAGTGGGTGCCAATAGTCAGACTACGGCTGCCCAACGTGACACCCACTGGAAGCATGTTGCGGAACATGTCAGTTCATTCGGCCATGAGGTGCGCACGGCGCAGGAGTGCATAAAGCGTTGGAATGACATCAAGCGCAGCACTAAGGCTAAGCGTGCCTCAAATTACAACTTGACTCTGGTGACTGGCGGTGGGCCTGCACCAGAGGAGGAAGAACTCACTCCGCATGAGCTCTCGTTGCGGAGTTCATACCACCTGAATTGTTCGAAGGAGTGGGAGAGATGCTGGACTTTGATGCCCAGTCCAGTGAGTGTTGATGCGTGTTTTTTGAGGACGTGTGTGTTTCACTTGTGGGATGTGTTGTGCATGATTGCTGCTACATGTGACGTGTACATGGTTCTGATGTGTAAGTAATGCAATGCTTCCGTCATGCATGTCTCCTCTGCCTGCATGCGGGACTCCATGTGGGCATGCTCCCTTGCCCCTCCTCCGCCACTCTGCACCCCAGTTTCACCTTTGCACTGGTCTGCTTCAATCTTGCCAATGTGTAGTTTCTTGTTCATGTGTCCTGTGTAGATGCTAACTTCCAGCGTAGAAACTGCCAGACATATGCCATGTGGTACAGTCTTAGTACTCGATGCAAGGTATCTCACTTGTACTGTGCATGGGTCAGATGTCCCGCAGGGACATGAGTGCCCATTCATGCTCGATGTGCATTGCACGCATGCCCCTATGTGTCCTTGACTGGATGATCACTGTAATATGAGTCCTTGGTTACATACATTGCCTGCCATCTCATCGGCCTCCCCATGTCAACTGTGGCTCAGTCCTGCGTTGCACACATTTTTAGGCTCTGACAATCTGTGTGGCTCACAGGCCTCAGCCTGTTCAATGGCCAATGACTCTGTCCAACTCTTGTTCTGTCTTCTTCACACGTGGGCGGTCTCCGGAGTTTTCATCATGTGTCCTGCCCACTGTCCCAGCATCATTTGCAGTGTTGTAATTTGAATCACATTAAGCTGTTGATGCCAGTCAACACTGCCTGTCAATACACAGGTGTATGGTCAGCCTTTTGATACCATGCTAGGCATCCCTGCTTTGGTACTGGAGTGGAGGGGTGCTTGGCTTCTAGACATGGTACACATTGAATGCACAATGCACGTGACGTGTGAATTTGACATTGCACTGCCTTCACATTTCCTGGCACACACCATGGAGTGCTTGTACATGTAGGTAGAGAGTGGTGTACACATTTTCCGCACTGCATAGACCCACTTCCATGGAAACTGCCACCTTTCAACAGGTCTGATCACAGAAGCTATTCAAAGTAGACCCAGCATGCATGCCAGGTCATATGTTGTGTGTCACATGTCTGCCGGATGCCTTTGCTGTCGGTGTGTGTGTGTGTCGTGTGCTTCTGACATGTGTAGTGACCTTTTTTCTCTCTATTTTTCAGGTGATGACGCAATGGAGACAGAGGATGGTGTTGTCATGCCAGACACAGGGTTGGTAACACCACATCAACCCGGCACTAGTGGGGGTCGTGGGGTGGTTGGCCATGAAAACCCCCAAGTGCTGCAGTCCATCTTGTCTCTGGCTGCCTATGAGTCCAGCCTTGATGACGACTCTGACGTCCATGTTGAGTTGGATGAGCATCAAGTCCATGTGTCAGGGGTGAGTGACTCTGATGTGGACACTCCTCTGTCTGCGACACCTGCACTGAGGGATCAGACAGTCTTGGTTCCTCCACCCGTGGTGGATCGGGACGCAGGGTCACCCTCCACACCAGTCACTGATGTGCCTGGGACATCACGTCGACGGGGGCATGTAGTCATGCAGCCGCAGGCGGTGCCAACACAGCAAGGACCACCGGTCCTTGGGTCCCACAGGGGTCAAGCCCGGCAACGCGGTCGCCGCGCGCAACCGCAGTATACTGAGTGGGAGCAAGACATGACTGCCAATTCCGAACGGCACGGGGCAGCAATGGAGAACATCGCTGAGAGCATGGAGCGTGTAGCCCGATCTGTGCTCCCCCCTGCTAGGCAGGTGCTTCTCCAGCAGCAGGCGGCACGGGCCACGGCCCGCTCGCTCAGGCAGGGCATGGCGGCCTCAGACAGGGCACGCCAGGCTGAAATGTCGTCTCTGCGTCAAGCAATTGCTGCTCACGCAGAGGCGCACATGGATGCCCTGAGGGAGGAGTATGCTTCCCTCAGATCCACTCTGGGTGTCCTTATGATGTCCCAGAGGCAGCAGGCAGAGGAGAGGTTTGCACAGCTTGAGCGTACCATCTCGGCTGAGCTACAGGCTTGCCGGGAGGTGCAGCGGTTGTCCAGCCAGGCCTTGCAGGAGGAACTCCGTGTTACACGTGCTACCTTGCAAGGGGAAGCACGTGTATCACGAGAGGTTCTGCATGCAGACCTATGTCACATCGCCACACAGAACCAGGCTCACCCGTCCGGCAGACTTGCTGCCGACGAGGGGCAAGCTGTGGCTAGGCGTGGCCAGGCTACTGTGCCACGTCCTCCTTTCCAGGATGAGCCAGACTCAGACGACCATCTATCTCCCACATAGGTCGGGCTGTGCAGGCGTTGAGCCCATGGAGGTTTTTTTTTTTGGCTCAGCATCATCGCATGTACCTCCCCCCTCCTCGGTGCCTCCCCCCCCCCCGCGTCGTATGTGGCCATTTTTGATTTTTCTTTTAGTTTAGTTAGTTAAGTTTCTGTTTGATAGTTAGTTTAAATAGGTAATGTAGGTTTTCCATTGTTAGTGTAATTAGTTAATAGCTGATTTACTTTAAAATTGCTAGTCTATTGTGCTTTCATGTGACGGTGCAGTGCTTTGTGGCTTTTGAAGGCATCCACTGTCTGTTCCAGCTGGGCCCTTCATGGTTGTCTTGTGTATGTGTTTGCTGCTTGGGGTCCTTAACTCACATATGCCACTCCTGCCTCCCTTATCCATGGGCTCGCAAGGATGGTTCAGTGTTACAGAATATTACACAAGGGCTTTGGACTGTCATATCTGTGGCATGTCTGGTGCTGTGTGACTTGTGTTGACACCCCTAGTGGGGATGATTTAGGTGTTATTGTCCACTGTTCAGCTTTTGCTAGATGGGGTGTGTCATGATTAATGTGTACATTGATTGCTATGCATTGTGTAGTATGTTTCATATCTTTCCTGTACACGTGCTTGTTGCAATTCATGCTGTAGATAGTGTTCCACACTTTGGATGTGAAAGACGGACTGATGGTGTGATTTCTGATGTGACTCTCTGACATGGTCAAGTAATGAGATGCCTGATGATACACACACAGATGACTTTGAAGCATTAATCATGTGTTTCATGCCCTTTCTGCAGGGGGATGAGCCTCCAGAGCACCTTTGCCAGCAGACATGGCCCATTGGACGACGGAATTCTGGACCCGTTTGTTGGTGCCCACATGCACATGTGTGCACAAGCAGAGGCACAGTGATTGCAGACCCACATCCTACAACTGCTGACATGTTCCAAGGAACTCCAGGCAAGGTGAGCATCACAGGGGGGCCACGACACAGCAAAGCTTGCACCAGGCGAGTTGCACATGCAGGCTTAGTCACAGCACTGAGGGTGAGTTTAGACGAATATTGGTGTTGAAGCACACAATGCAGCTCAGATGTGTTTGTGGACTGATGGCTGTTGATAGTAGGGTTGTCTGGGACACATGCAGGGGCAGTGGCACATACCCTCCGGTACACCAAGGTCCATTGAGGCACCTGTATCAACCATGTGGCCTTCCGAAACATGGAAAGGGGCAGCTCACAGGGACATACAGCAAGGGACATACTCGGGTGCAGTGCATGTCTTTTCCATGTACTTTATGATAAATGCACTGCCAACTTTCTTTCGGTCATGGTGGTACGCAACTTGCTCTGTAGTCATGGCTTGCTATATGGGTGTGTCTGCTTACCCAGGGAACATTGCATGTTGTGTGAATTGTGACACATTGGTGTTCCATTTGCCACGCACCCACCAGTAGCTGACTTACTGCATTGACTGTGTATGACCCGTCACAGGGGTGATGTTATATATGGGTATGAAGCATCGACCCCAGATTGTCTGTTTGTAGAGTAGTTTGTTGCTATGGGGCATGTTTGGTGTTGTGTTTTTGTGTAATTGGCACGTACAGGTTGTTGACTGTGGCTCTCTTTGCAGCATTGCAGTGCTCCTGTAACCGGACCTGGGAGTGCGCAGGCAGGAGGCCAGCACTCAAAACCAGAGCTAAGTGTCTTGTTGTTTTTCTTTCGAACTGCTCTGCATAACCTTGCTGGGGAGTGTACTGATGCATGGATGTATGTGTGGTTCATTTTGGTATGTTTTTTCTCCCTAAGCCCCCGTGATCCTATGCAATTTTGAAACCTGTACCCTCTACCCGGTGTTCCTGCTTCCCGTACCTATCCAAGCAACGTTCCCTGACCCTCTTTCCCCGCTGGGGTTGCGGATGCCTGTGTAAGCCCCGAACTTGCAGGCGCCAAAACCCTAGAGGGGGTGGTTGGTTCGTACCACTCCTGAGCCTGGACTACAGAAGGCCATGACAATGATTTCCAAGTTTGTAAGGATTGTGTATGTGTTCATGCAGGTTGTACATTTTCGTGCATTCCCTAGTTTCATGTGTCATTCCTCCTCCCCTCTCCTGCCACTCATTCCAGTCATCCAGTGTGTCAACACCTGTCCCGACTGCATATCCCTGAACCTCCTTCCCCACCAGGGTCTCAGGGGCCTGTGTGAGTTTGACCTTGCAGGCACCCGGGACATGGTGGGGGTGGTTGTTTCGTGACACTCCCGTGCCTGTACAGGGGACCTGTGACAGTACACATCCATTCATGGTGCATCATCCTATGTCATGTACCACACATGTCTCACATTCTGTCGTGACATTGTTTTGCTGTGCTACCTTGGTTGTTGCATCATTGTGGTAGTACTTGGCCTTTGTGAGGTACTGCTATGTCATGTCATCTACTGGAGGGTGTTCAGGTTCTTTTGATTTTGGAAATGAGTGTGGATTCTGAGGGTTCAGGCATCTTTTTACACACAAGGTGGGAGATGGTGACGAAGGGTAAAGGTGATCCTGTGGCCAGGTGGAATTGAGGGTTGGAGGCTCCATGACCCAGGTGCAGTTGTTCAGTGGGTCATGGTCATTTGTGAGGGAGGGGGAGGGTTGTTGTTGATAGTTGCCTTGCCCTGCAGTGTGATGGGAACTCTGACATTGTAATGGTGGTATCCTATGTACATGTTGTGATCTGCTGATCAATGCCTGTTCATGTGTTGTGTTTTCTTTTCAGGTGTGAGGGGATAGTTGTGGTTTGACATGCTGGGGTGTACACATGGTGAATGTTCACATGTGATGTGTAGGGAACACTGATGGTCACTTGAGTGCACATGCATATGTGGAGTGCATGTCCTTGCAGAACCACACACTTGCACTCGGATGCACTACATGTACTCCCACCCTTGCATATCCACGTGTACACTGTTTGCCTTCTGGTGCCCACTGTGTCCCTGCAGCACATGTTCTGTGACCGATTATGGATCCAGTACATGCCTAATTTGATGTTTGATGTGGTCTGTCACTTAGATGTGATGCTCAGGGTGTGCATCACACACAATGGCTGTTCACTGTGCTGTGCGCTGAGCAGTGTGATGCAGGAGTAGGACACTGCACACATGAGCTGCAGTGTTGATTTTGCAATGCATAATGTGCATGTAGACAGGCATTCATTGTTATGTTACGTCTACGACTGTTGTAATGCATTTGGAAATGACTTATTTTAGGTGGGAGAATTTGTTGGTCTGTCATTTCATCTGATTCCGGGTCAGGCATCATTGTCTGATGCCACTGTACATTTGGGACATGGCAATGTGTACCTTATCGTTACTGTGTTGGTGTATGGGTATTGCTTGCCATGTCATGTTGATGTTTGGGAGGGTTTGAGTGACATGACATTGATGGCCATGGCCTGTTTTGCAGGTGTGTGTGATGCACACATTGCATGTCAGGGTCATCCGCTTCTCAGAGCAACTAGCTTGGGGTAGATTTCTCTCCTTGGCAGGGCCCTCCCCCTGGAACAGACTTCCTGCCTGACTTGAACTTGAGGGTAACCATCTCCAGTTCTGGAAGCACCTCAAGACCTTCCTCTTTGCTTCTGCTTACTCTCTGCCTCTCCCTTGCAGAATTCTTCACTGGAACTGTACAGGAGCTGCAACTGGGCCACTCTCAACGACCTCGGTCCCTGGCCCAGCCACTCTCCACTTGCACTGCCTCCCTGGCAACCCCTGCACTGCAGTACTGTCTCTCTATCCCTACAGCCCTCCCTTCCCAGCACTTGTCTGCACTTACCTTTGCAGTTGCCACCAGCCGACCTATGTATTATTTTTTTGGGCTACTTCCCCTGTACTGGACTCCCCCCACCCTTCCCCTTGCACTTTTCCCTTCCCCCTTCCCCTGCACTTGCACGATCTCAATGACACCTGGCCTAGTAGTACCGTTGTCTGTCTTCCCTTGTTCCCCCTTCCCTGCCTCATTGCGCCTTGAAATACTTGTGTATGGGCCATATCATGTCATATGTCATATGTGTGCCTTTTGGTCACACGGGATAGCTTGTGTTTAAGTAGCTAGGGATGCAGACGATGTGGCACTTCCATGGCAACTATCTCAGGGTGGTAGGGTTGTGACAGTTGACTGTCTCTTTGTATTCATCGATTGTCACCTGGTATGTGCCAGGCCTGTGTGCACTCCGCAGGGGTGGGAGTTTAGGTGAAAAATGTGGCCACAAGCTGGGTCCGGGCTTCCTCGCCACGTGCCCTGTCCCCTCCCATGGGCAGCGCCTGTGCCTGTGGTTGTGGATGTGGGGGCACCACCATGTCCACCGGGATGCCCTGCCGTGTTGCAACATTGTGCAGGACACATGCTGCCACAATGATCCTGCACACTACTGGTGGTGCATATAGTAGTTGCCCACCAGAGCGGTCAAGGGAGCGGAAACGTGACTTGAGCACTCCGAATGTGCGCTCCACTATGCCCCTGGTTGCAATATGGGCGGCGTTGTATCTTACCTGGGGTGGTGTGGTGGGGTTCCGGATTGGCGTCATCATGTGGTTGCTCAGAGGGTAGGCACTGTCCCCTGGGGAGGTGATAATAGTTTAGATTATTAGGGTTTGGATATTTGTCTGTGTGTGACTTGCATGCATGTGCAAGGGCATTTGTACTGACCTAGGAGCCATGTGTCACCATGCTGCCCAGCTTCCAGGGCCCGGCTCAGGGCGGACATTCTGTATATGAAACTGTCATGGGTGGAGCCAGGGTAGTTTGCATAGACAGAGGTGATGATTCCCTTTGCATCACATACCACCTGTACATTAATGGAATGCCAGTGCTTGCGGTTTCGGTAGATGTGCTCAGTGGCCCTAGGTGGACGTAGGGGCACATGGGTGCAATCTATGGCAGCGAGCACTTTGGGGAAGTGTGCCACCCTGAAAAAATCAAGGACAACGGCCTGCCTTTCTGCGGGTGTTCTGGGCATGTATATGTGCCTGCGGACTGAGGGGCGCGCTGTCATGATTGCCAGTACCTGGTGTAGGCAGCGTGACTGCGTGGCCTGTGAGACCCCCCCACTATGGCAGTGGTCCGCTAAAATGACCCAGTGGCCAAAAAATGCAGGACATTGAGCAGCTTCTCCAAGGGGCTCAATGCATGGGAGCAAACGGTGGGGGATGTGAGGTCATCTTCCCACTCCCTGACCAGGTCTAGGATGATATGGGGTGGAAACCTATACCTGCCGTAGACCTGGTCGTCAGGCATCCCAAAAAGGGTTGTCTGTGGTGTGAAAATGAGTGCCCTGGCTATTCTCCTCCTTCTGCGGTGTCCCACGATCAGTGCAGCGACAAATGGGGCATTCATCGTAGCTGTATATACGCGTTTGTTGTTTGCGCGCACTTTTATGCTGTGCGCGGGGACGCCTCCGCCTGCCTTCGTGTGGGCGGACGCGTTGACGCCTGTGCACGTCTTTTGCCGTGCGCGGGTTTCCCGTATTCGGATACATGGTAAAACTGTACGTCCGAGTGTCATCGCGTGTGATCGGAGGGGAGTGAGCGTACACGCGATTGGCCTGGGTACATGTGTTTCGGGGTGCGCGGGACGTTCCACACGCGATTAGCCTGGGTAAGTGTGTTCCGGGGTGCGCGGGAACTTTCACACGCGATTGGTGGAAATCCACGTGTGTTCTGTCATCACGTGCAATGAGGGAAACACCCGTGCGTGTCACGTCACAGACGCGCTCACGCGCTAAGGGCCTTTAGTCCAATGAAATCGCATATGCGTGCTGCCGTGCATACGCGCTAAGGGCCTTTCCTCGAATTACACGCTGACATGCAGATTTTTCACGTGCCAAATCACTCCGTATCAAGCTGGCCACGCGTAAGCACACGGAAGACCACGATCCTGCCCAGAAGGCCGAACTACTGCCCCCCAGAGCCCCGAGCACGCTCCCACCTGCCATCTGCTGCTGCCTGACTGCCTGCTGCCCACGTGCCCAGCCATTTGCTGCCTGCACATCAGCCAGGGGTGCTGTTGCTGTGACCACCCCTGCTGGAACCGAAGACTCCCGACTGGGATTCCATCGCTCCACAGCCCAGCCCCAGGACCCAGTTGCCCACCCACTCCTGCCTCTGGGGTTGTCATGTCGGGGAAAACACCATCTGAGACCACTGACAACCCCCGGCCAGAGAGGCAGAGGGGCACCAGCTTCAGTGCCACCAAAGTTGGTGTCCTGGTGGAGAAAGTCCTGGGGCAGTATGATGCCCTCTTCGGAAGTTCCCGCGCCGACAAGGAAGGACGGACTTGGATCTGGACTGACATCGTGACTGCCATCAACGCGGAGGGTGTGGCAGTCCGCGACTTACAACATGTCAAGAAGCGCTGGGAGGACTTCAGGTCCAGGACCCTGAACAAGGCCCGGCGCCTCTTGAAGGCAGCGGATGCCAAGGGGCGCCGGGGCCACTTGTCGGAAGAACAGATGAGGGTCCTGGAACGCATATCCCCAGCGCTCCACGTCCAGGTCCTTGAGAGGCAGACCCGTCTGGAGTCGAGCGGTAAGTGTACATGCATCCTGATTGTGAGCAGTGCGTGTGGTGATTTTTCAGTAGTGTGCAGATTGCACATCTGTTTGTATGGGGTCGAGTATGGGTGGGGGTGTACAGGGCCGTGGGGCTAACACATGCGAGGGCTGGAATGTGTGAGACATGGATGGTGCTTGTGTGTAGGCTTGCATGCCAAATGCAGTTGTGTGGGCACACATGTTTGGATGAATGTGTATGTAAGTAGACATGTCCGCGATGTCACGCATGTATGTTGTTTTCGGCTGCATGTATCAGCACTGTGTACATGTGCATGTGTGTGTATTTGACAAGGGTAAAACAGTGATGCAACATGGATGCATGTGACAGCGGTATGTGGAAGCCTGATTGGCAGATGTGACATGGATGCCCGTCTGAACACTGCGACACTTGGCAGAGGTGTACACATGCATGCAAGTGTGGTGGTGTGTGTACATGTGTGGTGCACTTCCTGTGTTGCATGTGATGTCTGGCTCACCTTTGGCTGCTCATGCTGTTGTATGTGTATGGATGGTGCTGGCAGTTGCGATATGGCTGTGGTATGGCTCATGTGTGCGAGTTGAAATGACATGTGTGTTGGGGATTGTGATGACATGTCTGAGGTTGGTCAATGCCACTCATGGACAACTGTCATGTGTGTATGTGTCCATTGTACAGTGCCCTGATGCCTGTGTTTTGTTTCTCCCTGTCTGCAGCGTCAACTGATGAAGAGGGCGGAGAAGGTGCTGTGGAGCACAGCGGCGGGGATCCCACCGCCAGCCGGAGACGCAAGGCCCGGCTCCCCTCCCATGTTGTCATCTCGTCGGGGAGTGAGGAGTCTGGTGCCGCGTCCCAGGCCGCAGCTGCCGGGGGGAGGTCCAAGAGGCGGAGGTTGGAGTTGGACTCCTCGGCAGCAGAAGGGGCAGCTGGGACCCCACACGGCCCAACGGGAGAAGATGGCACGGAGTCATCCAGGTTGGTGGGGGGTTTGGTGGAGGAGAAGGCCGTGCAAGCACCAGAGACGGGGTCTGGAGGTGGGGATCCCACTGGTGCTAGTGGTGCAGTGCAGGACAAGGGACAGGAGGCAGCACAGGCCGCCGCGGAGGTGCCTGTGTGCAATCCTGTCCCTGATCCTGTCCCTGCATCATCTTGCACCAGCAGGGATGCCTACGTCCAGACCCGTTTTCAGGCAGGGGATGAGCTCACGTCAACTGGCCTTCCTCTGCCTGCGGACGTGGCTATCCGGGTCCGGGTTGAGCCTGTCCTGACTAGTGTGGCGTTGCGTCAACGGGCCATGCGAGGTGACCTGCAGTCTTTACATGAGGAGATTACACGTCATCTCGAATGGCTCGTTGACCACGTCAGCCTGCTGGGACAGGTCACCCAGGCCGGATTCCTCCGTATGATGGGGCTTGCTACGGCCTATCCTCAACTGGACCCCCTACGCGCCAGTCGTCCTCCGTGCCATCTTCCCACCCATCAGTCACCTGGGTGCCCTGTGGAGCTGCCTCTGACGGTGCGGCCAGGCTGGTGGAGGAGGCATCCCTGCCACAGTCGGGAGTCGGACGTCCAGCAGGGGTGGCCACATCAACGACTGCACCCCAGCCGGCGGAGGATGTGCAGGCAGCAGGAGGCAGTGCACGGGCAGAGGCACAGCAGCAGCAGCAACGTGGTGGGAGCCATGAAGGCTCGGGGCCTTCAACATCAGAGGGGCAGGCATCGGCCGGAGGGCAGGAGGACCCAGGACAGAGAGTGTCTTCCGTGTGGCAGCGTTTGGGCCACGCCATAGATGCGGAGCGGCAGCGGGCGGAAGATGCACGGCTCACAATGGTCAGGGCGGAGAACTCCATGCGGAGGGCCCTGAGGCAGGCTGAGTGCCTCTAGGCAATCCGCAGGGGTTTGGAGGTGGACACGTCGACGGCCCTGCGGACCCTTGGGGCCATGGAGGAGGACCGCCTCCGGGACTTTGAGCAGGAGTTCGATGATGCCCTGGCCCGGGACATCCACAAGTGAGCCATGAAACTAGCCCGCTGCACTTGTACATAGTTATGTAGGTAGTGTTAGGTTTCATTTTTGTTTTGATTTTATTTGGACCTTTCGGACATTGGCCACATTTTTGTATATAGTTAATTTTATTAGTTAGTGTAGTTAGATAGGTTTCCTTTCTTTTGTTGGGATAATGGACCCTGGCTTGTTCCCATGTACATAGTTCACTGATGGATTGTATTTTTTTTTCACATTTTAACCATGGAGCAATGGCTTTCTTTTTTATTTCCCATTGGATTTTGTTTTGTGGACAGTGACTTTGGACACCATTACTTTGGAATTTTATTTTTGTTTTTGCTTTTTTTCACGGACATGCTTCTTTTAATTTTTGTACATTCACATTTCTGTTTCTTTATTTTTTATTCTATTTATGTTTCCTTTAACACATATTTTTTTTGGTGGACTTCAATGCGTGGTATCTCATTGGTTTCATGCATTTCATGATATGGGTTTTGAGATTCACTGACACCCATTGGGTGTATGTGAGGGAAATGTGTTTGTTTCAGAACTTGCAATTGGTGTTCTGTGATGTAATTGCAAATTATGAGTGGGTGGATGCAATACTCAGGTGGGTGTTTTGCATTTGGAGGCTGACCATAGGGACCAGGGATCTACATTGTGATGACATGTTGGCTGGGGAACATGAGTTGCACGTGGGTGGGGGCCTGCTGGCAGGTGCCCCACAGTGCTGGGGGGTGGGAGTGGTGGGGTACATGAGTTGGACATGGGTGTGGGCCTGCTGGCAGGTGCCCCACAGTGCTGGGGGGTGGGGGTGGTGGGAGGCATGAGTTGGACATGGGTGGGGGCCTGCTGGCAGGTGCCCCACAGTGCTGGGGGGTGGGGGTGGTGGGAGGCATGAGTTGGACATGGGTGGGGGCCTGCTGGCAGGTGCCCCACAGTGCTGGGGGGTGGGGGTGGTGGGGTACATGAGTTGGACATGGGTGTGGGCCTGCTGGCAGGTGCCCCACAGTGCTGGGGGTGGGGGTAGTGGGGAACATGAGTTGGACATGGGTGTGGGCCTGCTGGCAGGTGCCCCACAATGCTGGGGGTGGGGGTGGTCGGGAACATGAGTTGGACATGGGTGGGGGCCTGCTGGCAGGTGCCCCACAGTGCTGGGGGGTGGGGGTGGTGGGGAACATGAGTTGGACATCGGTGTGGGCCTGCTGGCAGGTGCCCCACAGTGCTGGGGGGTGGGGGTGGTGGGGAACAAGAGTTGGACATGGGTGGGGGCCTGCTGACAGGTGCCCCACAGTGCTGGCTGTGGGGGTGGTGGGGAACATGAGTTGGACATGGGTGGGGGCCTGCTGGCAGGTGCCCCACAGTGCTGGGGGGTGGGGGTGGTGGGGAACATGAGTTGGACATGGGTGGGGGCCTGCTGGCAGGTGCCCCACAGTGCTGGGGGTGGGGGTGGTGAGGTACATGAGTTGGACATGGGTGTGGGCCTGCTGGCAGGTGCCTCACAGTGCTGGGGGGTGGGGGTGGTGGGGAACATGAGTTGGACATGGGTGGGGGCCTGCTGGCAGGTGCCCCACAGTGCTGGGGGGTGGGGGTGGTGGGGAACATGAGTTGGACATGGGTGGGGGCCTGCTGGCAGGTGCCCCACAGTGCTAGGGGTGGGGGTGGTGGGAGACATGCATGGGGGCCTGGTGGAGGGTGCCCCTGCACTGCTGGGGGGTGGGGGTGGTGGGAGACATGGGTGGGGGCCTGGTGGAGGCTGCCCCTGCACTGCTGGGGGGGTGGGGGTGGTGGGAGACATGGGTGGGGGCCTGGTGGTGGGTACCCCTGCACTGCTGGGGGGTGGGGGTGCTGGGAGACATGGGTGGGGGCCTGGTGGAGGCTGCCCCTGGTGGCTGGGGGTTGGGGGTGCTGGGAGACATGGGTGGGGGCCTGGTGGAGGCTGCCCCTGCACTGCTGGGGGGTGGGGGTGGTGGGAGGCATGGCTGGGGGCCTGGTGGAGGCTGCCCCTGGTGGCTGGGGGGTGGGGGTGCTGGGAGACATGGGTGGGGGCCTGGTGGAGGCTGCCCCTGCACTGCTGGGGGGTGGGGGTGGTGGGAGACATGGGTGGGGGCCTGGTGGAGGCTGCCCCTGGTGGCTGGGGGGTGGGGGTGCTGGGAGACATGGGTGGGGGCCTGGTGGAGGCTGCCCCTGCACTGCTGGGGGGTGGGGATGGTGGGAGACATGGGTGGGGGCCTGGTGGAGGCTGCCCCTGGTGGCTGGGGGGTGGGGGTGCTGGGAGACAGGGGTGGGGGCCTGGTGGTGGTTGCCCCTGCACTGCTGGGGGGTGGGGGTGCTGGGAGACATGGGTGGGGGCCTGCTGGCAGGTGCCCCACAGTGCTGGGGGGTGGGGGTGGTGGGGAACATGAGTTGGACATGGGTGGGGGCCTGCTGGCAGGTGCCCCACAGTGCTGGTGGGTGGGGGTGGTGGGGAACATGAGTTGGACATGGGTGGGGGCCTGGTGGAGGGTGCCCCTGCACTGCTGGGGGTGGTGGGAGACATGGGTGGGGGCCTGGTGGAGGGTGCCCCTGGTGGCTGGAGGTGCAGGGGGACATGCGTTGGTGGGCAGTAGTGCAAGTTGACATGTGGGTTGGCTGGGGGGCATGGCCATGGTGGATGGGGTGCCTAGAGGAAATGTGCAGGGTAGGTCCCTGTGGTGTGAGCCTCCTGCAGGGGCCGTGGAGGGTGTAGAGGGAACACCTGTGAGGACCCTCACCTGCAATTCACGTGTGGTGCTCCCCGCGCACCTCTGTAATACACGTACCCTGATGAGATCGCGTGTGGAACTTCCCGCGCACCCCTGTAATACACGTATCCTGATGGAATTGCGTGTGGAACTTCCCGCGCACCCCTGGAATACACGTACCCTGCTGATGTTGCGTGTGATACTTCCCCCGCACCCCGAAATACACGTACCCTGATGAGATCGCGTGTATAACTTCCCGCAAACCCCTGAAATACACGTACCCTGATGAGATCGCGCGTGTAACTTCCCGCGCACCCCCGAAATACACGTACCCTGATGTGATTGCGTGTGTAACTTCCAGCGCACCCCCGAAATACACGTGCCCCGCTCAATCGCGTGTGTAACTTCCCGCGCACCCGCGAAATACACGTACCCCACTCAATCGCGTGTGTAACTTCCCACGCACCCCCGAAATACACGTACTCCGCTCAATCGCGTGTGTGACCTCCCGCGCGCCCCTGAAATACACGTACGCCGCTCAATCGCGTGTGTAACTTCCCGCGCACCCCCGATGTACACGTACCCTACTCAATCGCGTGTGTAACTTCCCGCGCACCCCCGATGTACACGTACCCCGCTTAATCGCGTGTGTAACTTCCTGCTCACCCCCGAAATACACGTACCCCGCTCGATCGCGTGTGTTACTTCCCGCACACCCCCGCAATACACGTGCCCCGCTCGCACAGGCCCAATTGCTGTATGTTGCCACTTTTGTGATGCGTTGGGACTTCGTGTGGCGGACGTGTTTCAGCTTGTGCATGTCTTTGCCTGTGCGTGGCTTTGCCCTATTCGATTCCATGAATACGTGTGGTTCGAGTGCGTGTGGGCGTTCCGTCTGCTTCCCTGCAGTACATCCCCAGTTACGGCCTTATTTTCGCGCGTTGTTCCCCATTCCGCGCGTTACGCCCCGTGTCCCGCCCACTTTCTGGTGTATGCGCTGAGGTTGTGCGCTTTCACTGTGCGCGTCGCGCAAGCCTTTCAGGATGTTGCAGTGACTTGTGCGCCATGCACGGGTTTGGCGCACATCCCGCGGTAAACACGCGCAGGGACTTCCATGAATCGCACGTGTGCGCGTGCGCCTGTTTTTTTGCGCTTGTGCCTGCTTGCGCAAAGATTTTCGGCGCACGTTTGTTCCATGAATCGGCCACTTAAGCTGGTCCTGATTCATTGAAACCACAGATGCTCAGTCTGAACCCAGAGGACTTCTAGTTGCTGGCTCACGTGACAGGAAGAAAGGACCAGCTCTTCCAACGTCAAACCAGGCACATTCAGAAGATGCGAGGACGGTGTGAAAGGGTCCTTCCCTTAGCTTTGGACGCAGATGTCCAGCCCAACAAGGACACAGTATGTGAGCACGCTCTTCAGCAGCCATCACGCTGCTCCATTGATGGCTTCAGAGTGTCTTCTTCAAAGGTGTGCCGAAATAGGGGTACCCAGCTTGGCATGATATAGGGGAGGGAATACAGAACTGTGCTTTGTCCAGTTTCAAGCCTACTTTACCAACCAATGGTAGAAATCATCACGTCTTATAGACAGCATCTATTTTAATTTTTATTTAATTTTAGAGTTCAAAGTGCAGACCTAGCATGAGAGCAGTGGAGAGCAGTGGAGAGTTTTACAGAGTGTGGGTAGGTGGCATTTGAGCTGGTATTGTCTAACAGTAGCGCAATACTGTGAGGTCTGTGCGTCGGTCTGTGAGTCCAGTGGAATGAGTCCTTGATCAGGTGTTGTTGAAAAGCCATATTTTTAGAGCTTTGCAAATCTGGAGAATTCTGGGGAAGAACTAGACATCTGAAGAGCGATACTTGATTGAACCTGTTCTGTTGCGTATACATTCATGTGTAACCAAAATACCAGTTGTAGTCCTTTCTAAGAGAAGCCTCCTTCCTAATGCAGGACTTCCTCTCAGTGGCATCTGCGTAGTTCATGAAAGTGGGCCAGTGCTCTGCTGATGGCATCAAGTTAGCAAACCCGCTGAGGCATTGGTTAGTCTAGCCTGATGGCAAAGCATGCCCCGCTTTCATCATTAAATAAGCAGGCTTATCACTAAAGGTATAACAAAATATCCCCAGCCTCTGGAGCTTTGTCGGGTTCTCAGGACAAAGCAGGCATGTGCATTATTTTTTTTTCAGACAGCCCAAATCCACAGGGTACAACTGTCTGTTAAAAAAAACAGTTCATAGACGCCCCTTTGCGAGAACGAACATGGCTAAATGTCCTATTCTTTGGGAAAGTACCTAATGGAGAGTCCGCAGCCACACTTTAGCTCCCTGTATCTTTCACAGAAGGGAAATATCCAGTTGCATATCAGTCTTTGTCCCGCCCGCATGGGCAGTCCAGCACCGAAATGAATGGCAATTCCTCTCTGAACAAGAGTACCAACAGCAACCCCATACACGTTTCAGCCTTGTTGGGCCTCATCAGTGAGGTGGAACTGTGCCTCTCTGAGCACAGTGAACAAGGGGCCCATGTCTGGATGTCCCTAGGAAACCTAAGATGACTAAACCTAAGTCCCTTAAACAATCAAGAAATAGTCCATAGGCGCCCCTCTGCGAGAACGAACACAGCCTATTCACCTGCTCTTTGGGAAGGTACCCACTCGAGAGTCCGCAGCTAAACTTTATCGCACTGTACCATTCACAGACAGGGAATATCCATTTGCATGCATTGCATTTGGATTGCATTTGTCCCACTCACCTGGGTAGTCCACCACCAAAATGCTATGGCAATTCTCTTCTGAACAAGAGCACCAGCAGCAACCCCAGACACGAATTTCACCCCAAGTCCCTTAAACAATAAATAAATAGTCCATAGGTGCCCCTCTGCGAGAACGAACATGGCTAAATGACCTGTTCTTTGGAAGGTACTCACTCAAAACTAAGTTTCCTAGAGTCATCCAGACGTAGACCCTAGGAAACGAAATGGAGCATTTCGATGCTGGACTGCCCATGTGCGCGGGACAAAGACTATTTTTTGTTTACATCTATTTATTTCTGTCACCTAATGTCTAATGTGTGATCATATGCTTCACTGATACTATGATGCCAGTAGGTCGTGATGGCCCCCTGCCGGAAGGATCATGTATAACAAGCAAAGTGCGGGCAGCACAGGCATTGGGCATTTCACACAATGCAACTACGGTGTGTATGAAAATCCTGAACAGCATATGACTAGCTGGAAAGAAAATCTTTATCATCTACCATTTCGGTGGAGTATTCATGTGATCATAGAGTACCGGTTACAAAGCTGCACCATTACAACTTATAAATCTCTTCCCGCTAAGAGGATTTCTTGTCGTACTGTAGAAGCACTAGCTTATAAAGAAAGATTATCATGTCATTTGACACGTGATTGCTTGAGCTGAAAACAACTGAACTACCTGCGGAACCCAGACATAGGATGGCACTTAAGGGGTCAAAAAACCTCAAAGACCTGCTGACCAACGCCAGAACCAGTAAAAATACTGCACAGTCTACCTTGTGCAATATTAGGGAGATCCGCGGACACTACCCTTGCGGGCAATGCACAGCGTGCAGACAAACACAGAAAATCAATTCCTTCTCCATTGACAGCAAAGATTGGCAATTCAGGCATTTTTCAAATTGCAAATCAGCCAAAGTCATCTATGTGATGCAATGCCCCTGTGGACTACGGTACGTAGGGCAAACCTCCAGACCCATCCATAAACGCATTGGAGAACATAGATCCAGAATACGTTGCAAAAACTCCACCGCTCCCCTGGTCAACCATTTCAACGAGTTCCAGCATGGCCCAGACTCTTTCTCTTGGTCGGTTGTGGATAAAGTCCAAGACAGGATCAACATTGCCAATGCCTTGAACTTCAAAGAGCATGGTGGATGTACAAACTTAAATCAACCACCAAAGGCCTCAACGAGGTCCAACCAGGACAATTCAGCACCTAGCCTCCTTTTCAATCCACATTGTGTCCTGTGTATGCCTTTTACCAGCCACCTACCATGACCTGACCCTTTGTACGAGACTTTAGTCTTCCCGCCCGAGGTACTCCTCCTCACACTCCCCTGGGGATTCCTGATCTGTCCCCCGTACCCGCTACTAGGCTACTTCAGCCTGTCCCCCATTAGGAGCCGACTCCTCCCAACCTACATAGGCCTAAGCACTCTTTTGCTCCCACACAGCCCCTCCACCTATCGGCGCTACTCCCAGCTCTCTACACCCGCAGCTGGCTCTATATCCTCTAGACCATATGAGCAGTATCCATGATCTGTACGTATCATTAATGTCATTGTATTCCCCAGTCATGATCTTTGTGGTTCACTAATACATGCTAGCCTGCAACCTTATGTCATGCTTTTCTCCAGATCTGCTGTTGTCTGCTATGTTCTTGTGTTCTAGGACACTGTTTTACTTAATCAATGACTTTGTATTACATGTGGTGTTCCTTCTTTTCTAGTGTCCTGTTGAACTGCCCTCCCAACAGGCCACTTTCCAGGTCCTCACAGGCTCTATCAAAGTCTCATACGCACTTTTCATTTATGCTTCCAGTCATGCTGTCCTGACCTTGGAACCAGAAGTGGAACTTTGCCTCACTTCATGCTGCTGCCTTCGATTGCCCATTACATTGCCTCCACACAGGTACATCCCTGTGTCTATCTGCAACCATCACAATAGACAAAGACATCCTCCATACTCCATACGGCACCCCCCCCCCTTTTTTCTGCATACTCATGCCCCTGCAGACACAGGCTCACACGAGTGCCACCCACAGTCGCCTGACCCACGCACGTGCTAGCTGCAGGGACACTTTCCCCACGCTCATGCGCATTGACATTCCGAGATACCACATACGCGCTGTCACAATGCACCATAGAGACACTATCCCCGAGTGCATGTGTATTCTTCCCTGGCCCTGCTTATAAGCAGCTCTTTGGGCAGAGGAAGCACGGGCTAAGCATTTAGACGCCAGTCTTTTACTACAGCGCCTCTACTGAGCAGGGAATTCATGCTGCTCTCCTTGTAACTGCTGCTCCCCATTTCAGACAGAGCTGTCTCAGAGACACTTATTTTGTCCTCTATCATAACTTACCTTCCCTTTCAAACATTTTTGTCGCACACAGGGTGCGCTCTCTTCTATCATCACCGCCATTCAGCTGGAGGGTCTCCACATGGACAGCCTACTTTTGAGCCTGTCTCCAGTAGCCGACCCCTACCTGCCGGGTCTGTCAGGTAAAGCCTGCTAATTATGGAATTTAGCTACACACCCTCTGTACCATTTCCATCTGGGTACTTCAGTTATTATGTCTCTCCATTGTTTCAGGGATCCAGCCCAAAGCCTCCTCCCGGACTCTTAGCAGCCGGCAAAGAGGTTCAGCGCCTCCACTAGGCTGTTAACCCACCCTCACTCTGGCGATTACCGAGCCATTTGTCCTCCTGTGGACCTCCCCTTCATCACCTGCCCTGCCTCAACTTCAGGCAAGCACCAAGTAACGCTCCTAGCATTACTATTGGTGAGTGGTTTATATACCTGGAATTACACTGGATCTGTCTACATGATTAGATGTTCACTTTTTACCCACTTCAGCACCCGCTGCTTTTTTAACCCATTGTCCATTACTTTATTTGTTTCCCACACAGAGTGACCTGACTTCCATGGCCCCAGAAGAAGGCTTCCATCACCTCAGCCGAAACGTCAGCAGCACCAATGCCCATACTACCCTGGGCCCTTTCTAAAAGCTGCACTGTTTTTTCTAACATTCCATTTAAACGTGGACCAATTAAGAGGTCAGATTCTAGCCGGCACAGGAGACCTTTAGTCAAAGTCTCCCTTCCTCCACTCTCATTAATAATCCACTGAATTTAGCTTCATGTTGGTTTTCACCTACTTAGAAGTTGTTTTCTAAAAGGTTTAGCGTATCCATCACGCTTTGCAATTATTTTGTTTGTCTACTGGACTTTAGGCACAACCATGTTGAACACTAACTGTTTCACTAACATGCTGATCATCAATTGTTCTCTAGAAAACATTTTCTAAAAAAATGCAAAGAAATGCCAAAGTATCAGCTAATTAATAAAAAGCTGTAATACTACATATGAATGGTATGTGTTTTCATAAGCAGTTTGCTTTTTTCCAAATGGTGAATACCCCATTTAGATGGGTGTTCACAAAGGTTTGAAATGACTTGCATTGAAATTGTCTTGCACGTATTTGAATTTCAGAGGGTAGGACCAACCCCCAGTTACACTGCTTATGTTTTGCACAGGAGTCTGGTTTGGACCCATGTCAGTGCATCTCTTCATTTTGTTCTTGTTGAACAGTACCCCTGGGATAACCTTAGGGCACCAAGCAGTAGGGGTGCAACCATGTAGCTCTAGTGTATGTTTGTGGGCACATGTGTGTTGCCCACAGAGCAGGGTATGGGCTGTTGACAGCTACATGCTGATGTGACAGTGGCTCTAGGTACCCTCCATGTTTGGAATAGCCAGGCTCTGCAATAGGAATCAATGGATTCCTATACAAAGGCAAGATGGACATGGTAGCCTCTTGGTTTCTTTTGCCTTCCCCCCTTGTTTCTCAAAGGCATGAGAAGCCCAGGCTTTGTTCCCTTTGAAAGGACCCTATATGGCTCTGGGGCTGCCTCCTGCCAGACTGGTTGGAGCCTTGCCAAGGGCTGCTTGATGTGGGCACACCTTTTGGGTGGAGCCTACCGGAATGGAGTAGTCAATATGCATTCTGTGTTGTGAGTGTCTGGTTTTGGTTGTGTGACACAATGCCTGAGACTGGAATGGATGCAGTGTGGTGCACTGAAAGGCTGGAGAATAGCCCCCAATCCACATTCTGTGCTGTGGGTGAACGGCCTGGATGCCTGTGAGCCTGATTGTGTGCTGCGTGCGTGAATGCACTTGTGTGTGACTGGTTTGGCTGGCTGAACTTGGCTAAGCCTGAGTGAATGAAGAGCGTTTAGTATAACAGGGGGACTAAAACACTCACCTCCTTGTCAAAAGCTGTAACAAGAAACCTGAAGTCATCTTAAGCTTGCATTCTGGAGTCCAGCTGGAGTAAGAGGTCTGCAGCTGCATCCCTTCACCAAATCCAAAATATGCTGTCCTGACTGAAGACCTGGATAGGTGACCTCTTCCCAAGCTAGGAGGGAACATAGTGCAACTTCTGCTCTTCACCCGAAGTGTCCTGATAGCCAGTCCTGTGTGCCAGCCATCCAGAGAAGGGATCTTTGTGGGTCCAGAAGAGGAGTGCCAGAACCTCTTGAAGTCCAGAAGTTCATTTTTGTTGCCCAGGGTCCGGAGGAGAATTTGTGACCGGTAGAAGGCAGGTTGCTGAGTATCGAAGCTAAAAAAGTGGGCACTGTCAAAATTATTTCATATAATCACAACAATTCAAAAATAGTAAAATATGTTAATTCAAAAAATGTTTAAAAATATTCAGGAGCTGACTCTGAAGAGTCTAGAGTCACCCGTGCAAGAGGCTGGGAAACCATACCAAGCCACACAGTTGCTCTCTGTTTGCACCCAACCTGGGTTGTGTAAATTCATGATTTGAAGAAAGCAGGTGAAAACATTGTGCTCAGGTTTACTCTGCGTGATCGAAAAACCAAAGCCATAATTCTTCATCAAGAATATTTTTTATCCATAAGATTTGTATTCAAATTCAGTTCACTTATCACTCCTTAGTGAGGAAGCAGTCAACATATCTACAATATGTGATTCTTTTGCCAATGCATTTCAGAGTTTCCTCCTCCATCAGGGCGAATCTTATTTAACACAGTTAAATCGGTAATACACCAATAATATAAGATATCCATAAAATGGTCAACAAAATGTAATGAAGATTGCAAAACATACCATGTTCATAATGTTGTCAAAATGTCGTCAGCGCATGAGACCCAAAAATGAAAAAAAAAATGAAACAGTAAGTGAGATAAATAAACCCAATCTCTGTGTAAAATAAAAGTTCAATTCAGTACAGTGGTCATGTCCAGGTCACCAGAAGCCACCCTGACATCCATGCTGTGGCTGCAGTACCAACGAACTGAAAGGCAGTAAACTGCAAAATCCTGAAACCCGCCACCTAATTCTGCCACTGCACCTGTCACCATCAAAAGTCATCCAAGACAAGCAAAGGGCTTATCTTCTTTGGCCAGGCCTTGTCAAGGTGGTATCCAGTCAAAATCTCGAAAAAAAAGTCGAATGGCAATAATCTCGAAAAAAAAATGCGACTTTTTTTTTCGAGAATTTTTTTTGTTGAGATTTTGACATTCCACTTTTTTAAATTCGACCTTTTCACTATCAACCTGTCGAGGTACACAGCAAGATATCCACAGCCGGAGTGATGACCAGCCAAACGATACTACAGCTAAGACCAAAAGTGCTGCCTTTCCAGCACTGTATGGTTCCTTTCTTCTTCTCGCCATCGACATCCCAGCAACTGCTTCTTCCAGAGGGGTCCATCCTCGAGTGGTCTCATCAACAAAGGCCAAGAAACTCCACCACTTCGCCTGCCAAGGATCTCAAGTTACTGTGATGAAGAAGAGCCTCTTCCATCCTCAGGAATCGTCCAGGGATCCCAGATTCATCTTGGATCCTGTTCTCCTGTAACTTTCCGGGTACTTTGGGGTAGTGGGTCCTGTAATAAAGTAGCAGAGCATTATTGAAAAAATGTACACTGGACTGTAATATACAAGATGAAGTACACCTTACCTTTTCTCTTGCAGATTGCCCAGGTAGGGGGGGGGGGTCCTCACACAGTATTACCTATCTACGTTAAAGACTGCATTCTGCCCATGTTCCTAATGTAACCTGCCTTTCTACGGATCTACGTTACTTATCCGCGGCTGATGTTCCCGTGACGGAAATGTTTGCATGGGAAATGTACACATTGCAAAATGTTAGTACATTTCCCATGCAAACATTTCCATTACAAGTCACGCCGATTTCCTCACTCACACCCTCACTCACACCCTCACTCACACCCCCACCACACCCCCACACCCTACTTACCTTTCCTTTAGACGATCTGTGCCCCTGCAGCACTGGTTCCCTTTCACTTCTGTGATCGGGAACTGGCACTGCAGGGTCCTTTTTTTCTTCTTTTTTTTTTTACTTTTGCTCATGTGAGCTGTGTGGGTGTCCCCTGCAACCTCCGCCCCCTATACTATACAGTATAGTGAGCAGACTGTTGTGGGGGACACCCCCCAGCCCCATACCAACCCCACCGAAACACCTAAACACATACCACAAAAAGTTTGAACATTTTGTTAGTTAGAACTTTTCGTGGTTTATGTTTTAGGTCTTTTGTTATTTTTAACTCAGACATTTCGTCCTATTCCCTTTATACAGTAATGTCTATGCAATTATCCATTGCTTTCTGATTCCTATGCTTTTTAATAACTGGCATCATTCAGTGCATTCTAAATTGAATCTAAAGTATATTGTGGTACCACAAATATGTGTAAAAATGTACTATTATTAGGATAGTGCTAGCTGAGTACAAAGTGAGTTATTTATTGATGTATATATTTATCTGAACCTTATTTTATATAAAACATCTGTGGTAGCAGATGACAAAGTGTGTGGACATTCCTTTGTGGGGGCTTGGGGATGCACTGTACTTATGAACAGCCTGCATCACCTCCCTTGAGTCTCAGCCTTTGGTTGCTCGTCCACACTACCATCTACAGAAAAATTATTCACCTATCCTTTTATCTGCCCCTTTTGAAATACATAAGAAAAAGGTTCTCGACAGCTCCAAATAACTGTTCAATCTTTATATGACCTTGATTTAATGTGCAACAGTCAGAAAATGATCAAATGTAAGCTGCCCAAACATGTCTGAATAATTACTTCCAATTTACATGTCAATTCTCACACAGTCTTCAGTGAATTGCCATCTCACAAAGGTCAACATTTTGCAACAGTTGACTTTGCTTAGCATGTGTTTCACTTGGAGGGGGGGCATCAATTATTGCCCCTTCCAGCGAGTTCTTCAGAGGCTAGACAATTCTCCTTAACAAAAACCACCATTTCACTCATAAAGAATCTAGTTGACATTAATGATGATTCTGCTACAGTTGTCAGGCGGTCCCCCCATATGGACCCCTTCTGCTATTATTGAGAGTTTGGTGTCCTCAGTCTTAAGTTCACTAGTTAGCGGGTCTGTATTTTTGTTGTAGATCTCTCATCCTCTCTTGTGCGGTCATACCGTATCATGCTTCTATTAAACTTGTACACGTAACATAAGGACCGTGCGTGCAGTCTCTCATCACACATAAAGAGAACCTTGGCTGGGTGATCTCTCCCTCTACCCCAACTGTACAGGGGGCAGAGACACAGATACCCCCTCCAGTCTTTACAGGTGTATATTTGAACATATCCAACACGTCATTGCCTGCCTTGTTAGCTTGTCATTGCCATTTTTCTACAAACCCACTTGCCACACCATTAACTGATTGCATGAAGCTCAGTTATCACATTACATCATGGCCCTTAAAAAGAAGAAAAACATCTCCAGATACCATTACGCCCAGTAGGCACATTACATGGTATCCTACCATTACATCGAAGCCCATTACTGCTAATTCAATCTGATCGCATTTTCTTTTTATTTCTCTGCATTATAGTGGGGGATTAATTGGGGTGGGAGGATGTGGGGACATTTATTTGTGATGGAATCTGCAAAAGAAACTCTCTGAATTCGAATTTGCAGTAATGGTTTCGATGTAATCACATAGATCCTATTATAGCAGATGGCCATTATACCCATGCATCACAACACTGATAGTTTAGATGATCTATGCTCGGCACATAGTTACCAGTTTCCTTTAGACTCCACTTCATGGCCAATTTGCATTATGTGCACTCAATACATCATTCTATTGCTTTAACAGTCCTCTCCCGACTGCTTTTTGCTTTTGTGGTTGGCGCCGGGAAGAAGGGAACACACAGCTTCTCAAGGTGGGGTTAGGCTGAGGAAGCAACCAGTGGTGGGCACAGCAGTATCTACTCTGCTGCCAGCCTCGGGTAGTGATTACTATTGGCATGCCGGCTAGCTGGCATAGAATGATCTGCTAGGCCCAGCCAAAGGGACGTCATTACACCAAAATACCAGGGGTAGCGGAAGTGACATCACATGACCCTTGACCTCTGATGGCATCACAGGAAGTGATGTAATTTTACACCATCCCGAAGTGACATCACGGTAAGCGAAAGAACACAACCTTTCACCCCTTTAATTAGCCTAGCATTGTATGGAATTCCAGAAAGACAAATTATTTGTTATTCCTATTTTTTCTTATTTAGGGTCACTACTCGAAGTGTTACACTTGTGTGGAACCCCCTGCTTTTTTTTCAAGAGGTCTCAAAAAAAATGCCAGCCACTCCAGAAACAAAGAGCCACATGGCATTGGCCACAGCCCAGGAGCTTCAATGTTAAAAAAGAAAAAAGAAAAACAAATAAACAAATGTAAAATCTTTTTTTTAGGGGTGTTAAGGGAGACCACAGTGGTAGCAAGGGAGACCTCATGAGTCGCAGGTGCAACCCCTGGCGACCCCCAAATGACGTCTCTGCCCAGCTAGCCTCTACCAGACAGGTCAAGTTAAGGCACCAATCTCTGGGAACAATTTATGGCACACAGTCACGACATCGCCAAATAACAGGGCAAAACGCCTCTTTTCCCTGCACTTCGTTCTATAGCTGTGACCAGATGTGTGCTGGTTGTAAGGCCAGTGAAGTGCCCAAATTTGCCTGGGGTTTTCCGCTGATGAATGTGCAGGATTACACCTTTGGAAGGACCAGCACAATTCCTGTCATTCCACCATTGCTGACTAAGTACTAATCGGGGCCTTTTGCCTGCATTGCTAATTGTCGCCCCATCACACTGGCCTAATGTAGCTGGCCTTAGCCCTGGTGCACTGGAAGTAAGACTAGAGGACATTTGGACATTGTACCTCCCTTAATAGTCGTGAAAATGCTTTCACTGCACTGCTCCAAGACCAGCCTAAATGTAGCTCTTGTGCAGAATCTATAACCATGCATTAAGGACTTCCAAATAAATCTAAAATGCAAATTTATGACACTCATGCTATACTCCCACATTGAACAGTCTCTTTATACTTCTAGTTTGGGCATGATATATGACATATGTCACTATACTCTGGCATGGACAGATACAGCCTGCCCGCTCATATTTATTTGGAATATGACAGGAGAGCAGAGACAATGCCATCCAAAAGAGGGATGGGCGGAGCTTCCTCCTGCCATGGAGAGCCTGATTAATTTACAAAGGCTCCATGGAACCACCCTGCTGTTTTGTTAGGCCATGCACCTGGTGGCAGTGATTAATCTACCAATAGAGTGTACTTTAAACAAACCAACATTTAAGCTTTGCTGCAGAGGATAACAAAAGAGACAGGAAACCCAATAAACCTTTCACATGTAACTGTGTCAACCTGAAGCTAGCTCCCCCACCCCCTCAGTATCAATGACAGTGAACTGACATGTCTGAGTATATTTTTGTAGCAGGCAACCCCTGCTAAGGGGTACCCATTCATATGATACAAGAATGTGGTTTGTAGAAGCCAGAGAGTCTGGTCTCTCCGCACCTTCAATGGAGATCTACCACTTTAAAATGGAACCACACAGGGAGAACCATTAACCAGAGAGACTCTTTGATCACAGCAGACAAGAAGATTGGTGGAACCTAATATTACAGGGGAGTGAGCCCAGAGCTCTTTCTGTTGAGAGAAATATTCTACTATATTGGTTCTAGGACACCGCTTGTTCCTGTAGGACCCCCTAACCTTTTCCTGTTGCAAAACGCTGTTGTTATGACCTCACACATACAGAAATTGTTGGTAGGGACCCCATGATTGGTTCACTATGGTAGTCTCAGCCTACACAAATCACTGTGGCTCACTTGGCCTTAAGAGAGGGATGGAACACCTCTTTCAGCAGATCATCTGAAGACTTCACTTGAAGTAGGAAGGAGAACTCCTCCTTGGACCCTGGCTCAAAGTACAGTTGCCTTACAGCTTCCGCTTGTGAAGGAAGGCCAGGAACATCCAAAGAGGGAATCACAACCCCCCTTAACTTCTCCCAGGGAACAGAGGGAGAAAAGAACTCAGAAGACTCTCCAGCCACTTCAGAACCAGTACCCAGCAAGCACACAGCGTGCCCTGCTAGGCTATGCAGCAAGCTCCCTGGACAGGGAGTGTAGAAGGTCTCTGAACCCGAAACCAAGGACAAGGCAGCTGCCTACAACACATTCCCTAGCTATGGGCCGTCTGCCTTAAAGGACAAAGCAAACCCATTGAAGAGGCAGGGAGAAATGCAACGACAAACACCTGCCACTGTCCACCTCAAAGGGCTTTCTCGAGCCAGTCCAGTTCCTCGATACGTAACCACCTGCAACACTCACTACCATCAAGCCTCGAGCTACCGACGTCACGCGGCATTTGGTGAATGAACCCAAGATGTCTCAACAAGCGCTTCAGACCCAGACCCGCTGATCAGCACTGAGATGATTCCTGACCCTGAGTCGCCATGAAGGCCAGCCTGCAGCCATTTTCCAAGCTTCACTTGCCAAACTGTTTAGCCGCCTGATACTCTCTGCTGTCTCCCGTCTTGAACTCTTTCGCAGAAGTCTGAAAAGCACCTGGAAGCCGATTCAACACTGTTGAGCACCAAGAACAACTACAGCAAGAGGTACATTATGATCTGTTCCCCCATGTCCTTTACAGAAGGCCCCTTGAGACATTTTAAGACTTGTTCCCCCTCTTTGCTGAAGCCGAGAAGCCTTTAAAAAAAATTGCATTTAATAACCATACAAACTACCCTCCTGTCAGTATCCAGAGGGTTTATAGTCATTCAATCTTTCAGCCAAAGCATCTAATGCCATACCATCTAAAAGAAAGCATCTAAAAAAAGCATCTAATGATTTTTTTTTTTTTTAATGGGGTGGTCCCCCCAACCCTCCTTTTTCTAACCTTTAAACTCCATTTCTATTAAACAAAACCCTTTACTATCTAAAAAAAATGCATTAGCTGCTTTTTTTTTAGATGCTTTTTTTTAGACGGTATGGCTGTTGATGCTCTGGTTGTCGATGCAATGACCGGATACCGGTTTATAGTCATTCCATCGACAGCCAAAGCATCTAATGCCAGAGTGCATCCCTTTTACTTCTTAGACACTGTCTGGTCTTTACATTCCTTTACAGGGTGGGTTGTATTTAGGAGTGTTATTAGATTGTCTGTTGTAATAATAATAAAGAACATATTTGTATACAACCTCTCTATTTATTTTATTTATTGAGTATTTGTAAGGTGCCTATGTTTCCAGGTGTCACAAGACAAAAAGGGGGAGGGGAACAGGGCAAAAAACAATAACTGTCCTACTAGGCCTTGTGACATTCGGATTGTGCAAGTGCAATAGACAAGCAGTGCCGGGGTGGGGGGTAGCTTGACTGAACACTCCTTTTATCATTGGGTAATAATTGTATTTTCGCTGTGTTGCAGGTAACCAATGATGTGCAACCTTTAGAGGACATAAGCCTGCCGTTCCGTCCACGTTACCAAAACTGGACAAGGAGATTTATAATTGTAATTGTATGCTTGCTCAATCCAATCTGTTTGGATCCGTTCAGGTGTATTAGAGGTTTGGGGCTGATTAATTGTTTAGAAACCGATATTCACCCCTGGACCACTGGTACCTAGGAATTTGACTAGTCACACACGTATTTGAGTTTTATTTCAACTCACAAAGTTTAATGTTTGTAATACAGTACATAATACCTGTTTGGAGTGATGTGCTGTTTCTAGACAATAGTGTCATCTTCATCAATGCATAAGCAATACCAATGGCTCAGGGTGGCACTATGTATAATAATGCCATGTTTTTCAGTGTATCCTTCCTTGCATGTAAGCAGCCATACTATGAAGGCTTTTTCATCACATGTATTATGGAAACACTAACACTGCATAAACACAGAAAAAGTCAAACTGTCCAGCTCTAGACAAATTGGCCCTACCCCCAATGAGGGAGAGTAACAAGGCATGTACAAAGACACACTAACACTGAGTATTGTTGACAAATACACAATCAGGGCAGTCACATGGCACCTTAACAGGGCTGAAGTGCTAAGAATACAGTTTGTCTATGCAGTGCAGTCGCAATTTCAATGTAGGTACACTGACACTATGCACACGAGTACGTTCATATTTCATGGGTATTAGTAAAAAGCAATGCCAAAAACAAAGCGAAACACAAGTGCACAAAAACCATCATCATCATCATCATCATCAAATAACTGTATTCGGCCATCACACCATCAAAGTACAGCATTTTTTTTAAATGTTTTTATTTGAAATGACAATACAACTTTTCATGAAGCAGTGTGACGTTTACTATGCCCCCAAGTCCTGCTAATGGCGGTTCGGCCCAAAAGTTCAGTCACCTTTTTTTTTCTTCTCACAGGTCTGTTAGAGGGCACTCAGTCCCTGACAAACAGCAGTTACCCATGGTCCTTTTCCCCAGTGGTATTGTATTGCCAGCAGATAGCACTGAACTATGAGGATTAGTTCCAGAAGAGTGAGGGGTGCTGTGAAGGAAATAGGGGCTGGTTACAATCATGCTGTTTATTGTCCCGCTGTGGCTCACACTGCTGCCCAGAACACCATTTACCCCTCCCTGGTCCTTGAATTCCATATGCACAAAATTACATGCACTCTCACCCTATAGCGCAGCCTGGAGAAAATCAGTGTTGGCTCCCAGGTTACAATATTACAGACCCTTATAATGCGGAGCCAATGCGTTCAATTATTTCAGAGTACAACCCTTGGTTCTCGTTGTTTGGGGATAGTTTGGGTACCCTATGGAG
Source organism: Ambystoma mexicanum (assembly GCF_040938575.1). Taxonomy (NCBI): domain Eukaryota; kingdom Metazoa; phylum Chordata; class Amphibia; order Caudata; family Ambystomatidae; genus Ambystoma; species Ambystoma mexicanum. The sequence continues at coordinate 646,357,946 of NC_090925.1, read as the reverse complement.
AAAAACCATGTGCCCTAGTCTCCCCATGTTCTTTACTGCTGGTCATGCCCTCACTGGTGCCCTCCTTTGAAAGTGACCTACATATCCTGGGGTGGGAAATATTGGGGCCGTGGTTTCCTAGTGTATTAGCAACTCTACCTTCCCATATTGGGTACCTTGTGTTTTCACTAACTTTGTTATCTTGCTTGTGTTTAGACTTTTGGGAAAATTGCTCATCTCGAATCTGTGACCTTACGATTGGCACACTTGCCTCACAGTGAGCATGGGACTGAGACACTTTGATAATCATCACATTGTGGTGACCAATGTTGTATTCATGCTCAAGTGTGGGGCCCCACCCCGTCGTGCTGGTGCTCATTGCAGTTGTGGGGCCTTTGGAGGCGTTTTTCTAACACCTCAGGTGGTTTGTGATGCTCCATTGCGGCTGCAGGACCAGGGAGTTAACCCCTCATGGATCCCCCTGCCCTTCTCCCGTTGCCTTCTATCAGGACTGATAGCAGCCTCTTTATATCTGTGAACTCAGACAATACGTGCTTGCACTTACATCCATAATTAATGGGTGCCTCCTTTGTATCTGGGTGAGCAATGGGCAAAGCGCACGGGCCAAGTGGTTCGGGGGCACATGGGGCGATAAAAACTAGGCAAGGAGAAACTGCCAGGGCGCATGTCTGGCACATTCTTATTCCAAGCAGTGCTGGTGGAAAGTAGCCTGTCCGCAAATTCCGTCAATTTCCTGGATTCCAGGAGTCTCTTATCCTGTACAGGCGAGGCCAAGTTCTTGGCTTCTCGATTCAGACCCAAAGGGGTCAGGATCTCATAGTCTGTGCAATTGTTCCTTGGGGTTTTCTTGGTGGAAACCTTCCCTCCCCAGTTGTCCGAGGTGAAAGTTGGCTGGTGGTGGAGGCCAGACCTATGCTTCCCAATGCTAGCATCAGCACTAGCTCTGGATAAGGACTAATCGGGTCAGGTGGAATTTGGTGGGTATCAACACATGTGAAAGCAAGAGGGGTAGATGGGGACTTGTTGGGGAACATGATCTCAAAATGGTGAGGCTGTTGGAAGGGATCCATACCAGCACCCCAGCCCCCTATTAGAACTGTTGCATCTGCCTAGGGTGGTGGGCAGTTCCTCCTTCATTAATATGTTGGTTGGCTGTTTAGCGGTGGGTTGTCTGCTGTGAAGTCTATGGCCATGTCCCCCAAACTACATGTGACCACTCTGCTGCCAAAACTTGCATATTGATTTGCTCTTGAGTTGTTGGTTGGACCCCCCCAAACATCCTGGGTGGTCCTGAGGAGCTGGTGGATTTCTTTTTATCAAGGAAGACAGCTCTCCCGTAAACTTAATGGGACTCTGGGCTTTATCCTTGGAGGCAGTGTCAAGGTCAGTGTCAGCACCATGAAGGGGGGTGGGCACATTCCCAGTTTCCGCCTCATAACAAAATCTAGGGTTTAGGCTCTGTAGAGTCCTGCATTGTTGGGCGTGGTTAGGGGTGTGAAAGAGGTAAGGAGGAGGACTCAGCTTTGCTTAGCTTGGGGCTTGGTTGGACTGGCCTGGGGTCCCACTGACAAAACTTAAATCAAACAGCCTCAGCACTATGCCCCCCTCCTACCCTCAAACCAGCCCTACTCAGGTCATCCTCTGTCTGCTCACCTTGTTTTGCAGAACCGGTGGTATTCCAATATTCCAGTCTTGCTGTTCTATGCTTCCCCAGGACTGGGGGGGGAAATGACCACCTTAGTGACTGGGCCACCTTCCACCCTGCTGGCGCGGACCACCCCTGCAGGAGCGAAACACCCCATGTCCTTATCCCACGAGCTTCACCCTGGTGGGCCCAGGCTGTAGTCCTTAAAAGGGTTGGAGGAGTGGCCTCAGTAAGTCCAGTGATGGCAACCCTCTTGGGTCAGAAGCTGTGACGATTCAACTTCCACAGCACCAATGGTCCAGAGATGAATATCGGTTTCTAAACCATCAATCAGCCCCACACCTCTAGTACACTAGAAGGGATCCGAACAGATTGCAAACACAAGTAAATTATAAACCTCCGTGTCCAATGTTGGTAACGTGGACGGAACGGCAGGCTTATCTCTGCAAGATCGTGGTTCATTGGTTAGTTGCAACACAGCAAAAATAAAACTATTACCCAATGATAAAATGGACTGTCCAGTCAAGGTTTTATGAACATTTCGTCTCAATTATTATTGCAACAGACAGTTCTAGCACACTAAAAAAATACAATCCACCCTGTAAAGGAACAAAGAGGACAGAGAGTTTCATGAAGGAAAGGGAGGCACTCTGGATACTGACATAAGGGTTGCCAGTAAAGCAATCAGTTGGACCAGGGGCACAGAACCAGAACGTACCTGGTGGTTAAGATGATCTTGATGCTCAACAGGGTCGAGTCAGTTCTAGCACGCTTTGCAGCTCCTGCGACAGAGTTCAAGATGGGAGACATAGTTCAAGATGGGAGACAGCTTCGGTATCAGGTGGCAGGCACTTTGGCAAGCAAGGCTACACAGTGGTTTGGGGTCAAAAATCGCCTTTGTGCTGGTTGATGGAGCCGGTCATGGTTCAAGAGCTCGACTGCCTCGAAAATGTCCTTAAAAGATGGATGCTGGTTGATGCTTGCTGTGGCACTCCTCCTAGCTTCTTCGCAGGGCTCATGTCATTCTTTAAGGCGGATGGCCCAAAGCTCAGGAGAGTGTTTGCAGGCAACGGCCTTGACCTTTGTTCAGATACTCTCTGGCACTTCCCACCAAGGAAGCTTGCTGGAACAGCTAGCAGGGCATCATGTGTGCTGGCTGGTTACCAGTTCTGGAGCTGCTGGACGAGTCCTCTGAATTTGGTATCTCTCTCTGTACCCTGGGAGATATTTAGGGGAGGGATTGTGACAAATCTACTTCTGAGGCATCAATGGTTCTAGGATGAATATCGGTTTCTAAACCATCCATCAACACCACACCTCTAATTTACCAGAAGGGAACCGAACAGATTGGAATACAAGTAAATCGTAACATCTCCTTGTCCAATTTTGGTAACGTGGATGGAACGGCAGGCTTATCTCCACAAGGTGGTGGATCATTGGTTAGTTGAAACACAGCAAAAATACAATTACTACCCAACGATAAAAGGGACTGTCCAGTCTAGGTTGTATATATATATATATATGTCAACTTTAAGATTACTACAACAGACTGTTCTAGCACACTACAATTACAACCCACAATGTAAAGGAACACAGAAGACAGACAGTTTCACAAAGGAAAGGGATGCACTCTGGATACTGACAGGAGGGTAGTTGGCAAAGGAATCAGTTTTCCTGTTCAAGGTCATTTCATTTCAACACCAAAGGGCAAAGGGTTGTAACGGGTTGTAACTGTCTCTAGGGGCCTTCAGAGAGGGAGCGGGGGGCAGAACCACAATGTACCTGGTGCTGGTGCTCGACAGTGTCAAGCAGCTTCAGGGCGCTTCACAGCCTGTAAGACAGAGTTAGTGGTGGGAGACAGCTGCAGGTACCAGGCGGCAAGCAGTTCGACAAGCAAAGCTGGACGGACATCTGCAGGCTGTCCGGTGCGGGAGCTCCGGCCAAGAATCATTGTCTCTGTGCTGGTTGCGGGATCTGGAAGTTGGTCGGGGTGTCTCAGATGGCTCTGGTGACTGCAGCGTGCCAACAGTCAGCGGTGCAGCCAGATGCGGTTGGAAGACTTGACTGTCTCGAAATTGTCCTTAAAAAGATGGACGCTGGATGATGTTTGTGTGGCACTCCTCCTATCTTCTTCCCAGGGCTCATGTCCTTTCAAGGCAGACAGCCCAAAGCTCACGAGGGTGTTAGCAGGTGACAGCCTTGTCCTTTTTCCAGAGACTCTCTGGCACTTCCCACCTAGGAAGCTTACTCTCAAAACCTAGCAGGGCATGATGTGTCCTGGCTCAATACCAGTTCTGGACCTGCTGGACCGGTCCTCTGAGTCTGTTATTTGCTTCTTTTCCCTGGGAGATGTTTAGGGGAGAGATCTTGCTTCCCTCTTGGAACTCCTGGCCTTCTTTCACTGGCAGAAGATGTAAGGTAGACTGTACCTTCAGCTCGGGTCCAAATAAGTCCTTCTTACTCCTTGCAAAGTCTTCAGATGATCTGATCAGTGAGGGTCTCAGCCCTCTTTTAAAGCCAAATGGGCCCCAATGATTGGTGCAGGCTAAGCCCACCGTAATGAACCAATCCTGGGTCCCCACCAACAATCTTCAGTGATGCTTCAGGTCAGAATCTGTGCACTTGGCAACAGACAGGGGAAGGATGACAACATATATTTTTAAGTCCCATCCTTCTTCCTGTCTGCTGTACATCAAAGTGTCTGCCTAATTTACTGAGTCACATGAGGTGCAGATTGCAGGCAGACTTTCGTCTCCTAAAATTCACATACTTCCCTGCTATGAAAGAAGTGGTTCCAGACAGGACATTCACTGCCCTACTGCCCTTTAATACCAAGGAGGGGCGTTAGTACCAGGTTGACATATTGCATTACAAAGAGGTGTTGGTCTCTGGCCTCCGTTGTCACTTCCTGCACCCCGGCCTTCCCTGAGGCCTGCTAATTAACATTCTTCAGTATTCACCACCACCAGCAAGGTTTCACAATGCAGATGCAAATCCATGGGGCCTTGAAATTCTAATCAGGTTGCCCATGGCCAAAGGATTTTGATGTACCCACAACTGCTATATGTCAGCTACACATGACAGGGGAGGGCGGCACTGGTAAGCTGTGTCCTCCCAGAGTACATGACTAGTTTTCTGCTGTGCAGTGAGCAAGGAAAATGTGCAAGTGAATGGCCCCATCATTCATTCTTTTTAAATAAACAAAAATCAAAAAGCCCAGGCACTCTCCCTCTGCAGATGGTCAAATTCCTCACAGGGATCTTGCTTCCCTCTTGGAAATCCTTTACCTTTCTTCACTGGCGGAAGCGTTAAGGCAGACCTTCAACCAGAGTCCAAATTAGTCCTTTTTCGTACTCCTTACAAAGTCATTGGATGATCTGCTAAAACAGGGGCTCAGCCCTCTTTTAAAGCCAAATGGGCCCCAGTGACTGGTGCAGGCAAGGCCTACCTTAATGAACCAGTCATGGGTCCCCACCAACAATCTTCTGTTATGTGTGAGGTCATAACCAGAGTGCTTTGCAAAAGGAAAGGTAATAGGGTGACAACATGTACTGCTAAGTCCCACCCATCTTCTGTTATGGATCAAAGTGGCTCTCTGGTTCATTGAGTACTCTGTGATTCCTGGTCAAAGTGCAGGTCTCCCTTTAAGTTATGGCAAGAACAGACGTTTTGTCTCCATCAAATCACACACTTCTTCCCTCTGAAAGGCAGTCCCCCTGCAGGGGTAGCCTACTGTAAAGAGTTGTCCCAAACATGACATGCACTGCCCTTCATACTAAGGGGTTGGAGCTGACTTCAGTTGACACAGATGCATATCAAAAGGTGTTGGATTTCCTGCCCTTTGTAATTCTGTGACCAGGACTCTTTGCAGGTCTGCTTCAATTAACTCTCATCAGTATGCGCTGCCACCACACAGAACTGACAATGAACTGGGTGGATCCAAGGATCCTTTGACATTTTAGTTAGGCTGGCCATGGCAGGAGGACAGTGTTTCCTTCCCCATTCCTGAGATGATTTGTTGTACCTGTGGCTGTTACATTCCAGCTGAACATGACAGGAGGAATAGTCATGTAGACTGTGTCCCACAGTGTACAATTGACTATGTGTTTGTTCTGCGGCGAGCATAGGAAAATGTGTGCAGATTAGCCACATTTCCCAGAGGTTGATCTCCCAGCATACCATTTCATTAAAAAATTCAAAAAAGCACAGGCGAGCGCACACTCCCCATGCAGATGGTCTAATTCCTCACAGAGGCAGGAAGCGGGAGCACAATACCCTGCACCCTTATCCCACGGGCTTCACCCTGGTGGGATCAGACTGCAGTCCTTAAAGTGGTTGGGGGTGTGCCATCAGCAAGTCATGTGATGGCAGCCCTTCTGGGTCAGACTCAGAAAGCAGGTACGCAACTCCTTGCACCCTTATACAACAATAACTTTGTCGGCACATAGTCAAAACAACTTTGTATTCAGACAGACACCTACACACACACACACACACAATAAAAAACCTGTAGGCTGAGATACATTCTATTGGTGCCTGCACACTAATATTAAGTGGCATTATCAGGGCAGTTTCTAGTCCATTTGGTGCCCAGGTTGAAACACTAGATAGCACCCCCCTACCCTTATTGTGACTAAGCAGACCAAGTAGATCCTTAGTATTTTTACTAAATAACAATTTAACTCCAATATAGTCAAAGAACACAGGGTGGACTCGGGGAAGTTCGAACCTCTGATCTCTGTCCTAGTGCTGATTATAGGTATAGTCATTTAAATAAGTGGGTATCCCTTACCTTAGTGTGGCCAGCTTCAAAATCCCCTAAAGAGAAAGGTTGCATGTAAAAAACGAAATTTAGAATCGTTTAGTACTCCCTGAACCCTGCCTTAAAGCAGAGGGGTTCCAAATCATAACTGAATATCTGGGCTTGTGGCATAGGAAACGTGTCTTCCCAAACTTAAACAGAGTGAAGTCACTGATTTAAAATCGCATCTCTGCATAAAGTGACTCCTGATAGAAGTGAGATTTGTCATTGCATAGTGGAGAAGTAAAAGGGTTCCATATATCACAAAAATGTGTTGTTCTTAAAGGTTTGTTGTGCTGTATCACTGTTTGCATTGGCAAGTGCATAGAGAGATTAAAATAAAGCACGCTGCGCATGTCAATTTTGTTTTTGCCAACAAAAAAGTGTTGCATGATATTTAAAGTAAACCCCATTCAAAGTATATTGTGAAGTTAATTTGTTTTGCCATGTCCAGGGGGCTGCACAGTTCAGTACATTAAGAGTATTTTGCGAGTGACCCAGGTATCTGAAGTATTCTATAGACCTGTCTTTCTATGTAATTAGGGTTTAAAGGAACCCAAGAAGGGAAAACTGTACATGTTGTTGGGTTAAAGAATCTGGGATCTCTGCTATCCTAAATCAACTAGTGTTTTCAATTTGTGTGAATAGTAAATTGTTAGGAAAGATAAGAAATTGGGCCACAGAGTCAGGTGGCGTGTCTTGTGATTTGCGCAAATATACATGTTCCTATTTATTAATAAATATATATTCTTGCTACACACAGGCCTGATTCGTGGCTTATCTATTGCACATGGGTGAGGGATCTACGTGGTATTATATGGTTCATAGACAGGGCTAGATTGAATAATATAAACAGGCACATTGGTACAGTGCTTTTGATTGGGGGGGAACAAACTCCCTGCATTAATCGTTGCCATAGAAATATACCCCACACACCTCCAGGGGTCACATCACTTAACGTGGGACTTCAATTGGGCCCAGAGCCCCCCAACCCCTCTCCAGGACACTGTCAGAAGTGACTCCAACACATCACACTAATCGGGAGTAATATAAAAGTGCCCAGGGCACTGCACTAAAGGTGGCGAACTGGAGCAGAGATAATAATCTGCTGGCTAGCTTGCTGAGTACTTCATCTCCGACACTCGGCAAGACCTGACCAGGAGCACAACCAAAGAGCTTTCTGAGAGCTACTGTACACCTCAGACACTGGGTGAGACCAACCCAGAAGGGGGACCATGGCACATGAGGGCAAAAAACCCTAAGCCAGGCAGAAGAAATAAAATGAGCTTTTACATTGCGCTTCATGCTGGATTTTGAGCCCGTAATGCTCTGCATTGTTTTGTTTACAAGACAATCGCATTGCCCTTCAGCTATCCTCCTGACCCCAAATACATGCTGGTATGAGTTTAGTTTAGTTTATTTATTTATACCGTGCACCAAACCCTGAGGTAACTGGGCGCCAGAGACTTAGAGCACGTTACAGCAGGAAAATACACATACAGAATAACATTACATATAACATAAGTGGCAAGAGACCGGGTTACAGAGTGGTCTAGTCATGCACAGATGACGTAACAGCATTAGTTATTGGGGGCACACAAGCCAGGACTTCATTTTTGCTCTGAACGCCCAGAAGGAAGGTTCAGCTCTAAGGTTCAAAGGTAAGGCATTCCACAGTTTGGCTGCCAGGACTGGGAAGCTGGCGCCACCCGCTTTTTTTTAGAGAGAATGAGGGTTGGAGAGGCAGTGAGAGTATGGCATTCTTGTAGGTCTGGTTGATGTGCGTTTGTTGAACTTGACTGCCAGGTACTTGGGGGAATCATTGGATAGGCATTTGTGGACTCTCACAAGAGATCTTAAGGTGATTCGGTCTCTAATCGGGAGCCAATGGGCATCTTTCCTGTGGCAGGATATGTGAGAGTGCCGCAGAATGCTCAAGGGCTCTCTCAAGGTGTTGTTCTGAAGAACTTGTAGTTTGTTAAGGTTACGCTCTGAGGTGCCAAGGAAGAGAGTGTTAGAGTAGTCAATTTTCAAGAGCACAAGTGCTCTAGCTAGAATGATACAGCTGGCTGGTGAGAGGAAGGCTTTGCATGCATTAATGAGCTTGTTGGTGTAGGCCGTAGAGGAGCGTTAACTTGTTTTTTGAGCGAGAGGGTGGAGTCCAAGTAGACCCCTAGGGTTTTGATTTCTGAGGCCACTGAGATTGTATTGCCGTCTATGTTGAAGGAGGTGTAACGGGGGTCCAGTTTGTTTAACCAGGGTTGGGAGCTGACGAGCAGGAGCTCAGTTTTCTCGTTGTTAAGGCAAAGGCCATGTTCTGCCATCCAAGCTTGGATTTCCAAATAGAGGTTGTTTATCCATACAGAATCCTCAACATAGCATCCTGAGGGGGGATGAGAACTGGGTGTCATCAGCATTATTAGTATATGTGACACCCAGGTTGTCCAGGCGGTCAAACAGTAGCTTTGTGAAGATATTGTATAAGATCGGCGAGACGCACGAGTCTTGTGGGACACCGCAAAGGATGGGGATGGGGAGGTCTGAAGCCCCAGGTGGGAAGACTCGTGTGGTTCGGTCTGCCAGGAATGATTGGACCCTTTCGGTCGCTTGACTGGAAAAAGCAGCTGAGGCTGCCAGATGTTCTGTGAGGGACTAGTGGTCTACGGGGTCAAAGGCTGCCGAAAGGTCGAGCAGAAGGAGAATTGCTAGATTTCCCTGTCCTTTGCCTCCTCCATCTGGATTTTTAGGTCCAGAAGGGCTGTCTCTGTTCCATGCCTTGGCCTAAAACCAGATTGTCTCAGACCACCTTCTTCTAAGTTCTTCTGGATTTGCAGATAAGCCACTCTGTCTAGGATTTTCAGGATATAAGGTACTGTGGTGATGGGCCTAAAATTGGTGGGGATGTTAGGATCTAGAGATGTTTTTTTTAGGAGAGGCATGACCCACGCCTCGTTGAGGCTCTTCGGGACTGAGCTAGATTTGAAGGAGGCGTTGATTAGGGTTGTAATGAACGGGGCCAGATCATTGGCGCCTTCCTGGATGGTGGTACCTGGGCATGAGTCCCCTTGACATCTGGAAGGTTTGAGGCCTTTTATGAAGTTTTCCACTTCTGTCGTAGAGACAGGGTTGAAGGAGAAAGGAGGAGAGGTGGGAGTTTTATTATCTAGTGGTAGATGGTTTGCTCTTAGGCCTAGGGTGGATTTTTTCAGTTCGATTTTGGATTGTAGCATGGTGATTTTTTTTTTAAATGAGAGTGTTTTTAAAGGCATGCTTCTGTACTGACCCTTGTGGGCAACCGACCCATGGATAGAGGGTGAGAATATCTATGCTTTGCCATTACCCTGAAACTATAGAGGAAGAGGTACTTGCTTTAGAAGATTGCCAGGAAGAGAGGCGCTATACAAGCAGTCTTCAAACTGTGGGGCTGGCCCCCAATGGGGGGCCCGAAGGATGTCCATGGGGGGCGCAAAGTTGCTACAAAAGGGAGTCCTGTGGCTGCTTCTACTAGAAAATATGAGCAGATATGGCATCTCGGGGGTGGAGGGGCTGCAACACTATTTTTACTCAAGGGGGGGGTTAGCTGCAAAAATGTTATTCAAGGGGGGGCAGCATATACCCAAAGGACTGAGATTTCCAAAATACCCTAAAGCAAGGGGGAAGTACTTGGAGATAGATTACCAAGAAGCAAAGCACTATATACGTATGACCGAGGTTGCCAAGAAAGGCGCTGGGTGATCTATAACTGAGGATGGTTAGTATTTTACGGAACCCTGGGATAGACCAGGATTCACATTACCAGGCACTTCAAACAATGACTTAGCCCACCTTGACACCTGTAAGACAGTGGTCCTTATTATTTCCACTTTGATGCTCCTAGAACTTAACTGGGTTTATAGTCATTGCATCGAATTTTACCATCGACATACCATTCCATCTAAAAAAATGCATCGAAGAAAATTGCATTGAATGCATTTATTTTTAATGGGGGTAGGGGGTGGCCCCCTAAACCCCCTTTTTTAACCTTTAAAACCCATTATAATTTAAAAAAAACCCTTTACCTTTAAACAATGCATTAAATGCTTTTTTGATGCAATTTTTTCAATGGTAAGGCATTCAATGGTATTGCATTCGATGCAATGACCAGATACCACTTAACAGCATTACATATTTCCACAGTGCTAAAGCAAAGAAAGGTCTTCCACTTTGAAGTGGGTTGCTCGCAATGTAGCACATTACAAAACTCCAATAACATTTTTTTAAAATGTCATTAAATGTGTGCTATTGGTTTACACCTGTTCTATTGACCCCTGGGCACTCTTCTTTGTTACTGAAACTCTACATCCGAATTACAAGACGCAAAAAAGGTAGCAGGCGCCCCTCTCTCGAAAAAGAACATGGCATGATACCCTGTTCTGTGGTTTTACCCATGTGAGAGTCCGCAGCCATCGCTTTTAGCTCACTGTACTTTTCACAATGGAGGAATTACTATTTGCATATCAGTCTTTGTCTTACTATTTGCATATCAGTCTTTGTCCCGCCCACAAGAGCAGTCCAGCGCCGGCTTTTTTGCCCTGCACTCACCATCTGTTCCACTCAGTGTAAAGGACAGTACTTGGGTGCGTTGGTGGTCACCGCTGGCCGCACCCCACAATGTACACACAGAACGTTATAAGTTAACAAGTTAAATGCGGCGGGTGCCCTTCTTCAATCCTTCCTTGCTCCAGCTGGATAGCTCATCAGTCCTGCTGCAGGAGGGCTCACGGCTGGCATGCAAAAGTCTCCCCAACACCAGGCACCCTTTCATGCCTCCTAACAGCAGCGTGAAAATTGAAAAAAAGGTGACCCGCGGCACGCAGGCAGTGTGAGCTCATCAGAGGCAGCGCCAGCACCTGCTGTCTCTAAACAAGCAATCATGCAGAGCCCAAGGCAATGGCGCCCGCCCAAAGGTAATCCCTCCCCCGGGGCAATTCGAGCGTGCACCGGGGCGGGCATTTGAGCCCGCATGGCGATTGCACCGCGGGCAGTCGCCCACTTCGCCCTGGCCAAGAAATGGGCCTGGCCATTATTCATTGACCGTTTAAATTGACTGCACTTAGCCACACCAAGAAGTCTCCCAACACTGCACATCTACAGACCTATTGTGCAAAGAGAAAATAAATTGTTGTGTACAGGTACACCTGTATTGCATATACCTAGAAACAGTACAAATGCATGCACAGAGACACACCATCACTGCCACACCAAGAAGTCTCCGAACACTGCACATCTACAGACCTTTTGTGCAAAGAGAAAGTAAATTGTTGTGTACAGGTACACCTGTATTGCATGTACCTAGAAACAGTACAAATGCATGCACAGAGACACACCACCACTGCAACAACGAGAAGTCTCTGAAAACTGCACATATACAGACCTATTGTGCAAAGAGAAAGTAAATTGTTGTGTACAGGTACACCTGTATTGCATGTACCTAGAAACAGTACAAATGCATGCACAGAGACACACCGCCACTGCCACACCATGAAGTCTCTGAACACTGCACATCTACAGACCTATTGTGCAAAGAGAAAGTAAATTGTTGTGTACAGGTACACCTGTATCGCATATACCTAGAAACAGTACAAATGCATGCACAGAGACACACCACCACTGCAACAACGAGAAGTCTCTGAAAACTGCACATATACAGACCTATTGTGCAAAGAGAAAGTAAATTGTTGTGTACAGGTACACCTGTATTGCATGTACCTAGAAAGAGTACAAATGCATGCACAGAGACAAACCGCCACTGCCACACCAAGAAGTCTCCGAACACTGCACATCTATTGACCTATTGTGCAAAGAGAAAGTAAATTGTTGTGTACTGGTACACCTGTATCGCATATACCTAGAAACAGTACAAATGCATGCACAGAGACACACCGCCACTGCCACACCAAGAAGTCTCCGAACACTGCACATCTACAGACCTATTGTGCAAAGAGAAAGTACATTGTTGTGTACAGGCACACCTGTGTTGAATATACCTAGAGACAGTACAAATGCATGCACAGAGACACACCACCACTGCCACACCAAGAAGTCTCTGAACACTGCACATCTACAGACCTATTGTGCAAAGAGAAAGTAAATTGTTGTGTACAGGTACACCTGTATTGCATATACCCAGAAACAGTACAAATGCATGCACAGAGACACACCTCCACTACAACAACGAGAAGTCTCCGAAAACTGCACATATACAGACCTATTGTTCAAAGAGAAATTAAATTGTTGTGTACAGGTACACCTGTATTGCATATACCTAGAAACAGTACAAATGCATGCACAGAGACACACCGCCACTGCCACACCAAGAAGTCTCCGAGCACTGCACATCTACAGACCTATTGTGCAAAGAGAAAGTACATTGTTGTGTACAGGTACACTTGTATTGCATATATCTAGAAACAGTACAAATGCATGCACAGAGACACACCGCCACTGCATGCAAATGGACAAAGCAACACCACTAATATACCGATGCATTAATACCCTAGTCTGTTGATGCACAGGCACTGTTAGGGCTAGCTGAAGAATTGAACATAGGTGCAACCTAGGTGCTTGAAAACACACATACACACAAACACAGTGGGCCATTTTCTCAAAACCATGTTGCACTCCCACATATGTATAATGTTTACATACAAAATATTCGTGACTCAAAAAGGCAAACATGTGAAAATTGACATGCAGATGCTTACCCTGCGTGTATAGGCTATGTTTAATATGCTTCGACTGTGCATGAGTGGACGGTGTGGGAGTGGTTAAAGACAGTCTTAAAAATTAGGAACACGCATAAATATCTGAGAAAACCCACCCAGAGCACGGTGATTAACACAAGAAATATAGCACATCACTTGCTTCTGTTTCCAGGTGGCAATTTTATACCGGTAATATGTGACCTTACTGACCACAATCACAGAGTGATACATTTCATCGTGAACAAAAAATAAATGTTTACTTTTTTTTATTTGGATCCCCTTCCCCCACAAACCCCCTGTTTTTGAAAAACTTTTTAATGCCACCCCAACCCCATCCAGACCAATTCTAACCCCTTAACCCCACTACTCTATTTATTTAATTAATTAATGTTTGCACTGTTTTTCGGTGTTATGATCTGCTCTGAAATTTACCACTCTGTTTTGTTTGCAATAAAATGACTGGCTATCATTATAACATGTTCACACCTGGCATACCTTGGATTTAGAACCTAGGGCAAATGTGCCAGGACTATGTTCAGTTGTTATTGCTCTTTCCTGAAAGAGTTTCACTTCCCCAAATGTTTTATGCCAAGTTTTGGTATGTATCGCTTTATCCACTGCTCCCCCCTTCCTTGCCTCCCTTCTAAGGGTGGAGTCACGGTGGAGCCACAGGGGTTTGGGGGGGGGGGGGGGGGGTTAAATATTGATATGCAATTTGTTCATGAGTAGTTTCAGCGTGGAACTTTCAGTTAACTTTTCAAGAGAGGAAGTCATATAATGCCAAGCCTAAAAAGGTGGAGGATGGGGAAACATAAATAGACATGGGGACGTGTCTAGACGCATCTCAAGATGGCCGCTCTTTGCTCCAAACAAGAGCTCCAGCATCTGCCGGTGACAAGGCGGGTGTCCCTGGACCTTACAGCCATCAAAGCCTGGGTTCAAGCCTCTTGCCCCGAGCACCTCATTAACGCACTCGTGTCTCAATGAAATGGGGCTGATCGGTACGGAGGATGATCAGAATTGTGTGACTTTCTCTCCTGAAAAGTGGAATGTTAATGGCATTCTAGTGAGATACGCAGTTGGAATTCCTGCACGGTTCCCCGGTCTTTCCATGTATCAACTCCCCCCCCCCCCCCCCCCGCGCTTCATTCCAGTGGGATAGAGTCATCCTCAAGCAGAACTTCTGCACTCCTAGGCCTGCCACACCTGTTCACTTCTATCCGGCCTTCACATCTGCCTAACAAATGTTTCTTTTGATTGATGGTACTAGGGTGAACGTGAGTTTAAACCCTATCTCTTTATTAAGGGCCAAGTCAAGTCCTTTTAGGTGCGTACAAATGATTTAGGGAGAACGAGGGGAACAGGTATGAATATCTTCAATTGAGTCCCGGGGCCATGAGTAAGGAAACACAGGTCACTGCAACAACCCCTTTAAAAAAATGCAATTCATCGGAATCCTCACTAGGGGCTCAATACCCCAACTGCACAAAACCCTAATGCAGATGCATGCACGATGAAGGGTTGCCAACTTATTCGGACTGATTGCATAATGATCTGGGTACCACTTAGACTAGGAAATCTGAAACGAGGTTTGGAGAAGTTAAAAATGCTCAAATATTACTGAGAATAATGGACATGCCAATAAGCACCTGCTGCACTGCACAGCTCTGGTGCTAACAGTAGGCAAGGATGGGGCAGCAACATGGCATAAGGGCCCCACATCTAAAGTCGTGGGAGCAAAAAAGCAACAGCGTTCGGAGACAGGAAAGCGGGGCTCTTGGGGAAACTATTGATTCACCCAAGAGGTCCTCAACATGGGCCTGGGGAGCAGGAATGTAATAGCCTGGGTTGGGTAGCAAGGAGACAAGAGCTCATGGCAGGGGCGTGGGCTTTATCAATGACGGGCAGAGGGTGGATCACTGGAGAGCCTGGTGCAACAGCAGAGACTTGGCCCCTTTGTCCCCTGTACTATTGCCTTGTAGGTCAGTCCGGCATTGCCTCCTTGTTGCTCCTTGGCCTCCTGTTGCCTTACCTCCTGCTTGACCTTTCCTCCCTTGTTGCCCTAGGCCATTACCTCCGGCACCCACTTACTATTCTGCGGCCCCAGACTGTTACCTGTGCTCTTATCACTCTTTACCCACTTATATTCTAGGCCTGGCTGCTAGCAGCTTTCTGCCATGTGGACGGTGCGCCAGTAGCCCAGCCCGGCCCTGGCTTCTGCTGACTCTGAGACTAGCAGCACAGACACTACTTATTTTCCTTAATATATATTATGTAGCTGAATTGTCAGTCCATCCAGTTACATAAACACATGCATGGGTGAGCTGATATCTGAGCACAGGCACTGCTTATTCGCCTTCATATATATTGCATTATGCAGCTGGATGGTAAGTCCATCCAGTTACATAAGCACATGCTTAAGGCAGCTGACATCTGAGCACAGACACTGCTTAATCACCTTAATATATATTATGTAACTGGATGATCAGTCCATCCAGTTACATAAGCACATGCATAGGGGAGCTGACGTCTGAGCACAAGACACTGCTTATTCGCCTTAATCTATATTACATTATGTAGCTGGATGGTAAGTCCATCCAGTTACATAAGCAAATGCGTAAGGCAGCTGACATCTGAGTACAGACACTGCTTAATCACCTTAATATATGTTATGTAACTGGATGGTCAGTCCATCCAGTTACATAAGCACATGCATAGGTGAGCTGACGCCCGAGCACAGACACTGCTTATTCACCTTAATATATAATACTTTATGTAGCTGGATGTTAAGTCCATCCAGTTACATAGCACATGCATAAGGCAGCTGACGTCTGAGCACAGACACTGCTTATTCGCCTTAATATATATTATGTAGCTGGATGGTCAGTCCATCCAGTTACATAGCACATGCATATCGGGGCTGACCGTTAAGCACATATGCTGCTCAGTCTCCCTAACAAATATACATACATTCTTTAACCAATGCATGTCCTTTTCTTTTGAAGTGCATATAACTAAAAAGCACAGGCTCCCTTTACTAAGTGCTGAGCAGTTAGCCTCCCTGTTCATGTGCTTATGTACATGGATGTATCTAATGCTGCTCAATTTATCGACCTCTGATGGATGAAGGGCCAAGTCGAACTGGCCCGGATTCCTGACGTGCAAGCTGGACTCATGTGCAAGGCTAGTGCTTAATTTGTGCAATAACCACCCAAAGCACTCCATCCAGAATCCAAACACCAGCCTAGTATATTTGAATTGTGTATTTTTGTCGACCAAGTAAATGTGTTTCTCAAGGTTTAGAAAAATAAAACAGCTGAGCTA
The DNA here is from genome assembly GCF_040938575.1 of Ambystoma mexicanum. Taxonomy (NCBI): domain Eukaryota; kingdom Metazoa; phylum Chordata; class Amphibia; order Caudata; family Ambystomatidae; genus Ambystoma; species Ambystoma mexicanum. The sequence continues at coordinate 646,341,433 of NC_090925.1, read as the reverse complement.
GGAAAGAGTGTGTGTTTTCAAAACCACCACCTTGTGTGGCATTCTTAGTTCATGTTGGGAGCAGTACGTAGCGCCTGAGAATTGTCAGTCCACAATCTCTGCCCACGAAAATAGGCAAGAACCTGATTGCCCTGCAACAATTGTACATAAATGCTTTCTGAAGCACCTGTCAAGCTCTGTGTTGCCCCAAAGAACCCACTAACAAATGATTGCACAATTTCGCGCAAAAAGGCCCACAAGCGAATACACATGTACAATTGGAGTTTCCAAGATGGAATGGTTTGTGCCTATCTCTCAGTACCCGATACTATTCTAAACAAGAACAGGCACCACTGACCCCCATGCCGCAGAAGAGACAAACTGTTTGACTGTGTTGGTGAAATCGATCAATAAATAGAGCCACGATCAAATTCCACCTGATTCCATCTGGGGTTGTGGGGAACTAGGATGTAGTGATTTGTTACATTGCATACCTTGTGCTCGATTATTTTCTCCTTCTCTGCTTTCATGGGTCAGTTGCAAGTGTGCAAATGATTCCTGTGATTTTAAGTCTGAGCACTATGGAGACAGGTAGCACCTTTCTTATTGTTTTTTATTGGGTGTTATGAACTGAAAAGTTCACCATGAGGAAAATATATATGTTAATAATAACTATTGAGAAAACCAATAGCATTGGCATTTGCCTAGGCTTTTGCAAGGTATTCACCACTTTGCAGCGCTTGCCATTATATTCGCAAGCACTCCAACAATTGCAAGAGGCGGTCATCCAATTCCCCAGAACTCACACCAGTCTTCGGTGCTGCGAAACACTGCAGCCCTTTGCACTATAAGGGCACAATTTCCACGACTTTTCACGCCCACAGATACAGCATGGAATGTATGCGGCGCAGTGCTCAGCGCAGCCACTCTACTCAGCACTCTACTGTACATGACCCCAGTTGGCAATTGGTAGCCAATGTGGCAAAAGTAAAGATGTCAACTCCAGAGGGTGAGCTTAATGTGACCAAACGGGTCATAGATAGTAACTGCAATGAGAAGAATAACAGAAACCAACGCACTAGAGTGAACAATGCCCTTTGGAATCAAGCTGGAGGTATACTGTTCAGCAGGTACCACAACGCATGTAGTCTCCACTACCTTTGGGCATTAGGATTAAGACCACGGCATTGCTGATTATTTTGTGTAAATAGACCTTTTTTCATTGGTTTCTGCATTACCCAAAATGTAGATGTGATACAGAGGTTTAAGATTGGCCAAGAATGTGATAAATTGACAGTTAATTGTTTTTAGCTCTCACTCGTGCAACACAGTCACTGTGTCACGGAGGAGTACGTGAGAGGACTGAACGTGAGATGAGGGAGGGGTGAATGGGGCGGGATCGGACTGGGGCATAAAATTATCTCATGAAAAATTGGCACACAGTTGTAAATAGCAATGTATTCTTTTTGTGACAGACTGTGATGCAAATTGTACATTTTAAAGAATATTTATTCAGCAGCACTGGTCAAAACTTCTAGCCACATAGTGAAGTAACTCAAACGGACCCACATTGACCAGAAAGGTGGACCACTTTGACCAACAAAACTGGCCCAGGGCAGCATTTTGCGTTTTTGGTTCGGGCATTGCCCTATTGCCCTATAGGCCAGTCCGAGCCTAGAATGGGGACATGAAAGGGTGAATGGTTCATGGAAGGGGTACAGAGCATGGAGATGTGACTGGGGACATTGATGGGGTGACTAGCACTTGCGAAAGGTGATGCAGTCAGATGGGCAGGGAACGGAACATGGAAGGAGCGACAAGAACATGGAGGTGGTGACCAGGCATGGCAAAGCCTGGTGAATGGGAACCTGGGAGGTAGTGGATGAGAATATCTGTGAACTGGGGAGCTGCAGGGGAGGAGCTGGGTCTGTGTTAATAATGTAGGTGGGGTGTGTTAAGTCGTTTTAAGCCCATCATCCAGCATTGCACACATTTGTTCATGTAGGTGTTTTGCACAGCGCCCGCTCGCAGAGAGAATTGCTCAATAGAGCCTCCATACTCTGAAAGATGGAGTGGGATTAAAAGCAAACTTTGTACATGTATTTGAAGCATGAAGGGGTTGTTTTTGTGAATAGTGCTACTCTTAACACATTAGCTGATGTCCTCTGTAACTCTCCTTCTCTCACCTTCAGCCCCCACCAATGAATTTGCCCTGTTTACCACCAAAGACATGCTCATCGCAGGGACGTCATTTGGGGGATGCCAGCGTTCGCAACTGCAACCTCTGAGGTCTCACCTGCTAACCCTAAAAAAAGTTTTTACAAATATTTTTAGTTTCTCTTTTATTTATTTTTAAATAAAAGCTCCTGGGCTGTGGCCAGCACCATGTGGCTCTTTGTTTCTGGAGTGGCCGGCATTCTTTTTCAGGCCTCTTAAAAAAACGGGTAGTTCCATAAGTGTAACAGTTTGAGCAGTGACCCAAAATAGGAAGAAAAGGAATAACAAATAGTCTTTATGGAATTCTATGCAGTAATTGCTAGACTCATTAAAGGTTTGTTTTAAACACACTTCAGGGGGTGAGTCACTGATTTAGTCTGTTCTTAAACACCTCAAATTCAAAATGCAGACAAAAACTGTATGTATTTTGCATTTTGCAAGTTGCCGTTAGAGCATGCTTTTTTGTCTGCCGTTGTCTGTGTTACGATCATCACAAGACATTCCATCTCGGTGTCCTCGTTCACTTAACAACATCCTTTTGCCTAAAAGCTTGTGTAAAGTGTAGAAATGTTTGACGATAGCACATCAAGTGGCCCTTGATTTCATTGTGCCACAATTAATGATTTGTTGTAATGTGTCTATCTTTCCTATCTCGATGGTATGCTGTTCAAGATGTTTGTTTGCATATATGAGGTAACGAGTTTGCAGAGTATGGAATGCCGTGTGAGTGTTCTGCTTTTCCTGCACTACTCTAAATTCTTTAATACACAGTTATGAACCCTCCCAATGGTATGCATTTTTCCAACCTCTGAAGCCTGAAAAGTACATCCATGCAGGCTTGACATGCGGCCAACTTTACACCAGACCTCAGATGAACTGGCCTGCTGTTAAATCTCAGTTACCACGTTAATGGTATCCACTAGAAATTATAATTTGTTTTCTTACTTTGAGAACATTCACACATGTATTTGCTTATTTTACTATAGCTGATAAACTAGCTATAGCTCGTAAGATAGCTCAGTGGGTTGAGTGCTCGCTGCTGCAATGTGTGTGTGATCTGCATGTTGCAGGTTCGAATCCCAGCAAGGCCAACCCAGCCTTTTATTCTTCTGAGGTCTATAAATGAGTACCAACACAGGGTGGGCGATACAGTATGTATATTTGTTCTATATAAAGCTCTTAAGCGTTAGTGCTATATAATAGCACATCATTATCACTTGGCCTTGGCCGTCTGCTTGCATTCACAGTAGTTTGGTAATATGGGCCTATACACAGTGATATTAACGATACATATGGTGATTCATTCTTGTATGAAATGTATATCACATTATAGTGATATTGTAACCATATTTATCGTAGTGTACTTAGGAACATTGCTATGTGATGCCACTTCCTGTTTTGTCAAGGGATGAAAGGTCGTGTTTTATCACTTCCCGTGACATCACTTCAGGGTGGGATAAAATGACATCACTTCCTGTGATGTCATCAGAGGTCAAGGGTCGTGCTATGTCATGCACTACCCTGGCATTTTGGTGAAATTACATCCCTGGCTCATGCTGGCAGACTTGATGCCAACAGGTCTTTGTTTCCAGGGACTGCTGTCTGTGCAATAACCGTCATGTTTGCCCACTGTGCGCAGAGAGGTGGTAGGCATGGGGCCAAGAGCCTGGAGTGAACGGGGAAGGGCGCAAATCTGAAAGTTTGCTTAAGGTGTCAAAAATCCTTGCACCGGCCCTGGCTGTGCTAAATGTCTCCTGAGCACCAGAGACGTATTTCCCCGGATGCTGTTGGCGGGGCTGTGGTGGGCAGGCACCTTCTTACATATTTGGTGGTCTTTCCCCAAGTTAAGGGAATGCTTGTAAAGAAATTGTGAAATGGTCGGAGCTTGTGCTCCCTCCAACACCAGCGTTGGGCAGATGTCTACGGGTAGCTGTCCCTTAGGGATTAATCAAACCATGAATGCGAGCCTCCTGATTACAGCTGGGGTGGTTATCGGCTGTCACGGGAGGGCCCGTTCCATTCTAGGCGCTTATGAGTGTTGGACCACGATCTGGACAATGCCCTTCTGTGGAGGGTGAACTCTCCCGCTGTGCCCTCACCCGAGCCCCTCCCTGGACTATTGCAAGAGGCCTACGCATGTCCATCCGGAGTGAGGGCTCTGGGCACGTTGGGCTTCCCCTTACAATGATATCATTGCCTGTGACCTTTCGAGTGGGCAGCAGAAGAGGCGGTGGGCCTACTAGGTGGCTGCGGGCAGTGTCTCCTAGTGTCCTTGTTATATTCTCCTTTTATTATCATAATACACCATAGGCCTGAGATCTGACTAGTGCAAAGAAGTCGTTCTACTATAGTACGGACGGATGACTTATTTGTACGGCGTTTACGTTCGCTAAGCAGACATGGATCAGGAAATAATGAGAAGACCACCAGCCAGTTGGAGAATACTTCTGCGTCTCCACAACTGGAGGCTGCAGTGCAAATACCGTGCCATTTATGGACGCCTCTATCTTTCGGGCTCCTGTTTTGTGCACTTTTTGGACATGTTATCGACATAGAAATATCCGGTTTATCAAAAACAATGATAGATGCACTAGTGTCCTCATGGAACGCTGGTGCCAGCAGTCAACATTCGTGCACATTTTGTGCTTGGGCACTTGACAGGCCAGTCACAGTTTCCTGCTGTTTTCAAATCCATTTATGAACTGCCACTCCCCGCCCCCAGCCCCGCCCTATACCGCCCACACTCGCACCTCTACCCTCCCACTCCTCCACTGCGCCCAAGACTCAGAGGGGCTGGGGTCTAGGGGTGGTGTGACTTCCCTTTTGGTCCTGCAGAAGAGTGATTCCGAGCTGCTGACGCGCGTGAGTGTGTGCGCAGCGCCCTCGTGCGTCCATCTCACGGTTGTGACAGGCCTTCGCCGTGCCCTTTCTGCAGCCAGGGAGAAAGAACCACCTCTTTTCCTGCCAAACCACATCTGCTTTTATGACCTCAGAAAGCCGCTGGTATTTCGTGATGGCATGTTTTCACTTGTCTGTGCACATGCAGTGTTGCACCGTTTCTACAGCGAGCAGACAGGTGGTGCACATGCGTATTTCTGTGTAGTTAGGGTGCAAGTAAACAGAACACGGTTTCAGTGAGTGAGCATAACATTGCAGCAAAGAATGCGTGCGAGCGAGAGAGAGAGAACGAGAGGTAATGGGAGGGTGTATTGGGCTCTATACTGGGGTGTGTTAGGTCCTGTGGAGTGTATGTGGTGGTCTATGGGACGATGTGTGATGTCTATCGGGGCGTTTGGCGTTCTATATGTCCCCTTTTTCGAGCTGTATGAAGCTATGTTGTGGCTGTGTGTGACGCTTGTTGGAGGGCAATGTGAGGCCTCGGTGTGTGGCGCATTGCAGCTTAGCGACTTGGTGCGCGCCATGACTCCTTTCTAGACGCTGGGCCCTGGAGGTGGCCGAATGCCAGCGATAGCTCCTTCCACCCTCACGTTTTGTGCACATACAGTAACACACACTATTGTCGGAGCAGGAATGCTTTATGGTCATCACGAGGGGACTCTGCTTCTCTGCCCCAGTGTTTATGTTTCTATGGCCACATCTCACCGACTATGTCAACAGTTCACAATCTAATAACGTTATCAGCTGGCAGGCACACATCTGAGCAACACCCCAGATAACACACGGGCACTTAGATACAAGATAATAAAGGCTTTTGAAAATATCCTTGCTTTTTTATAGCATCACGTGCTGTTTATGCACCGACCTGAAGCAGGTCCATAGATCCACTCGTGTACTAATTTGCATAAATTCCTAGCTGGCATTTCCCTGTTCCAATCGCTATCCGTTTCTCTATTTCCCCTTCATTCGAATCCCGATCGTGTTTCTATCTTTCTTGCTTCCCGCTCATCTTCTCTCTGTCTCTCTCTTTCCCTCCCACAGCCCCTCCCTGCAGCTCTCTCCACCCAGCTGCACCTCTTTTTTACTCTCTTTCTCTTAATCTCTGTCTTCCTTTCAGATATCACCATCTCCCTCTCTCACACGCTCCAGATCTCCCTTCACCCACCTGCTCTTGCTGCATCTCTCTCTTGCCCACCACAGGGCCGGCATCTGGCCTTTCAATGATTTCAGCTGAAACAGGCCCTGAGCCTCAGGGAAACCCCAGCATCTGCCCCCATGTTGGCACTTGGTAGGATAATGAAAGTGTAGCATAGTCCTTTCATTCAGGACTTTAACTGTGAGCTTTGCAGTGAGCACATTACAGACTGCATTTGCAAGAGCCCTTTAGGCCTTTGCCTTTCTCGGTTCTCTGTGGTGTCCTGCAACTTCCTATCACCTTGTTTCCTTTTTACTCCAGTTTTGTCTACACTAGCCTCTTGTTGATAACGACGGATGCATTGCTTTTCTGTGGCGATTTGGTGTTTCACGTACAGGGGAGTTGCTAGGTCTGGAAAAGACCCGGGGCTAAGCTGATGTTGGATCTTTTGGGACTGGGGGCTAGCTAGTCTTTTGGCTGTAGCTCCTGAGATTCTATCAGGGGCTACAACCAAGAGATCAGGGGCTATAGCCCCCTTAGCCCCCCCTAGCAACGCCCCTGTTCACGTACCCCCGGCTGTCCTTCTTGTAATAATCTGTGGCTATTAAGCCTCGGGATACATTTCTTTGTCTACGTTATAATCTATGCATCCCAACGGCTGCCTGAAACTCTTGGGCCCCTTAAATATAATGTTGCCCTGAGACGCCCCCCGGCCCTCCGATCAGTAGGACATCTTCAGCCGGCCTTGTCTCCCTGTCAGTATTTATCAATTCAATTCCATCCCCCTATGACTCTCGCCACATTACGCATCCACACTTTCACCGCAAGGCTTATCTACGGTTCAAGAGAAAGAAGAGGGGATCCCGCCAGGTGCCTTTGTAAAAATGTAAACCACTACCCATGAAAACATATAACTGTCCACCAAGCAGAAGTCAATTAATGAAGTAATCTTACAACGTTGGAATGTGTTTCTTGGCGGGCAGTCTCCCGCACATCTCCGATAGTTCCACAAAGTGAAACTCAATCATCAACTGGTCCAGCTCTCTGCCCCTGCCATCAAAAGTATTGTTTGGATGATTTCTGACTGGTATTCCACATTGTTCCTCCAGCAAAACTCCACCCTGTCCTTAGGGCCTAATTTGACATTAAAGTCCGCTGTTAATATGATGTTAGAATGCTCATTTTGCTCCAAAAGATTCGCCAAACATTTCTTCCAAAGGTCACTACCCTGCATGCAGTTTCTAGCAGGCAAATACACATTCACCACTAATAAACCTCTTGTAACATTAGCTAGTTTGAAAGCCACTGCAACTACACGAGCCTTGCCGTCCTCACCTCTTTCAATTACAAACGGGAGAGACTTTCTGACCACGCCCACTCAAGCGCCCCTTCCCCGATCTTGCTTTTGTGGCAAAACTTACAGTCTTTGGTGGGATATACCTTCTCAGTCCAGGTCTCTTGCAGGCACACAATGTCATATGTGGCAAAATAATTGACCCATTCTGTATCTATTACTTTATATTTAAGACCCGCCACATTCCAACAGATCAATTTAAATGTAATTAGCCCACTTACTGCAGCCAAAAGTAGAGGCGACCCGGAATATAATGTTTCATGCTATAAATAGGCTCTTTAGCCTCCCTAAAAATATCTTGAACTGGATTTTTGATAATCATATAATACGGCAGCTCTCTAGGGGTCATATCAATCAGATGTTGGGTCGACAGCTCAACTCCTCCCGCCTGGGCACCTCGACCTCTTTCAAATCCTGCCGTGGGCTCTACATTTAACATGAGAGGATCTTTTTTTATTTTTTTTTTATTATTTATTTGTTTATGGTTTTACAAAGAAAACCTTTACAAAGTATAAAAGGGAATGAATAAAAGAGCAGGCAAAAAGAAAAAGAAAAAGCCGATCAGGAGAAAAGAAGTGGAAAGGGCCCCCCAGGGCAATGAGGTAACAGTTCAGGATTTCGATTAGACAAGCACACCCATCGGCATTTTAGCTGTGTTTTGTTAGGATCAAGCAATTTTCCAGGACCCTAACGACAGCCGTAGTGAGCATGACTTCTTGACCAGAAATCAATCTGTCCCAGAAGGAGTCCTGTGTTAAGGTCTCCGCTCTAGAGACGAATCTTCCAAGCAGCTGCAATCTTGCCATCCAGGTACCCTCGCATTATAACAACAAATGTCTCAATGATTGTGAGTTCGGTAGGGCGCAAGACCTGCAGAGCTTTATGGCCTTATCGCCCTGGTTTCTTTTAGCCAAGATTTCTCCAGTGTGAGCCAAATTCAATCTTAATCTAAGAAAATTATTTCGAATGTTCTGATCAGGAAATTTTTGGAGATAACGTGGTAATGTGCCTACTTTTCTCTCAACTTTCAGAAAAAGGTTCGGTGGATTCAAAAGTCTGACTCCCTCGATCGTGCGGATCCAGTCACATATTTCAAGTTGTTTTTTGATTTTCAGGGGGTTAACGAGAAGTATTTCTGTTGTTAGGTTCAACCTCAATAAAATATCGCCCACTTTTCTCTCCAGACCAAGAAGTTGTTTCGATTTGCCCTTTTTATGATGTTCATTTACGTCGAAGAAGAGGGTAGAAGGTCTGGCAATGATAATGTCCCGATAAAGCGACAAGAGCTTCCAGTCCACACGACAACCCAGGGAGATCAGACCCAATTCAAATCTCAAACTGGTGAGGGGGGTGCATGCGGGTAGATGTAATACCGCTTTCCACAGCCTACCCTCAATTTTGTTCCATTCGAAGTTCCAAAGCAAAGGTTTCGCTTCTAAACCGTAGAGGAGGACTGGTGCCGCTTTACCAATATAGAATTTAACAAGTGGGGATAATGAAAATCTACAGAACTTCCCTTTTAAATTCTTCATCTGAGCCATGATTTTACAGGTCTTTCCGAGGATGACTGGAAGCAGCTTGCTCAGGGATGGAGATGCGAGAATTTCGTAGCCCAGGTAGATGAGCTTTTCAACTCTGGGAATTTCCATATCATCTAGAGACCACTTCCTAGACTGGAGGTTTTTCCTCGGATGTTTAAATTTCAAGATTTTAGATTTTGAAGGATTGATTAATAGGCCATTTAACTTGGCATAGTCGCCTAGTTTGAGGAGGGGCCGTTGCAACCCCAATGCCGAGCCATCTAATAAGACGATATCGTCTGAATAGGCCAGCCAATGTATGCTTCTCCCATTGATCCTGGGTGAAATCATAGATGCAGAGGCCAAAATGTTTCCAAGGTCTGCCAGGAAGAGATTGAAAAACAGGGGGGCACCTAGGCACCCCTGCCGGACTCCCTTGAGAGCCTGTATTACCTCGGAGAGGTTGCCTACATCGTCCAGCCTTACCCTGATGGTGGTGTTCCTGTGTAGTTCCATGAGCATGGCCAGTAGGGGAGCTGGAATCCCCCAATTATGAAGCTTCTGCCAGAGGAGTGACCTGTCCACCAGGTCGAATGCTTTGGACAGGTCTACCCAGGCCCCAAAGAGTGGAACGCCCTCCTTCTCGTTAGAGCCTTCACTGAGTAAATTCAGGATAAGGCCATTTAAACTGGTGGAGAGGCCCTTCCTGAAACCCGTTTGATGCCGGGAAGGTTGGTGTCGACCCAGTGTGTAATTTCTTTCAGAAGGAGCCGCATGAAAAGCTTGCTGTCAATATCCAGGAGGGCGATAGGACGATAACTTGCAGGGCTAAGCCTGTCGCCCCCCTTGAAGAATGGAATAATTAATGCATTCTTCCATGATGGAGGGAAGATCCCGTTCTCTAGGATTTCCTGAAAAAGGTGATACAGAAGCTTTGCCCACAGAGAGGGCTGATTTTTTAGAACCTGGTAAGTGAGTCCGTTAGGCCCTGCAGCCTTTGATGTAGAGGTAGAGAGGATAAGCTCTTTAATATCTTGTTGGTTGAATGACAGTGTCCAACTAGTCGAAGGTCCAATGAAATCTCTGCAACCTGGATGTTCAAAATTCTTGGACAGATAGTCGATCCAAGTTTGCTCTGAGACCAGGTTGCAGAGTGAGCTATTACGACCTGTTTCCAACTGATTGAGAGCCGCCCAAAAGCTTCTGCAATTGTTTGCGTTAAGTAGGTGAAGCATCTTTTCCCCGTCTTCTTGTTTTAGTTGATGTTTGTGGTTGCGGGACCAGTTTCTATAAGATTGTTTAACTTTCCTGATTTTTTGCAAATTTTCTTGTAGGTCTCCTCTTCCTTTTTTCTTTATGATGCGTATAGATTGACAAAGTGATCTCTTTTGCATGTATATTTCTTCGTCAAAATGATGAATATGTGTTTGTTTCCCTATGGCTTTTATTTCATTTGGTGGACAAATTGACCACACAAATTTCCCAAATTTTTCTGGGTGGAATTCCTCGATCCACAATGGAGCAGGAACTGCTTCTAGCAGTTGGTTCAATTTTTTCCCTCCAAATTTATATTTGGACACTCTCAGTTTGCCCTTGAATGCAGCTAGTTCCTCCGGGCGAAGTAGAATTGAGGCTCTCTGTTGGACTGGAAACCGAAGTTCCAGACAGGCATGGTCACTACCTCCTTCCCAGTTGAGGGTGAGGGTCGGGCAGAGCAGTGAAAGGCCTGGTGTCACATAAATATAATCTAATGTGGATTGCCAGGAACCCTGGCGCCATGTATGATTTCCTGTTTCCTTGCCCCCATTTTGCTCGAGAATCCTTTCAAAGTCCCAGGAGGAGAGGAAGTCCCGCCATAGTTTACCCTTTTGTAACGTGGCCAGCTTGCGATGTGCGACCTGACTATTTCATGGGGAAATGAGGTCTGCGTTCAAGTCTCCTGCAATGAGGATGAGAGCTCTCTCGAATTCGGTCTTCACCACTGTTAATATATTGTGTAGGATTTCTGTGAACTCTTGAAGGTTTATGGTGGCTTGGTTCCAGTAGATGTTGATAACCACTAAGGTTGTTATTGAGTTGTCTAAGTCAAGCTCCACTTTGCAGGCCTGAATGCCTGCTGCATTATTGCATAGCGGGACAATTTGTTTAATACTTGACTTTTTAAGGACCATTAAAAGTCCGCCCGCAGGTCTCCCTTTAGATTTTTGTGAGGCCCCGAGATTTAGGACTGTAAAGCCCTCTATCTCTATGGGGTTAACAAGCCAGGCCTCCGTGGAATAATAAGATATCAAAATTTTGTAACAGCTTGTTTTTTAGTAGTTTTTTTTTTAGAAAGCTAGAGCCTCTTGTATTCCAGGAGATTAGTCCCAGGCCATTTTGCCTAAAGACTATTTTGTTCCTCACCTAACTTCAGGAGAATTTGAGAAATGATCTCAGGAAGTTTTGTAGTTAGGTTTTCATTTAGTTTGAGACCAGGGGTCGGGATCCTTGAGTGTTCTGTCACTGGACCAGCTGGTCCTCTGAAGCTTGGACTGACTTCTCTGTTTGTAAATATGCTGGAATAATTTCTGGCTCTATCTTCCTCTTCCCGCTCAAACACCAAAAGGCCTGATCTGGCCAGGTCGATTTTGTTCCTGATAATTGCCTGATGGGCTCTTCTAGAAACAAGGCCGACCTCCACAAGAAATTTGTCATTCGCCGCTGGAAATTTGACATATTCGATGTCATCTGACGAAAAAAGGAACAGATTGTAGTTTTTTCTAATTTCCGTCAACAGTACTGATCTACAGAGTGATGTATACCTATTAGGTCTTTCCAGTCTTAGCCAGATCCTAGGAATTGAAAAGTCAACTATTTCTGGCTCTGTAGCCCTCGCAGGTGTGGAGAGAAGAGGGCCCTCTAGTTCATATCTTCCACTACTCTGATGTGTGAGCGCAGCTCTAGGCTTGACGATTTTCCCAGACCGTTCCTGACAGACCGCTTCATTAAGCATGGGCCTAGTTAGGGCATTGTCGAGGATAGGCCGAGGCTGGAAGAAGGCGACCGTTGGTATTTCAACTGCCGGTTTCGCGATGGCGTTTAAGCAGGTAGGCGCCGGTCTGGTGTTACTTGAACTTTTTTGCAGGGCCACACAGCTGATGGTGTCTTTTTGGGTTTTATTTTTTAGGAAGATATGTGCTAACTTGATGTTCATCTGGGCCGCTTTTGGGCTTTGATAGTTGGAAATTCCACTCGCAGGGCTTATTGGCTCAGTTTGTATGGCCATGTTTGAGGTTTGTACCTTAATATTAGTTTGAGCCTCCCCTGCTTTTACAGAGATCTCTTTTTTTCCGTTTTTGCCCTGTCCCCTTGTAGTGGGCCTAGAAGAACTTTGGTTTTCACTCTGAGATGGTCCAGCTACTGAGGGTATTTCAGCTTCTAGGTCGGAGGTCTTTTCCTCAGACAATGTGATTTTTTTCAGGAAGGCATTGGTTCCAGATTTTTTTTGGGTTCTGTTTTTTTGATTTTTTGATTTTTTTTGGGTTTTCTCCGACTGTAGGTGAGAGCAAGAGTCTTTTGCAGTAGGCTTCTTTTTTTGCTTGTTCCTTCTTCTTCTTCTAGAATAACATGGGGTTGCAGGATCAGAGATCGTTTCATTGTGTGGGGAGACTTGAATATTTGATACAGTGATGTTTATCGGGCTCTCCGGGATCTCTTCAATGCCTTCCAAGTCAACATTCGCTAGTCTTCGAAATTCTTCTAGAACTGAGTTTGATAATGCAGTGTCATCGAAGCAGTCTATGGGGTCCTCTTCTATCTGTAGTTGATTCTTAGATGTAATTTCTTGAATGACCAAGGGGAGGTTTTTTACGAGCTCTTGTGTTATGAGGTTGTTCTTGGCCTCTTCCTTCAGTAAACAGTAAATTTGAGAGAGGTCCAGACCTTGTTTCACTCCCTCTATTTGTGAGTCTTTTATGGTCGGAATCAAGATTGTATTCATGATGTTATTGAGAGCCGTTGTTGTTGATTCTTTCTTTGACACTTCATTCGCAAGTTCCAGTAAGACACCTGCTTGTGTTTGGACCTCTGTTTTTAGAAGTTCAAATACGGACACTAGAGAGTTCAGTACAAAGCTCAGTGCTGTCAACGTATTCTCACTGGCTGTCGAGGGTATCCCTTGTAAAAAAGAGGTACGTCTTTCTTGTACATCCCGTAGTCCGTTTTCTGGTGCTTTGAGTGGTGACAATTCTGAAGGGCGGAGGCAGTCCGTAGACAAGGATGGAGGGAAGATATTATCGCCCTCCTGGTTTGTACAGGAGGACTGGCTGGAAGTGACAATTAAATCAGCTAAATCATTGGTACTCTTGTTTCTTTTTCTTACAAAGTGATCGTTGATTCTGCTTTGAATTTTTTTAGTTGTTAGAGTGTATTCCAGTCCTCTTTTCCAACCTTCCTGAATAAGGGGTGGGGGGACGTAGGATTCAGAAGCCGGATGACTATCAACATGAATGATTGCTTGGATGACATGAATGGGAGTCTGGGATGTTCCTGGTAGGGAGGGGGCTGATGCATCAGGTGCAGCAGTACCCTCTCCCACGAGATAGGAGCCTTCCTGGTCTACCATATCTTCAAGGAGGGGTGTGCTCCGGAGTCTCATTTATCAACCTCCTCTCTTCTATTATAGATCAATAAGTAGGAAGGATGAAACCAACCCCAGAAGTAATATTAGACTAGATGCTGCCACTAGATTTGCAATTGTACAAGGTAATATGAAGAACAGTAAAGTGTACCTTATGCGCACCTCTGCGCAACAGCCGCTTAACAGCCCAGGGCCTTTACCCCTGTCGGGCTTAACGCCGCAAGGGTGGCTGTGTCCGGCTTTTGCAGCTGGGAAAAGTCACGTGCTACAGCACGTTACTGCCAATAGGCTCCGCCCCCTCCTGGGAACGAGCGCAAGGCAGCAAGAGTCTCCAAGACTCGCAGTGCTGGGCTGGATGCTCAACACAGTCACACGCGTTCCTTCCTGTAACGTGAATGCAATTGACACAATGGCCTCCATGAGAGGATCATACCAGGTATTGTGGCGGTGAAAGATCTTACCCTTGGAGTCCAGGAACATCTCAATGCACTTGCTTGCCAACATATGTATGCATTGTATTACACAGGCTCTAATATGAGGGTTGTTAAAACCAATTTGGATGTTTTTTTATTTGTATTTACTTGTGCTGTAATTTGAGAATTTGATTTGTGTGCAAAGTTAAATTATTTCTTTTCTTTTTTAAACTATGCCACACAATATATAGAATAAATAAATCAATAAAAAAAACTATTTGTAAATTTCACCCCCACAGTACATACAGTCTGAAAGTATACACATTGTAGAACAGAAATCTTAAAAGAGATATCACGAACACCTAGGATCTAACGCAAGGCATTTATAAATATCTCTTGCATGAATTGTTGTTGTTGTGCATCAATCCTTTGAATGTGCAGTTTAAATGTAGTAGTCTCCAACCTTCCAATGGATCCATGACATTCAAGTGATTGTAATCAGGCAGAGGGGTATGCAGCAGTGGAAGCTCATAGCTTACAGCACCCTGATGGACAAGTGCTGCCAGTGACTCATATTCCACTCAATCAATAGGGCTTGCATCTCAAGTCTGGATCCTACATTGAGAACCTGCCATACAGCCAGTAGATCCCTTGGGGACAATTTCCGGTATCCGAGTTGGGCATGTGGCTTTTGCATTCACATCTTGTCTTCTGAGTGTGTCACACCCCTCAGGTGGGTTCAAAGTCCAATGAATATCTCCTATTGGCAAAGCAGCTTTTCCTATTTGCGCTTTGTCACTATCAAGTGATTCCTTAATGGAGTCTCGGTTAATACTTCCCGTCCATACACTTAAGAGTAGCTTTCTCCAATTGAGCCTCGGGGCACACCAGTAGATGGCTGATACGTATTCCTTGTTCAAATGGCCCTTCTGCATTCCATCAATAAACCTACCTTCAGGCACATCGACAGACTTGCATAATCCAATGGAAATGGCAGTCGAGAGCCTAAGCATATTTCACGAGTAGACTGTTTGATACTTATCATTTTCCTAAGGTCCTCAACTCTAACACACTAAACAAGAGACTCCAGTGTAAGGAAGGCTATATGAGTGTCCCTGGTATTGTAACTCCTATAAACAAATAAACTCATATTCCATGAGACAAGAATTCTACTGCTGTAGTTAGCATTCAATTATTTTATTCCATTACTCGAATTATCAAAAATATTCTATGTCAAAAATCTCATTCTTTTAACACTTCAATATTTATGTACTTTAGTTTAAATACAGCTATATTGCATATTGCCTGAATTTACTAAAAACATGTACAAACACACAATTCAACATACTGTTTGGAAATGTTTGACATTAGTTCATAAATAGGCTATGTCACATTCCTTCATTCATACCCATTCATTCTGAAAGTGCAAAAGTGCTAATTATCAAACAACAATTACATGCGTAAAAAAAACCATCCTATGGCATTATTTAAGCAATATGCCCCCAGCGGCGGGGGCATTACTGAGTCAGGTAATGCCCCGGGGCCCATAGTTATAGGCCTGAGCAAAGCGAGGGCCTTAACGAAGGCCCCTGGGCATTACATGACTCGGTATGCCTCTGCCGTGATGGGCATATTGCTGTTCGTACCTGTGATGCTGGAAATGCATCTGAGGGACAGGGCCTCTGAATCCTTGTCCTTTACTGCTTTTTATCGTGTGTTCTGTCATGTTTTCTGCCCAGGAGTCCATGTGAGACTCCTGGCAGTGCAGCTCTCTCTCTTTTGGTTTGGTGAACAGACCCATGGGATACCCTTATGGCACCCATGGGTAGGGGTGCAACCCTGTGCCCCTAGTGTATGTTTTTGGGCACCTGTGGGTGGCCCACAGAGCAGGGTATGGGCTGGTGGCAGCTCCATGCTGAATTTGACAGGTGCTCTGGGTGTCCTCCATTTTG
Source organism: Ambystoma mexicanum (assembly GCF_040938575.1). NCBI lineage: Eukaryota > Metazoa > Chordata > Amphibia > Caudata > Ambystomatidae > Ambystoma > Ambystoma mexicanum. The sequence continues at coordinate 646,325,347 of NC_090925.1, read as the reverse complement.
GGATACCCAGGCCCTGCCATTGGGATCAGTTGATTCCTGATAGGAAACAAGATGGCCCCTGTGGCCTCTTGCTTTCTATTGCCTGTTACCTTGTTTTCCCAAAGTCCTGGGAAGCCCTGACTCTGTCCCTTCCCCCTGACTGGCTGTTGGGTGGAAGTTCCATATATGGTGTTGTTGTGAAGGCCCAGCTAGACTGACTGGAGCCTTCCCAGTGACTGTATGTTGTGGGTACCTCCTGTGGGTGGGACCTGGGTGAATGGAGTGTGTGACCAATATACACTCCTTGTTGTGGTTGTCTGGTTTCTGGCATGAGAGACAAAGACTGAGACAGCCCTGCCCGAAACTGGCCTGAATGCAGTGTGTAGTGTTGAATGGCTGGGTACTTGTCCCAATCCACATTCCTTGTTGTGAGTGTCTGAAAGGGAGGAGTGTGGTCTGAATGCACTGTGTGCCTGATTGGCTGACTGACTGCATGAATGCCCTTCTGTATGATTGGCTGCTGAGTGTGTGCCAGCAGTGTGGATGAGAGACATATTAGTATATCTGGGGACCTCTCACCACTGTTCAGGGGGTTCAGGGAACGTTCAGAAGCGTTCAGAAGCGTTCTGGAGCTGAGTCTCCACTCTAAGAGTAACTGGAACTGCTGATCCTCGACATCCAGCTGGAAGAAGAAGACTTGCTGTGGCATTTGCTTCGACCGATCCGAAGGCTGCCGAAATCGTCGAAGACTGACCCGAGAGAGGACCTGGTAAGGCGCCCTCTTCCCGTGCTCTGAGGGACCATCGAGCACCGCTCCATCTTCGCCGAAGCGCCCTGGAAGACAGACCCTCGAAAGGCTGCCGACCCGAGACGGGATCGCCGAGGAGATCGAAGTGAAGCACCCGGACATCGACGCCCCCAAGTCCATTGCCGTCGACCAGGGTTTGCAGGTTTGTGTAACCGCTGGAGGCCCGTCGAAGTTGTGTTGCCCAGCCGTGGGAACCACTTGACGCCGTGCCGCCAACGACCGGAGCCGTCCGCTCCTTTGCTAAGAACATTCTAATCGAAGGACTCCCTCGTCCGCACCATCGACCGCTTTATCCTGCCGGAGAAAGTCGAGGACGACCAACGCGCCGAGGAGAAACCTGCCGGTGGGTTTCCCGCCACCCGAAGACCACAAAGACTCGAACGACTCGACGCCCTTGCTGGGCCTCCGTCTCCACAATCTTTGCGGTCCAGAACTATTGTCACCGAGGTGCCCCGCACGCCTCTGCCTTGCAGGACGCCGACGCTCCGACGCCGACGAGCACCGCTCGGACGAAGCTGCCGCCTCATCGACGCCGTTCTACCTTGTTTGTCGACGGACGTTCGACGCCCCGTGTCTCCCGCTTGAAAGGGAAGGCATTCAAGAAGGGCCGTCGATTCCCCGTCGCCGAACACCGAGTTCCTCGACGCTTCTCGACGCCTCTCGACGATCCGTGACTCCCGCTTGAAAGGGGGTCGCTCAAAAAGGATCTGTCGACGCCTCTTCGAAGAACTCGACTCCACCAGGTACATTGGGGGGGTAAAAACATTATAGGAGGGAATAAGACTTGCAGAACAATATATGGACTGGGCTTGTGCTATATCTTTATTTTACAGGTTGCCCAGGTGGGGGGATCTCCACACAGAACTGTGCCTAGTGGTAGGGGCCAGTATTCTGCCTATTGCTCAACCATCTTATTTTCTCTCCTCTCTCTATTGCTGGTTTCACTCTATTGATCTGTGTGACATTGTTACAGTATTGTTGATGCACTTTAATAAGATCTAATACAAAGGGTGGTACCACTTTAGAATTGTATATATTTGCCATTGTTGATTTTCCTGAGTACAAAGTGAGTTATTATGATAAGTGTACATAACCTTGAACATTGATTATATAAAGACTGTGTTCTAACCAATACAGTGTGTGGACATTCCTTTGTGGGGGCTTGGGGACTACACTGTACTTAAGAACCAGCCCGCATCACCTCCTGAGATGCAGGGCCTTGATTGCTCGTCCATTGCTACCTTATTAGAGAATCTTGGCTGGGGTCCTCTGTGCCTCTCCTCTACCATATAGAGAGCAGAAGTACAGACACCCCCCACCGGTCCTTTTTTTTCTTACACTGGTGGCAGCGGTGGGATGCTTATGGTTTTAAGAATCAGTGTATAACCGTGCCACTTACAAAGGATATCCGCACTTTATTAAATTAAGGTTTAGTTGTGTACAAGATAACTGCATTACAAACAATGGAGTCTATTGCAAATGGCAAATTGACTCGGATGAGCTTGGAGGCTCTCTAGAGTGCTTGTGAAGCCAGGGAGTTAGACTTTGTGGATACGTCTAGGGCTGAGCTGATAGCTGCCCTGGTGGACTACCAGACTGATGGGGAAACTCTTGATGAGGGGGGGAATGCAACCAATGAGGACTCTGCCCCTGGGGTTTCTGCTGAATCTGTTTCTGGGAATGCCGCCATTCCTGCTGCCTCTGTTCCAAACCCCAGCAATTCCTTGGAGCTTGAGTTATTAAGGATGAAATTGGCCTTTGAATACCGCAAGTTGGAAATAGATGCTGAACTTAAGAAAGAGGAGTTTGCTCAACAAGTGGAGCTCAAGAATAGGGATCTTGTACTCAGAATTAAGGACCTTGAACTCAAGAGCCAGGACACTGAATGTCAGAGAATCTAGCTAGAGAAAACTAGAGTGGAGACTTCAGTTAAAACCAGTGAGAGTGTCAGGTCCCCAGCCACCAAGTTTATGAAAGATTTGGTTGGTGTATTGTTGGAGGGTTCAGATATCCTCCAATGGATTGAAGCGTTTGAAATGGCTTGTGCGATTCATGATGTTGATAAAAGAGATTGGGCTAAGTGTTTGTTAAGCAGAGTGCCTCAAACTGGATATGACTGTATTCTGAAGCTGAGTGTGGAAGAAAGGGGTCAGTATGAGTGTATGAAGTCTGCTTTGATTGCCAAGTTTGGCAAGACACCTACCCAATACCTTAGAAGGTTCAGGGATTTTAAGAAAAGAGAGAATGTGTCTTGGGTTGACTGGGTGAGTGCTGAGCACATGAACATGATGGGGTGGATCGATGGATACAAGGTTAAGACTTTTGTTGAATTGTCCCACCTCTTGTTCTTTGCGCATTTTTCTGAAGCCTGTTCACCAGAGCTGCGTCAGTATGTGGCTGACCAGAACATTTTGGACCCCTTTAAGCTGGCTAGGTTGGCTGACAAGTGGGTCTCCCACTGGGTGTCCCCTAAGGACTCCAGTGGGAAAGACAAGGACAAAGAAAAGGGGGCCTCTCAGAAAGCTGAGGAGTCCCACAAGCAGTCACAGTCGGGTAAACCTAAACCTTCCTCTCCCAAGACCCAAAATCTAGTGGGGATAAGTCATCTGTGGGTGGGAATAAGAGTAGTGGTCCACCTGCTGCAAAGCAGGCTCCCAGTGGTTCCAGTACCGTACCCCGCACTCCTGGTGCTTGTTGGGACTGTGGGGCTCTGGATCACAAAAGGGGTGACTCCAAGTGTAAAGGTAAGGCACTTGGAGTACAGGCTGTCAGCCTGACCTACCCTTACCCCGTGTCTGAGGTGGAGGCCACTGTCCTCCCCTCCTCTACCGGGATCACATTTGGTGCTCCGGTAGAGATTTCCTTAGTGTCCCTTGGGGCCTGGGACCAGTATGCAGAAGTACTGGCGACTATCCCACAGAACACCCGTAGGTTTTTGTGAAGTGTCCTCTTGAATGGCCAGCCTTCTACTGGTTTGAGAGACACTGGGGCAAGCATGACAGTGGTGGACAGGACCCTGCTCAAGCCAGAGGACTATGTAGGTGCTCCTCTGCAAACCACCAGGTTAGCTGGTGGGCCTCCCAAATTATCACCTGTAGCCTTAGTCACACTCATGATTGGAGACAAGACAGCAAAGCTTCCTGTCCTGGTTCAGGACAATGTCCCTGCTAACTTTCTGTTAGGAAAGGATCTAGTAGAGTTGGGATTGATCTCGGATGGTCTTCCCATGACTGCTGCTGCCGTCACTAGGTCACAGGTGACACCGGGTCTGGCTGTGAGTCAGGTACCCGAGCCAAAGGCGAGGCCTAAGGCAAGAAGAAGGAAGACCAAGAAGGCCACCTCTGTGGAGGGAACACCTTCTCTTCCTGCTGTTCCGACAGCACCCATTGGGATCCATGCTCCGGACGGGCTGGGTCCAGTGGAAAACCCAAACTCAACTCCTGTGGGAGAAGAGACAGAAGACTCTCCTGTGGGAGAGGTTCTCAACCCGGAGGATCATCCCGACCTTCAATGCTTGTTAGCTGAAGGGGGACCCTCCCGGGCGGACTTCTGTAAGGGACAGAGAGAGTGCCACTCTCTCGAGGGACTGGGGAAACAGGCCCTGTCCCAGGCACAAGGAGAAGTGCCTAGGACATTCCGGATTTATTGGGAGGGTGAGCTCCTTGTTAGTGAGCCCACTAAGCCTGAACCTGGTGCCCTCAAGAGGTTGGTGGTACCCCAGGTTTACAGGCCCTTCCTACTGCAGTTGGCGCATGAGGTGCCCTTGGCTGGTCATCTTGGGACCAAGAAGACTAAGCAGAGGCTCTCTGCCCATTTCTACTGGCCACGGATGGGAGTAGAGGTGGAGTCCCACTGCAGGACCTGCCCAACTTGTAAGTTGTCTGGCAAGACTGGAGGCAGTGTCATTGCCCCACTGCAGCCATTGCCAGTGGTTGGCACACCATTTGAGAGGGTGGGCATCGACATTGTCGGTCCCCTTGACCCTCCCACTTCAGGTGGACATCGGTTCATCCTGGTCTTGGTAGATCATGCCACCAGGTACCCTGAGGCAATACCCCTTCGGACTGTTACTGTCAAGGTGGTTGCCAGGGCTCTCCTGGGCATTTTTACCCGTGTTGGATTCCCCAAGGAGGTTGTCTCTGACAGAGGATCCAACTTCATGTCTAGTTACATGAAAACCATGTGGAAAGAGTGAGGGGTAACCTACAAGTTCTCCACCTCTTAACACCCCCAGACCAATGGTCTGGTCAAGATATTTAATAAAACTCTCAAGGGCATGCTAGGGGCTTTGGAAGAACCCCTAAGGAGGAAATGGGATCTCCTCCTGCCATGCCTGCTGTTTGCTTACATAGAGGTACCTCAAGAGGGTGTTGGTTTCAGCCCCTTTGAGTTACTCTTTGGACATCCCGTGAGGGGCCCCCTCGCCTTGATCAGAGAAGGCTTGGAAGCCACCCCTCCAGGTCCCGCCAAGCAAGTGGGGGACTATGTGTTAGGCCTCAGACGGAGGATGACACAGATGATGGGTCAGGCAACAGCAAATCTCAAGGCCAGCCAAGAATTGAATAAGTACTGGCATGACCTTAAAGCCTCGCAAGTGGATTGGACTCCGGGACAGGAAATCCTTGTGATGGAGCCTACCAAGCCTAGAGCTTTGTCAGACAAGTGGACTGGACCCTTCAGGATCATCTCCAAGATGGGCGAAGTCAATTATCTGGTTGACATGGGAGCCTCTGGGGTAGCCCCTCAGATATTCCATGTCAACAGGCTCAAGCCTTTCCACCGGCGAGCAGAAGTCTCATGTCTCTTGCTAGCTTCAGGGCAAGAAGAGGATGAGAGTGAGCCCCTTCCTGATTTGCTGCATAGCAACCCTCAAGATGGCTCAGTGGAGGGAGTACATCTCTCTCCGGATTTGACAACAGAGCAACAGAGGGCCTGCAGGGCTTTACTCCAACAGTATGCCTCTCTGTTTTCACTGATGCCAGGCCTTACACCGTGGTGTAGGCATGAAATTGACACTGGTGACAGTGTGCCTGTCAAAAGCAGGTGCTACCGTATGTCAGATACCGTCAAGAACCACATCCAGGCTGAGGTCGCCAAGATGTTGGATCTGGGTGTTATTGAACCCTCAACCAGTCCCTGGTCCAGTCCAGTGGTCCTTGTCCCCAAGGCAAGTTCCCAGGCGGGTACCAAGGATTGGAGGTTCTGTGTGGACTACCGAGGAGTCAATGCCGTCACCAAAACTGACGCGCACCCATTGCCCAGGGCTGTTGAGCTCGTGGACACCATAGGTGCTGCCAAATTTGTGAGCACCTTTGACCTTACCTCAGGCTAATGGCAAATAGCTCTGACGGACCATGCCAAGGAAAAGATGGCCTTCTCAACACCTGAGGGACTCTACCAGTTTAGGATCATGCCTTTTGGGTTGAAGAATGCCCCTGCCACCTTCCAGAGATTGGTCAACCATGCGCTCAGTGGGCTGGAAGCCTTTTGTGTGGCTTACTTAGACGACATTGCCGTCTACAGTTCCACCTGGGAAGAGCATTTGACACATCTGGATAAGGTGTTGCAGGCCTTGAAAAGGGCTAACCTCACTATCAAGGCCACCAAGTGCCAGATAGCTCAGGGGAAAGTTACCTATCTTGGTCATGAGGTAGGAGGGGGTCAAATCCAACCTCTCTCCAGTAAAGTACAAGATGTACAGAACTGGGAGACTCCCACTACTCAAACCCAGGTGAGAGCCTTTTTGGGCCTCACTGGGTACTATCGCAATTTCATGGCAGACTATGGAACCATAGCTGCACCCCTGACAGCTCTAACTTCACCCAAACAGCCTAGGAAGGTTAATTGGACCGAAGACTGTCAGAGGGCCTTTGATGGCTTGAAAGAAAGTCTGTGTAGGGCACCTGTGTTGTGTGCGCCTGACTACAGCCGACCCTTTATCGTCCAGACGGATGCCTGCGACACCGGAATTGGAGCTGTCTTGTCCCAGTTAGATGACAAAGGGAGAGAACATCCTATCATATTCATCAGTAGACAACTCAAGGGTAGAGAACTTAGGTGGGCTACTGTTGAAAAGGAGTGTTTTAGCATAGTTTGGAGCCTTAGGCGTTTTAGGCCCTACCTTACGGGGTCTACCTTCAAGGTCCAAACAGATCATAAGCCCCTGAAGTGGCTTATGCAAATGAAGGGTGAGAATCCGAAATTGCTCAGGTGGTCCATTAGCCTGCAAGGGCTATACTTCACCATAGAGCACAGACCAGGGAAGAGTCACGATAATGCAGATGGCCTTTCCAGAAGGTATATTGACCGTCTGGATGAGGGTGTCTATCCCGTGGGAGATTAGACACCCTCCACCTCAGTCTGGGGGGGGCGACTGTGATGCTGGAAATGCATCTGAGGGACAAGGCCTCTGAATCCTTGTCCTTTACTGCTTTTTATCGTGTGTTCTGTCATGTTTTCTGCCCAGGAGTCCATGTGGGGCTCCTGGCAGTGCAGCTCTCTCTTTTGGTTTGGTGAACAGACTCATGGGATACCCTTATGGCACCCATGGGTAGGGGTACAACCCTGTGCAACTAGTGTATGTTTTTGGCCACCTGTGGGTGGCCCACAGAGCAGGGTATGGGCTGGTGGCAGCTCCATGCTGAATTTGACAGGTGCTCTGGGTGTCCTCCATTTTGGGATACCCAGGCCCTGCCATTGGGATCAGTTGATTCCTGATAGGAAACAAGATGGCCCCTGTGGCCTCTTGCTTTCTATTGCCTGTTACCTTGTTTTCCCAAAGTCCTGGGAAGCCCTGACTCTGTCCCTTCCCCCTGACTGGCTGTTGGGTGGAAGTTCCATATATGGTGTTGTTGTGAAGGCCCAGCTAGACTGACTGGAGCCTTCCCAGTGACTGTATGTTGTGGGTACCTCCTGTGGGTGGGACCTGGGTGAATGGAGTGTGTGACCAATATACACTCCTTGTTGTGGTTGTCTGGTTTCTGGCATGAGAGACAAAGACTGAGACAGCCCTGCCCGAAACTGGCCTGAATGCAGTGTGTAGTGTTGAATGGCTGGGTACTTGTCCCAATCCACATTCCTTGTTGTGAGTGTCTGAAAGGGAGGAGTGTGGCCTGAATGCACTGTGTGCCTGATTGGCTGACTGACTGCATGAATGCCCTTCTGTATGATTGGCTGCTGAGTGTGTGCCAGCAGTGTGGATGAGAGACAGAATAGTATATCTGGGGACCTCTCACCACTGTTCAGGGGGTTCAGGGAACGTTCAGAAGCGTTCAGAAGCGTTCTGGAGCTGAGTCTCCACTCTAAGAGTAACTGGAACTGCTGATCCTCGACGTCCAGCTGGAAGAAGAAGACTTGCTGTGGCATTTGCTTCGACCGATCCGAAGGCTGCCGAAATCGTCGAAGACTGACCCGAGAGAGGACCTGGTAAGGCGCCCTCTTCCCGTGCTCCGAGGGACCATCGAGCACCACTCCATCTTCGCCGAAGCGCCCTGGAAGACAGACCCTCGAAAGGCTGCCGACCCGAGACGGGATCGCCGAGGAGATCGAAGTGAAGCACCCGGACATCGACGCCGTCGAAGTCCATTGCCATCGACCAGGGTTCGCAGGTTTGTGTAACCGCTGGAGGCCCGTCGAAGTTGTATTGCCCAGCCGTGGGAACCACTTGACGCCGTGCCGCCGACGACCGGAGCCGTCCGCTCCTTTGCCTAAGAACATTCGACTCGAAGGACTCCCTCGTCCGCACCGTCGACCGCTTTATCCTGCCGGAGAAAGTCGAGGACGACCAACGCGCCGAGGAGAAACCTGCCGGTGGGTTTCCCGCCACCCAAAGACCACAAAGACTCAAACGACTCGACGCCCTTGCTGGGCCTCCATCTCCACAATCTTTGCGGTCCAGAACTATTGTCACCGAGTTGCCCCGCACGCCTCTGCTTTGCAGGACGCCGACGCTCCGACGCCGACAAGCACCGCTCGGACGAAGCTGCCGCCTCATCGACGCCATTCTACCTTGTTTGTCGACGGACTTTCGACGCCCCGTGTCTCCCGCTTGAAAGGGAAGGCATTCAAGAAGGGCCGTCGATTCCCCGTCGCCGAACACCGAGTTCCTCGACGCTTCTCGACGCTTCTCGACGCCTCTCGACGATCCGTGACTGCCGCTTGAAAGGGGGTCGCTCAAGAAGGATCTGTCGACGCCTCTTCGAAGAACTCGACTCCACCAGGTACATTGGGGGGGTAAAAACATTATAGGAGGGAATAAGACTTGCAGAACAATATATGGACTGGGCTTGTGCTATATCTTTATTTTACAGGTTGCCCAGGTGGGGGGATCTCCACACAGAACTGTGCCTAGTGGTAGGGGCCAGTATTCTGCCTATTGCTCAACCATCTTATTTTCTCTCCTCTCTCTATTGCTGGTTTCACTCTATTGATCTGTGTGACATTGTTACAGTATTGTTGATGCACTTTAATAAGATCTAATACAAAGGGTGGTACCACTTTAGAATTGTATATATTTGCCATTGTTGATTTTCCTGAGTACAAAGTGAGTTATTATGATAAGTGTACGTAACCTTGAACATTGATTATATAAAGACTATGTTCTAACCAATACAGTGTGTGGACATTCCTTTGTGGGGGCTTGGGGACTACACTGTACTTAAGAACCAGCCCGCATCACCTCCTGAGAAGCTAGGCCTTGATTGCTCGTCCATTGCTACCGTATTAGAGAATATTGGCTGGGGTCCTCTGTGCCTCTCCTCTACCATATAGAGAGCAGAAGTACAGACACCCCCCACCGGTCCTTTTTTTTCTTACAGTACCCCAGCCCACAAGATCTGCGAGACCGGGGTACTAAAAGCTTTTTGTTCTGTCTCGAAATGCTGTGGCGTTTTGCATCATACAAAAAAAAAAGACTGATAAAATGGCTGCAGGGGAAGGGAAAACAGAGTCCCTTTTCCCTTTCCATGGCGGCCATTGGGAGCGGACGCGCTGGGAACACTTCTGTTACCAGCGTGTCCGCTCCTGAAAAAATAAAGAGAAGAAGGTAAGGGGGTTTGGAGGGTTGAAGGGAGAGAGGGGAAAAACACAAAACAAAAAAAAACGTACCTGGGATCTCGGCGGGGGACGATGGAAGCCTTCAGCTGTGTGGAGGCTACACACGGCTGGAGACTGCCATCATCCCCCACTGGGGATGAAGCAGGCTGAAGGTAAGTGGGGTGGGAAGGGTGGGGGGGAGGACAACAAAAAAAATAAAAACATACCTGAATCCCCGGAGGGGGACAAAAGCGGCCTCCAGCCGGGTGGAGGCTCGGAGCGGGGATGGCCCCGATTAGAGCCTTCTCAATTGGCTGAGGGGCTGACATGCCCCCGCCGGGGACAAAGGTGTGTAATCCAAGGGATTCCCAACCGGGTAATGCCCCGGCGAGGGCCAATCAGAATGGGTCTTTCATTCTGATTCTACCTCACCGGGAACGAATACAGAATACAGCCTGCCCAACATGTTTCGTTCCTTCTTGGCTAACGACTTAATCTATGGAACTTCTTCAGGGGCTAAATTGTCTGCAGACATTCGGGCGCTTGCCAATCAAATGAGGCTGCACATTATTTAATGTGAGTTTCTTTAAGATCTACAGTTCCGCTTAGCTTATTGTGACAGATACAACTAATTTGGCATATCTTGCATGTGCTATTCAACGTTCGTATCTTTTGTCGCTTTACTTTGGATCTTTCAGTTTATCCATGTGAAGTTTATTCTCACGTTCTAGTGGTCAGTCTCTGGGGATTGTATTTGGTCTATATGTTCCTGGCATTTTCAATGGTGATAGTTGTGATTACATATGTCATCTCTATTTCTTTCTGCACGTCTAGTTTTGCTAATTCCCGACTTTCCTGACTTTCTGGCGAGATTTATCTGTACATGTTCAGAAAATGTAAGCGTCTTCTGTGGCCACAACAGACAACGCTTACATTTTCCGAACAGGTGCAGATAAATCTCGCCAGAAAGTAGGGAAAGTCGTGAATTAATAAAACTAGATGGGCAGAAAGAAAAAGAGATGACATATGCAACCATAACAATCACCATTGAAAATGCCTGATACATCTAGACCATACAAATCCAGAGAGACTGACCACGAGAATGTGAGATAAAACTTCACATGGATAAACTGACAGATCCAAAGTAAAGCAATAAAATATACAAACGTTGAAGAGCACAATCAAGGTATGTTGAATTAGTTGCATCTGTCACAGTAAGCTAAGCGGAACTGTAGATCTTCAAGAAACACACATTGAAAAATGTGTAGACTCATTTGATTGGCAATCACCCGAATGTTTGCAGACAAATTAGCCCCTGAAGAAGTCCCATAGATTAAGTCGTTAGCCGAGAAGGAATGGAACATGTTGGGCAGGCTGTATTCTGTAATAATGACATAGGACAGCTTTTTTTACGCATGTAATTGCTGTTTGGTAATTAGCATGTTTGCACTTTCAGTATGAATGGGTATGAATGAAGCAATGGGACAGAGCGGACCTATGAATTAATGTCAACATTTCCGAACAGTCTGTTGAATTGGGTGTTTGTATATGTTTTTAGTAAATTCAGGCAATATGCAATATAGCTGTATTTAAACTAAAATACACAAATATGGAAGAGTTAAAAGAATGAGATTCCTGACATAAAACATTTGTGATAGTTCGAGTAATGGAATAAAAGAATTGAATACTAACTAAAGTAGCAGAATACTTGTCTCATGGCATATGAGTTTATATGTTTATAGGAGTCCTAACATCCTGAAGCATATTTTCCAATCTTGAGAGTCTCTCTTAGATGCACATAATTGTTACCTCAACATTTGCAGCAGAGTAGGGCCTTAACCCATCCTGCAGCATTCCCGATACTCCAACAAAGCAGTAGATTCCATGAATCAACCTTGTCGCACTAGAACCTGTGAGGAAGACACAGCTAGTCTTTATGAGTAACTGGGACTACGTGTAAATGGGATTATGGGCCTCATTACGAGTGTGGAGGTAGCCATGCCGCTTTTAGTGGCATGGCTACACCCATACCGGGTCCCAGGTCCGGGTACTGCAAAAGGGGACTTACCGGGCCATTCCGACCTTGGAGGGCCTGGTAAATCCCTTTCGCGCGACCCGGACCCGGTACATCCCCATTATCATTTGAGCCCCCATAGGGCTCAATGGGAATGGGGAGGATGCTAACAATGGGCCCGTTAATGACGGGCCCATTGTTAGCATCCTGATCTGCTAGCGGGTCCCGCTAAGGACGCCTGTTCTGACCAAAGTCAATCTTGTGATATGGCAACCATCTTTTGCTACATTTTAAATGGCAAAGTAACCATATTCATCATTTATGAGTAAGGCTTCCAGTTTTCCATTTTTACTGATGTGTGCACATAAATTCAGACGGCAATCAATCTGCTTTCTGTCTGTATTTATTTATAAAAATGGAGAAAAAAAATTCAAAAACAGGTCTTTCTGTTTGGTTCTCCATGATGTCACTCATACATTACAGGCCAGTCACATTGCAGATTGTCAGCATGGAGAGTGTAAAATCTGTATAAAAATAGCATTAAAGAGCTTCAAATGGTGACAGCATATTTGTTAAGGCAGTCACAGGAGCAACCGTTTGTTGTAATGGAAAAAATTGAGCTGGCATTTCTTTCCTATGTGGCTGAATGCATGCATGAATAAATGCATGTTTTATATGACAAAAGATAAATGTGGATAAATACAGAAAAAAGGGCCAAAAATAAATATGGAAAAATACAGACGGAAATGGCAGAAAAATAAATACCATAAAAGCGGAAGCCACGTCTCCCTCTGATCTCGTTATATGGGTATGAGCGCCTTGCTTCAACTTTTCGTGGAATGTTGCTGTTCAATATCTGCTTGCAGCATTTAACCAAAATTGTCAATTCTCTCTCTCTCTCTCTCTCTCTCTCTCTCTCTCTCTCTCTCTCTCTCTCTCTCTCTCTCTCTCTCTCTCTCTCTCTCTCTCTCTCTCTCTCTCTCTCTCTCTCTCTCTCTCTCTCTCTCTCTCTCTCTCTCTCTCTCTCTCTCTCTCTCTCTCTCTCTCTCTCTCTCTCTCTCTCTCTCTCTCTCTCTCTCTCCTCTCTCTCTCTCTCTCTCTCTCTCTCTCTCTCTCTCTCTCTCTCTCTCTCTCTCCCCTCGTTCTGTTGCACTCTCTCTTTCCTTTTGCTCTGCCAACCCCATCCTACAGTGCGTCTTTCTCATAACTTCTTTAACCTATTTAACCCCTTAACTGCCAGGCTATTATGCAAGTCTGTGCAAAAAGGACGTGCATACTCGTTTAAAATCAATGTCTCTTTCTCTCTTCTTTCGCAGTGGTCTTCCCCACTCCTTCACGTGTTGCTGCCTCTTCTTTAGTGACTCTCTCCCAGTTCATCCTTTGTCTCCTCTCTTCCTCACCCTTCCACTCGATCTCTTGCACATGCGCAGTAACGGGCCTCGCCATTTGCAAGCATTGTAGTTACTCCCCTGCCAAAGCCCCCATGTGCCTGATGGCCTCTGTTGTTATTGGGGAGGCACTAGAAGCTGTGCCTGCCCACTGACACCAACGTATTGCCCACAACCAGCAGTAGACGGAAGAGCCACACTCTGCAGTGTCCCTGCCACTACCACTGATATTTTCATTTTCGCAGATGTGTTGGACATATTGTTGAGACACTAAAGGGTTGCAGACTTTAAACTTGACAAGGAGTCCAACACCACAGAGCCGGAGTGTATAATATATTCATAAATACATGAGCGAAGCAGGGGAATCAAAGATAAGTAGTAGTAAATAACCTTTATTCAGAATATCAAAATTCCATAACAGATTCAACATCATTTTATATTATATAAAACAATAAAACGTACATAGAATAAGCTCAAAGCTCCAATTACAATTCACACAGTATAAAATACTAACATTACCATGAGCAATCAAACCAAACACACACACCGCTACACACTGAATTATGTAGAGCTGTGATACTGGTGGAGGGGTGTATAGTCCCCACAGAGTTCACAAGGGGTCCTCTTTAAATAGGGGTATGCAGCCGCATCTTAATCCATCCTCAAGGGAGCACCAGAACACTGCATCAATTAAGGAAGGCTGCACTATTTCCACATCATTCCACGTATCCTGGACTTGAGGCCAGGAGGTCGTGGTTTGTATGGGAAAAGCTGCATATTGGCTTGCCAACATATCTGATATTTGCCTAGAACATATATGTGCTTGTTGCATCATGGAAGCAGGTGGCTATTACCCAATGCATTACAGATGCACTCGCCTGACACGTGTCCTGCCTCTTGCCACTACTCATCAATCGCTGGAAAAATGGGGTCCTCTTTCTGGGATTCCCTTTGAAGTCAGCGCTTACTGGAGCTTGGTTCATGCGTGGTTCAAATGAACGATGCAGGGGTGGACTGGCCTACAGGGAACCCTGGAGATTTCCCGTTAGGCCTCTGCACCCTGGGCCTCTTTTTTGTGGTTACCGATTTTATTTCCACATTTTCTGAAAGGAAAAGGGTTGGGTTTGCTCAAAATGTGTAATATGGAGCCACTTTCAAAATGATTTCCAGGGTCTCCTTGGTTCCCCGTGCACCCATGGGAAGACAAGACATAGCTAGTTCACTACTCACATAGTGTATCCGATGGCAACGTGCAGTGGCAATGGGGAAGCGTGAAAAGGGGATTCCCTTTTGAAAGATTGTGCCACGAATTCTGCTCTGTGGATCTCAAAACAGAACTGCCTGAATCTCACATATCAGAAAACTTGGCAGAGGCCCCATTCCGCTCCATGGGTGAAGCAAGCATTGGCCGTGCCAAAGGTTTTGGCGTTTACTGATGTTATTTGCATTTTGCATTTATAAGTACCAGGTGCAAGGAGGAAGGTGCAAAGTTCAAAGGTCTTCCCAATCCATAAATGTAATGAGAGGAGGTCTTACTTAGCACAACCTCTGCCATTTTGGCAGCGCTGTGCAACACATGCTATTTCCTGGCTACCCTACTAGAAGTTAGAGGAACCGAGGCCTGGTTTTAAAGTAACGATTCCTAAAACTCTCCCAATCGTGAAGACACGGTCATGTGGCCAAAAGAGTCAAAGGTGCAGATGGTCTGATCCCCCATATCTAAGGCTTTACTCTGGAGCTTGCTTCTTTCCAACCCTAAGTAGATCCTCCCAGAAACATTCATGTCCTGATACAATACATCGACCAAGTCAAAAGCTGGACTCCCACCCCCTTTTCTTTTCTTTTTTTTTCTATTTGTCTTTTTTTTCCTTCTCTTATTTGTTCATGTTGTCTTTTGTGATGTTTAGTGTGGGTTAGTGAGTACCTCTGGTAATGCTTTATTATTTTATGTTTCACATAGAGTGGTTATGGTAATGAAGTATATGATGTGAGATGTTTGGAAACTTTGGTTATTGAATGCTTATTGCAATATTTTATTGGATCTATGTGACGTTGTTATGAATTGCTAAAAATCTAATTAAGAGATTTAAAAAAAAAAGCAAAAAATAAAAGATGGACTCGAGACCAGTGAAGAACCCTGTGCCCTTCAAGAGGAGTGTGATGGCGATGAGCAATGACCATTTCTATCATAAACATGGACACCAAGTACGTGGCACTATTTCTCTTGTTTACCTTCATGGACCGCCATAGGCACAGCTGCTTAATCGGGACAGCTGTTTTGTAGGGCCATGCTTCATCACCAATGACGAAGATAATCAAAGACATGCAAATAAGGATGTTGCATGGTGGGATCAGTAACATGGCAGCAACCATCAGGGAGGTGCATCAAGCGTAGCGTTCAGTTAAATGAGAAAGCCACTGCAAGTACCAAGCTTAATCACCATAGACAGTGCTTTAAGTGGGCCGGGGCCTGCCGGGGCCGGGCCCCGGCAGTCTCCAAAAAGTGAGGCTGAGCCGGGGCCCTGCCGGGGCCCCCCAGCCCCACCACGCCATGGCAGGACGCATTATGCCGCCGCGGCCGCAGCCGCAACGAGAGATGCGCCCGCCAGTTTAACGTCAGGCAAGCTGACAGAAGTGCCAGCCAGCCACAGCGTCGCTGTGACTGGCTGGCACTTCCGTCAGTCTCTGTAACTTTCTCTGATGACCCCTCATCTGAGGGGCCATCAGAGGAAGCTACAGTCCCTTAGTGCCCCTCGCCAGGTCACTGACCCTCAGCGAACCCGGGCTCCGTGATCTAATATGTAGATTAGATCACGGAGCCTGCGGGTTCGCAGAGAGTGAAAGACGCCTCGGGGTCAGTGCTCTGAGCAGAGATCACTGAGCCCGAGGCACCTTTCTCCTTTGGCAAGGCTTTATAAAAGATGCCTTCAACTGTGTACGTTTAAGCCATCTTTTATACACGTAGAAATATTTCTATGTTTATAACAGATGGCTTGAATCGTACACAATTCAAAGCAACTTTTATAAAGCTTTGTCGACGGACAAAGCCACGTTGGGTTTTATCCGTCCTCAACGCTTTATAAAAGATGCCTACGTTTCAAGCCGTCTTTTATAAACATAGACATATGTTACAAATGTCTATGTTTATAAAAGGCAGCTTGAATAGTACACAAACCATAGTAAGGTAAGCACACAAGTGTGCGTAACTTACTATGGTGTGTGCACTTTCAAGCCACCTTTTATAAACATAGAAATATGTAACATTGCTATGAATATAAAAGAAGGCTTGAAAAATACACAAACCATAGTAGTACGCAAACAAATATATAAATGCTCAAATACATTTATATATTTGTTTGCGCACCTTACTATGATTTGTGCACTTTTAGGCCACGCCCACAATGGAGGCCACGCCTCCAAACGAGGGCCCCCTCTCAATTTCTTACCCCACTTAAAGCACTGACCATAGACAAAAACAGTGGAGCTCGTCGAGCTCACTCGTCCCCCTCATGGTCTCTCTCTCTATTACACACACACACACACACATGCACGCACGCACACACGCACGCAGACACACACACACACACCCCTACTCAGGGTCCGACTGGTGCATAAAATTGTCTTGGGCACCAATTAAAAAGTGGCCCAAGGTTGCAATGGCAATTCATTCTTTTTGTGACAGACTGTTTGAATAGTGCCCAAGGGGGACCTTTTTGATAAAATGTGATGCAAAGTGTGCATTTAAAAGAATATGTATTCAGCAACACTGTATAGTGAAGTAGCTCATCAGACTGGCCCACATTGGCCAAAGAAGTTGCCCACTTTGAACACAAAACTGGCATTTTGCGTTTTTGGTTCGGGCATTGCCCTATTGCCCTATGGACCAGTCCGAGCCTGACCCTACTTTTTAGGACAGCAGACTAGCAAGACCATGTCTTAGGACAATGTACTGAAAGAATCATGTCGACACATGGATATAGCTGCACACCGTTGGCAGCTGACTGGCAAGCCACTATTATGCATCATGGATAGAAACAATCCCGGGCAGAGACGGTCATATCGGCTGAACAGTTAGAAATGGTTGGAAAGATCCTGTGTGATGACCGTTTTCTGAAACAGGCATGGCATGGCATATTGTGATCCTGTCCGGTGTAACTTGGCCTAAGCCTGTCCAAAATAAGAGGGAAGTGCATGGATTAGGCTAAGGTAAGAGGATGTGAAGAATGGGCAGAGAGGTTGCTGACAGGTGGGGCAGGGGTAGCTGGTGCAGCAAGCAGAGGATGTTGGTGGCTGTACAAAAGAGTCTGCCTGAATTCTAGAGAGGTGCAACGCTATGAAGTAGGGTTGACATGTGGATTGCGGGCTCGAAAATTACCCAGACCAAACACAAACATGAATGGGAATAAAGCGATAGGGGAGACAATGCCATGTTGAGGCACAGCGTGACGCCAACTGTGCGACCCTGAAAAAGTGCTCAGTAGCAAGAAACATGTGCAGACTCACAGGACAGATTATGTTTGCTTCATGGCGATAAGTCAAGTGAATAGATTCCGAGCTTGGATCGCATCACTGCTAGTGAAGTGTTTATGCCATAATATAGACTTTGAGGTGTCACACGTCAGACTTCTGTTAAACCATCCAACCTCATTGTGGGCACACTGGATATCAGTACGCTTTTCAGTGTTTTCATCTCTCCCAAGATGGCCGCGGTTTGCTAGCTGTATTTCTAACAAAGTCTCCAGTTTAGTCTCTCAACCCAGCAGCCATCTTCTCAGCACAGTGCCGCTTCCCTAACACTGTTACGGAATGTAAGCCTGCTGATTCACCAGCACTATTAGTATCCCGGTGCACCTGGGATACTAATAGCAATAAGCCTCTTGCTGGCTGGGGGGGCATTATCGAGTCAGGTAATGCCCTGCAGCCTTTGTTAAGGTCCTCCATACGCTCGGGCATTCAACTATGGGCCCCCGGGGCATTACCTGACTCAGTAATGCCCCCCAACCTACCGCCCACACACCTCGGCTCAGGACTTATTGCTTAATGTACACCTTAATATACTTTGGGCCTGAGCGCAACAGGCCATTAATGATGGGGAGTCCAGATTTTACTACCGAATTCTGCTTACTTCAAATATCTGCAGCACGTGAACTGACTTCCAAATTCTATTCTCGTCAAGCACGCACACACTGCGCCTCAACGGGGCGGACAGCTGCCTGAAAGGAGTAGCTACAGCACCACGGACAGAAGCAAACATGGACCCATACAATCATCGACAGCTGGCTGAAAAGAACCTCTTCAAGACTATTGAGAGCAACACGCAAGAGCGCAGACTAACAATGAAGGTTGACAGCAAAGGCTGCCTTCAGCACCATGGAGAGAAGCAACCTGGGCACAGAAACACACTTAAGGATGTAAGGCATAAAAGGTTTAAAATGATGGGCGAGAAGGAGTAGAATTACCATATCGGATTTCCTTAAAATGTGAATAAAGAGTGTAAAGGTTAACACATTGAGATCGTTATTGACTGCCTCTCTGCCAATCAGAATGGTAAGAGTGCAGTCAATAATTACGGATACTGACTGCATTCTGAACATTCTAAGCTCGATTTACAAAAATGTTTTTAAAAGGGAAAGTCCCATTGAAAACATGTTTGTAATCAGGCCGTCTGTCTTCAGTAGCAGACAGAGAAACGGAGACAGCTGTCCGCAAAATCTGTCTTCAGCACCATGGACAGGGATACACGCATGTGGACAGTTCACTGAAAATACCGCCTGGGAGAAAAACAACATGCACGCAACTCCATTGAGCTAACCTTGCCCCGCCCCACAACCCCCCTACGCCCTCCTGAAATGTAAATTTAGGGGCGAAGCTTCCTTCCACGTCTTGCATGAGCCTTTCCTGAAACTGGCAGGGTTAAGGTTTTGGTGAGCTTGTGCAGAAAAATGTACTTACACATACTCGGAGACACTTTAAGGCTGCTACTTTCAAGGAAGGCTTCCATCGCCTGTCTGCCTCACATCAGCCCCCCCCCCCTCCACGGATGTTGTTATGTTTGCAGTACTTATATAGCGCACCGTCACCAACGGAATTGGTCCCCAGGCGCTCTGGAGGATCTGTACATGAGAAGGTGGGATGGGTTAATAAGGTGAGGAGGGAGTAGGATAGTGAGAGGAGTGGTGTACTGTTTGGCAGCTTCAACTTGGTGGACACCGGGTGCTGAGCTTTGGTGCGGGTATTGGATCAGTGTCAGTCCGCGTGTTCTGTTGGTGCGACTTATGTGTTGTTGCAGTGTAGTGAAGTGCGTGCAGCTTGTTGTGCGAGAGATGGTTGTGTGAGTTTTTTTTAAGTATGCAGAGAGTTTAAGTTTATATTGGTTAGTGGGTTATGCGACATTTAACACGCAAGCATTCACAGTTCTAAGTGTAGCACCTGCTGACCTACACAATTCAGTCTGAGTGTGGCACTCACCAATCTTCACAATATTATTCAGGTACCGCACAGGCCAATGTTCACAATTCTATCTAAGTGTGGGACATGCTAACATTCTAATTTCCATTTAAGTGTTGTGCTTGGTAATCTTCATAATTCTGTCTAAGTGTGGCACACGCTAACATTTGCAATCCTGTCTAGATACGGCGCAGGTCAATGCTCTCAATTCTAAGTGTGGCACATGCTAACATTCAGGTTCTATCTAGGTGTGGTATATGCTAACATTCACAATCCTGTCTAGATGCGACGCAGGCCCAAGTTAGGAATTACGTCTATGTGTGGCACATGCTAACATTCAACAATCCTGTCTAGATACGGCGCAGGTCATTGTTCTCAATTCTAACTGTGGCACATGCTAACATTCCAGTTCCATCTAGGTGTGGCATATGCTAACATTAACAATCCTGTCTAGGTGCGACGCAGGCTAGTGTTCTCAATTCTGAGTGTGGCACATGCTAACATTCAAGTTCCATCTAGGTGTGGCATATGCTAACATTCACAATCCTGTCTAGCTGCGACGCATGCTAGTGTTCTCAATTCTGAGTGTGGCACATGCTAACATTCCAGTTCCATCTAGGTGTGGCATATGCTAACATTCACAATCCTGTCTAGCTGCGACGCATGCTAGTGTTCTCAATTCTGAGTGTGGCATATGCTAACATTAACAATCCTGTCTAGGTGCGACGCAGGATAGTGTTCTCAATTCTGAGTGTGGCATATGCTAACATTCACAATCCTGTCTAGATACGACACAGGCTAATGTTCTCAATTCTAAGTGTTGCACATGCTAATATTCAAGTTGCATCTAGGTGTGGCTTATGCTAACATTCACAATTCTGTCTAGATGCGACACAGGACAGAGTTAGGAATTACGTCTAAGTGTTGCACATGCTAACATTTACAGTTTCATCTAAGTATGTTGCTTGCTAATACTCATAATCCCATCTAGATGTGAGGCAGAGCTAGGAATTCTAAGTGTGGCGCATGCCCCCATTCACATTTCTAAGATTTCAATTGGAGTTCTATCAAGTGTGGTGTATGCTAAACCTTCCTAATTCCATCCAAGTAGGCAGGTGCCGACACACACAAACCTACCTAGATGCGACGCAGGCTAGCGTCCACAATTCCCTTCAGGTGTGACACTTGTTAACATTGACTAGTATGTTAGGATGCAGTGCAAGGCATTTCAAACACTGTCATGGTTGATATGCGATGGTGGTCTCACAACTTTCTAAGTATGCATGGGCTAAGTCTATGGCAGTATATGATATGGGAAGATAAGGTAGAGTGGTGGGGGCTTTCTGGTGTAGAGTAATTGCTCTGCACCCCACCCATGCCACACTTACAGTTTTTGTTGGTGTCTGTTAGCTGCTGGCTTCCTTGGCTTCCCCTGTGGACACCTGCAGACACTTCTTGGAGCCGCTTCTGTCACTGCCGCCCTTTGCCTTGGGGCCCTTAGCCGCAGGGCTGCCGGGCAGGGAGCTGCCCTGGGGTGTCCTTGATTGAGGGTGCGGAGAGCCAATCAGGGCGCTTGGGAGGCAGGGAAAAGTGAATCCACGAAGCGGGGATGCCCGGCAAAGACCACGCTATGGCCTCGCACTACGTGCTTTTAGAAGCACTGGGCATTATTTTTATAAGCTGGCTGGGGCTCAAGGCCGATGCTGCACTCACCTTGGAAGGGGTTTGCAGTAAAAGGCGCAGACGCCACACTGCACGCAGGGACGGATCGGGAGGTGGAAGAGGGTGCGGGAAGGGGAGAAGCGGCAAGAGGGGTGCTGCAAGGGCCTAGGGCCCGCTTGTATGGCCAAATGGCCGCTTTATGGAGGGGGGAGATGGGGCAAACAGACTCCTCACTCACCTGGTGTCCTCGATGGGAAGAGGCACCAGTGATCTCACGGGTCGATGGACCCAGGAAACACAGGCAGAAATTTCCAATCAGAGCGGGGGGGCGGGTCGGGGGACGGGAGGGATCGGGAGGTGGAAGAGGGTGTGGGAAGGGGAGAGGCGGCAAGAGGGGTGCTGCAAGGGCCTAGGGCCCGCTTGGATGGCCAAATGGCCACTTTATGTAGGGGGGAGATGGGGCAAGCAAACTCCTCACTCACCTGGCGTCCTCGGATGCGAAATAACATATAACAACGTGTTCTTTCATCGGAGGAGAGAGGGCTGATGTGTGCACTTGCGTTTTTTTTGGCAGAGACATGAGGGCAGCCTTTCCTGAAACTGCCGGCATGAAAGTTTTACTGTGTTTGTGCAGGAAAATGTGCTTGCACAAATACAGTAAACTTTTAAGCAAGATGACACAGAGCAGCACAGGTTCGATGCCCGGGTCCACGCTTTGAAACTTCTGGGTATTAAGCACATTATAAATAACCTATCATAACATATCATACCAGACCTTGGGGTAGAACAGTGGGGGTGGAGCCTCCAAGTGTGTCCCGCCCAGTTCCTGGAGTGACCCAATCACGAGTTGCTGCCCCTGCCTCCGCCTTGAAATGTAGGTTTCTTTGTGCCCCTGGTACACAAAAACCAGGCTGAAACAGAGACAGTTGACTATAAATACCCTGCTTCCACACCATGGACAATAGCAGTCATGGGCAAACACAAATAACAAGGAGATGCTTGGCCGGCAGAGCCCTCTTTGGCGGAGGATGCTACTCGTTGAAAGGGCATCTACATTTTTCAAAGGATTGCTAAGACTAAGTCCTCCAAGCCTGCAAGATCGTCCTACTGCAACCTACTGTCCATCCAGTGCTTGAAACGCACCAGAGGCTCCAGCTTCCCAGTCACAGCTGCCCGCCTTTGGAACAACCTTCCCAACTACTTGCAGGCCGAGCTTCACTACTGGCCCGTCAGGAAACAACTGAAATTGTGCTTGTTTCATTGACTTTGACACGTATTACAAGACTCCTTACCCCTACAATCGAGTTCTTTTTCATTAACTTTATCCATGCAAAGCTACCACTACCATCTCCCACTTCCCTGTATCCCTCTGCCCACGCTCTCCCCTACCCCATACCCAAGTTTCACCGCCTTGATGCCTGCTTGGTTTTGCGTGCTTTATAAATGTGCAAATAAATAAAATAAATAAATAAAATGGTTATATTCACATCAGCATTCCCTGGGCATTGACCCTGGGATGAGCACGCTGGAAAATAGGAGAGAGAATTGAATCAGAGAACTGTGTTTTCTATTGCAAATTAATCACACTGCTGAGCAAGTTTGGCCGATTCTTGTCTGCGGGACACAAAGTCCCCTTTCAACCCTTTAAAGCGGCATGATCAAAATGATAACATTATTCTAAAAATGCATGTAACAATAAGGGCAGATGCAAATTCGCATATTCGAGCAGGGGTGGGGAGGGGTGGATCGGGGGTTGATGTTTTCGCCCCAACCTAGAGGTGGGCGAGCCTGGCTCCAATGGGGGCTCCAACCCCACCCTCCTTTCAGGCTGGTACCCCCAGATGCCACCGGCCTGCCATGGCCCCACCTGTGCCGCACAGGCAAAATGGAAAGAAATGGCCATATATGAAAGAAAAATAAACGCAACCCTGATGACTGTTGGGGTGCCTAGAGGGCAACATGGCCGCCTTTATTTTTTTCACAGTTGACCTTTTTTTCCGAGCAAATGGAAAGAAAATCCCCCCTTTTTTTTTTTTTGCGTCTGACCATTTCTTTCCATTTTGCATGCGCGTGCAGGCCAAATGGAATGAAATGGTCAACTGTGAAAAAAATAAATGCAGCCATTGTGCCCTCTCGGCGTGCAGTGATCACATATATATTGCATCCCTGCCTTGTAATTGCGGGGGGCACCCACACAACCCCAGAACCCCTTATACTGCACAGGGGAAGCGGGGGACAGCCACGCAACCCCCGATCCCCCTGTACGGTATAACGGGGATTCAGCATTTTTGTTTAGTGCGAATGCGCAGTAAACGTACACTCGTTAATTCTTTCGCCATTCTGGAGCGATACCAACAGGGTCCTAACTCAATGCATAGGAATAGCCACCATATGCCCGAAACAGACTCATTTGGTAGACAGAACCTCACATGTATTTATAAGATATTGGTAAAAACCTTATGCAGAACTGTTTGTCATTTTAAGGAACATAATGGCAAGAGGCAGGATGTTTGCATAGAAGACATGAGGTGGAGAGGGCAGTGGAAGGGAGGAGGAGTTAGGGAAGGAGAGGAGATGGAGTGACATATTTCAACTGGAAAAGAGAAATGGATCAAAAGGCGAGCAAAAACAGATAGATGTGTTATTATACAGAGGATGATTGGAGGAGAATATTCCGCTGGTCTGGAGCCGGCATTGCACATCTATGGACCCGAGCCTCCCAGGTGTTGTTCTTGAAACCTTGATATGACCACGAGTTGCAATTTGGAGGATTGCAGTCCTCATGAGGACTGGTTTCTATAAAGACAAGCTTGATATAGGAGGGGGACATATTAACGAGGACCCGCCCCGCCCCAATGCCAGAATGCATGCTCCTTCATTTTCATTACCATGTATTTATTTATTTATTTATTTATTTTAATTCTTATTACGTGCCACATGCCCGTGGGCCTCAGGGTGCACAAAACACAACAAAACAGACAGAGCATAAAAAGAGATGCCAATTGAAAGAGAAGGGGGATTTACTCGATGTTAAAAAGGTGAGTCTTTACAGCCTTTTAAAAAAGATGACAGTTTTGTATTTGGCGTATAGCAGCAGGGAGGGTATTCCAGAGCCGGGGTCCCTGGGAGTCAAGACTGGTGCCTCCAAATCTGGCAACCTTGGATCTTGGATGATCGAGTACTGTAGCTATAGAAGAACGAAGGTTGTGTAACTTGTGTCACAAAAATATCTAAGCGCTGTCTCAGGCGGGGGATCCAGCAGGATGGTAATGGAAAAGAAGGGTCTTAATTTGCTGCCTGAAGGGGAGAAGGTCTTCTGTATATCTGACTTCTTCGGGTAGAGCATTCAACTATCTGTGATAACCTCTAAGGACTGGCCTAATGCCCTGTGTGGTTAATAACGTGTGATAATAAGAGAACAATTTGTTCGGCAGTGTTGAGTGTGAATGGTGGTGTGCCATTTACACATTCTTTTCAAATGGAAGGGAGCCTTATCATCAAGAGATGTGTGTATTAAGACAAAGGTCCTTATTAGGACCCTGGCGTTAAGGGGTTAACGGCGCCGTAAAAGGCTGCGGCGCCGTTAACCGCTTACCGTCTTACTACGAGGTCCCTTTGCGGCTCCCGACCTGAACGGCTGGTCTGAACCAGCCGTTAACGTAGGGACCCACAAAGGGACCTTGATGGCAATTACGGTACCGCAATTCCGCAATTTGCGGTACCGTAATTGCCGCCTTCCCCATTCCCATTGAGCCCTATGGGGCAAAAATGGGAATGGGGAAGGGCCATGGAGAAAGGGAGAATTACCGCCCCACCAACCTTGGAATGGGGTGGTAAATCCCCCTTTCTCTATGGCGGACTCCGGCATGGACCATGATGCTAATAGCACCATGGTTTAGCGCCGGAGTCCTAATGAGGGCCAAAGACTTCAAGGCAATTAATGACATGACGGGCAGCCAATGAAGTGTTCTAAGCACAGGTGATATATTATCACACTTGGGAGCATGCGTTACTGTTCTTGCTGCTGTATTCTGAAGTCCCTTTAGGCAGTGAATGGAATGTTGGGTAATGCCCAAGTAAAAGAGTTGCAATAACTTATCATGGTTGATAGGAGAATATTAGAATGAGCATTGAAGGCTGTAGATAAGGAGCAAGAAGAAGGGCTGTCAAGATGTCTCCCTTCTGTTGATTCAAGCCCAACCAATGTTCCTTCATCCGCCTTCGACCTGGACAAAAATCATCTAAATGTGCAGCATATTTGTCTCCTGATTGCCTTCCATGCTGAAAATGGCAGTGTTACCGGTGTCATTTTGAAGGCTGGAGCCCAGGTCCATCAGCAACTCATGTAAGAGCTGTAAGTAAATGCAAATTCAACTTCCAAAGTTTCCCTTTTCCTGCTAGATAGCCTGTTCTTTGGAAATGATCCAACCTAGCTGGAAGCTTTTCTCATCACTCACTCCAGAGGCTGCACATGGCTACAGTTCCTATGTATAACCTGCGCACTCAATGACTCGGTGGGCAAGTCTCTTGACCTCCGGCTCATCTTCAACTCTCTCTGCAACTAATACTACTGTCACACCATTCACACCATTTGGACCACTCCATTGCATCCACCATCATTATCTTTCCTCCCTCTAACCATTCCTCCCCACCTATCACTGCCATTTTCAAGAGAATCTGTGAACCCTCTGCTATTCCACCCTTCCTTTCTGACCTTCAACACTCACTCTCCTCCTTCTCTCCAGATCCTTCCTCCACTGACATTGCTTTCTCCATATTTCAGTCTCTACTTCACGACTCCTTCTCTTCTCACTTCCCACTGGTAACTTTCATGACTAAAGCCCAAAGTCCTCAACCTGGGGTCTTCTCATTCATACGCAATCCCTGCACTGACATGTGACGACTCCTCCACAAATGAAGGCACTCCCACTTTCATGAGGAACTGCAGCTATACATCTGTGTCCTTGACGCTCTCAAGTCTCAACTTGTCTCCTCTTGGTAGTGCTAAAAGGGATTTCTATCTTTCTCTCATTGACATGCCCTCCAAGCATCCTCACTGACTCCAGGGCACCCTAAACATGCTCCTTAAATCCACAACTATTAACTACTATTTCAGCTGGTCACCTTGCTGAATTAATTGCTTACAGAATCTCCAAAATCAGGGAATCTATTCTTACCCTTCTCTTTCTTACTCCCTCCTTCTACTTTCTTCACTCCACCTAGTCTACCATCTTTCACTGCCTCTATCTCACACTTCAGTCAAACCAAGACTAAGGAAGCCCTTGCACTGCTGATGAAGGCTAACCTCTCCTGTGCCCCATCAGAGCTTCTCGTGCCTCAGCTTGCAAAGTCTATTGCCCCTCTAGTGGCCTCTCACCATGCCCACCTCTCCAACCTGTCCTTTGACTACAACTGCTTTCCTTCTGCTTTCAAAACAGTCATCCTCTACGGAAAAAACAAGGGGCTGTTCCAAACCTTCCAACCAACTTTCAACCTGTGTCACTTCTTCCTCACTATTCTAAGGTGTTGGAAAGAGTTGTAGTCAACCGCCTTACTATCCTTCTTGACTTACACAACCTTTGTGACTCCCTCCAAGCTGGCTTCCGCTCCTGCCACTCCACTGAAACTGGTCCCATGAATGTCTCCAACTGTATTGCCTCTGCTAAACATTGCAACCTATCCTAATCCTCCATGACATATCTGCTGCCTTTGATACAGATGAACACTGTGATCTCCTCAATACTCTCTGGCTGCCTGGGTTTCATGATCAAGCACTTGCCTGGATGGAGTCCTACCTGGCACCGTGTCAATTCTCTCTTTCTCTAAAGGCTGTCTTGGGTCCCCTCCTGTTCACACTGTATACTTCTGCTCTCGAGGCACTTATCTCCTCTATTAGGTTCTCGTACCAACTCTTCACATATGACACCAAAATCTTTTTCTCCTTCTGAATCCCTCCACTGGCCTATCTACCAAAATCACTGACCCTCTCTCCGTTGTTAAATACTCGATGGCCTCACACTCTCATATGTTGAACTCCTCCAAAAGGGAGCTTTTCTTTCCTGCCAAAACCTCTCTGTTCTCTTTCCCTGCCCATTCAGATCCCACTGGACATTCTTCCCTACTCCTCTTCAGCTAGAAAACTTGGTGTCATCTACGACCCTTCACAAACATGCTCTACCATCATCTCTAAAATTGCAATGCCGGCTTGCCTCAACCTACTAAATATCAGGAAAATCAGGCACCTCCTTCCCTTCAAAACTACCAAACATCTCCTCACCATTCTTTGTCTTCTCGAAATTGGACTACTGTGCCAGTATCCTCTTTGGTCTTCCAAATTATGCATACTGTCCCCTTGACAAGGTTATTAACTTTGTTACGAGAACTCTCTTTGAACTCGCCCGCTTCACACCTGTTTCCTCCAGTTACCAGCAGGCTGAATGACTAACTATGCAGAACAGACCCAGATTGAACTTTCTCCTGCTAGTTCATTCATCCATTCAATGTAAGGCACTGCCATACATATCCTCTTCTATCAACCCTTACAAACTCTCTCAAAGCCTACACCCTGCCTTCTCTACCACCCATGTGGTACCTTGCCCACCCCGTGCATCCTCTGACTTCTGCGCTTTCCCTCTTCTTCCTCCGCTTATTTGGACCGTACTCCCCTCTGCAATTTGAAACACAATCCCCATTGATGTATACAAAAGCAAATTGAAAGCCCACCTTTTCGCTCTTGAGGTAGCCTTTTGACTCACCGCCCCAGCCTTAGTACTTACACCCTCACTCACCACTAACTGGACTATTCTCTCTCTTTTCCCCGGCAGACTAGCACTTAAAAGTTTGAGGTCACAGCTCATGTTTAGCTGGCAAGATGGCCAACCTGCCGACTCTTGCCCTAGGTCTGTACACTCTATTGCTCCCAGTGTCTGTCCTATATACCCCTTCTCAAACCTGTCATCTTGCAACTCAAACTCTCCCATTATAAGAGGTTCACTGCCTCCTGTTCATCTGGTATATGACCTTTTGTACGCTCCTTTGTGACCAAAAAAGCTTGTTTACCTGTATGGATGTATACAAATAAACAAACAAATAAATAGTCCTGTAAAACTATATTTCATATAATGTATTCTCCCCCAGTAAGTGCAGGAGCACCAACATGTCCAAATATAGCAGAATGCACTCTCCCGAGCACAGGATAGTGCATGGTATGGGAGTGCTTGCCCCATAAGACACTTGTATCAAAGGGGAACGCAACCATTTCCACTGTTTTTAACTCTTTGGCCATAACCCTTCTCCCAAGTCCATCCAGCTAGACTCGTGTTTTTTAAGCCTGAGGGTATGATAGGGAACTTGAGAGGAATGCCCAGAGGGCTACAAGGGAGCTAAATTACCCTGAAAAGCCCATGGGAGATAACCAACAACTGAGCACATCTTCCTGCCTTGCCACCCGTGCCTTAAAAGCCATACTTGCAATTCCCTAGGCCGGGTGCACCAGTACTAAGGTATTAGTATGGCCACACACCATGGAATTCCCTATGCCCACTGAGGTACCCACTAAATGCCCCCCATAATAACATGTACACATTCTAATTATCAACACCTAATATTCACCTGCACCAGCCAGTTGAACACCCCTCACAACTGCCTACAAACATCAGAATGCAACGCCTTTCTATTAAATCTACAAAGCACAGCCCCAGCCAATTCAATTCATCCTCACACTACGGGTACTTGAGGCTCCACTCTGGTGACACATAGCTCAAGTAGCCTCAACATGACCCCCCTAGAAACAAAAACACCCAGAGTGCCTGTCACTGCACGCATCAACACAACAGCAACGCAATCTTGGTTTTTCGTCCTTTCCCGCTGACCACATCCACATCCCCTCTCTTTCAAATCCACCAAAGCATCAAGAGAGCATGAAAATGGCAGCCGTGCCGGGTATTAAACCCAATTTTGTAACATAACATATTGATCCCATAATGAATAAAACATACCAACACACCACAAAGCTTGGCATTGTGGGCCTCCTTGTTGACACTCCAGAGTCATTTTGGATGTTTTCATGCTTTTTCAGCTTCAGTCTTCAAGAAAATGGCAGGAGTATAGATCTCAATCTTTCCCATCTAGATAGAATTGTGAATGTTAGCATCTACCATACTTAGTTGGAACTTGAATGCTGGCATATGTCGCACTTAGAACTTTAGAACACTAGCCTGTGCCGTATCTAGACGGACTGTGAATGTTAGCATGTGCCACACTTAGAATTTGAGAAGATTAGCCTGTGCCGTATCTGGATGGGTTCGTGGATACTGGTATGTGCCACACTTAAAATTTGAAAACATTAGCCTGTGCTGTATCCAGATGGGACTGTGAATGTTAGCATGTGCCACACTTAGAATTTGAGAAGATTAGCCTGTGCCGTATCTGGATGGGTTTGTGAATACTAGCATGTGCCACACTTCGAATTTGAGAACACAAGCCTGCGCCGTATCTAGATAGAATTGTAAATGTTACCATCTACCATACTTAGTTGGAACTTGAATGCTAGCATATGCTCCACTTAGAACTTTAGAACACTAGCCTCTGCCGTATCTAGATGGGACTGTGAATGTTAGCATGTGCCATACTTAGAATTTGAGAACACTAGCCTGCGCCGTATCTAGATGGGACTGTGAATGTTAGCATGTGCCACACTTAGATTTTGAAAACATTAGCCGATGCCGTACCTGGATGGGTTTGTGAATATTGGCAAGCGCCACACTTCGGAATTTGGGAACACTAGCCTGCGCCGTATCTACATAGGACAGGGAATGTTAGCGTGTGCCACAATTAGACGGAACTATTTTGGTCAGCATGTTAAATGTCATATAACCCACTAACCAATATAAGCTCAAACTCTCTACATAATTATATCACTGAAACGTACACAACCATCCCTCGCACAACAAGCTGCACACACTTCACCACACCGCAACACATAAGCCGCACCAACAGCACAGGTGGACTGACACCGATCCAATACTCGCACCAAAGCTCAGCACCCGGTTTCCACCGAGTTGGAGCTGCCAACAATATACCACCCCTCCTGCTATCCTATTCTCTCTTCACCTTACTAACCCTTCCCACCTTCTCGTTTACAGATGCGCCAGAGCGCCTGGGGACCAATTCCGTTGGTGACGGTGCGCTATATAAATACCCTTAACATAACATAACATGTCAGGCAGGGCAAGACACCCAGATCTGTTCTCTCCTTTGCATTCTGGGTGTTGTCGATTTTCTTATACCAATTTAAAAGCAGTTCAAGGCAGAGCTTCATCGGGAAACACCTGGCCTGACACGCAACAGCCTGGGCGCCCTGGGGGACGGTTATTATAATAAAAAGCTGTTTACGTATGATTCCCACGCCCCATCCACTAAAGTTGCACTTAAGATCTAATTGTGTTACGCACAGGAAAGTATGCCATTCTGTACCTGCACTTACAAGAATTGTGAAGGTTTAGAATTTAACTAAACACAACAATTAAGCAAGCCAGTGGGCACACCACCATTTCGAATGATCTTACTGTATGACTTCTCTCCAAGCCAGTATATAGACCTGTGCTTTATGGACGACCATGTAATAACTGTTTACTTTCCTCCCGTTTTCTACATTCTGGGGTTCTCCTTTGCATTTTGCAAGTGCAGTTGTTTCCTTCCTCGTCTTGAATTTGTGACCACAATTGCACAATACAGAAGAATCCAGAGTAGAGAAGGTATTCTGAGGAGTGCATCCGTTTCCTACCACTGTGCAGAAAGTATCCTTTCTAGTATTGAAATCCCGCATTGAGAATTGGAAAAGCACATCTACAAATTGTGTACTTCCTGGACTGTAAAATGGACGTTGCCCAAGCAACCAGTCTGAAAGGTCCACTGCACAATGCAGGAAGTGAAAGGCAGCGGAGGGGGAGCGGTGAGTGGGGACCAGAGCGGAGTGTGATGTAGAGGGGGGAACATGGACTGGAAAGTGGAAAGGGTGGTAGAAAGGGAGGGCGAGAGGAGTGATGGAGTTCCCCGGATGTCATCAGTATAATGACCGAGGGGAGGAGGAGGTGTTTATGGTGGTCTGGGGGTTCGGGGGTCACCCAAAGTGAGTGAGAAAGGGGAGTTTGGTGAGGGGACACGATCCTATACCATCTCTGCAAAGACCAGGTTCAAAGGTCAATGCTGGCTAAACATTCACGTTTGCGTTTTGAGTATCTGTTCCAATTCTGGAAGTTTCCAGCATCCTCCAGTAGAGAAAAGTCATCTTTAGACTTCAGTGAACAGCTAATACATGGAAACATGCATTTCCAAACTCACTTTTGCCACCTAGAAAAAGTACGCCCTTAGTGTTGTTTTATATTGCTTCTACGCCCCAGAAAGCAAGACACATGACTTATCACATCTTCACATAGAAATAAAGAAACTGGCTTCTTGGCTGTTTTTGCTGTTTTAAAAGACAGGACGTTAGTCATGAGTCAAACAATCTCAACTGGCCGAGCAATTACCATGAAACCGCCTGCCAACATCTTCAGGTAACGTAACATGCACAAATGTCGCAGTCAACAATATTAAATAAAGACTGCTGTCAAGCGATTATGTAACATCCTGCTTTTCATCGCAATTTATCTACGTGTGTGAAGCAATGCCCATATAGTAGCTAGATAGGTGACAGAAATGACGCAATCCACACACACCCTGCTAAGCTATGAGGGAAAAATTAAAGACACACACACGTTATGACTGTGGACAGTCAGGAGCGAAATAATACATGCATCCAAAGCAGTGGGGCATGTAAACGAGTCTTACCATTGTAAGTAGAAAGTTATACATTTTCCAAGTATGCTCTGCTTTTTGGAACCCGTATTAATAGATTATTTTCAGTGTTGGTGCTATTGGCTGGTATATCTATCACAGAGTGTGCAATGTTAGACACGTGGGGCGTACCCGTGGCTGGCTTTATTTTCATTCTTTTTAAATGCAGGACTGCAAATCCCAGAATGCAAAGACAAAAACAGGACGTGATGAGATACTTACTTAAAATGGGCATGGAGCAATTTAAGAGCGCCGCTGTACTTTGCTTCCCGAGTTACAGCTGAAAGGTATCCGGCCGAGCCCCAGAGAGATGGATGATAGAAGTTATCCGTTTCAGCAGCACCACTATAGATGTTCTCATGCGAGGCGTGCTGGCTCTTCCAGTCTTGCTTTTCAATTCCTTTTCTGGTACATGCAGTTTTCTCTGTACTAGGACGCGAGGACACAAGACCAATCTGCCAGCAAGCCCCATGGACCCAACAGGAACTGTTTAGGGAAAACAGTACATCTGAAGGACAAGGGGGCACATCACAGAGAAGCACAATGTGTGTTGAAAGTAACTAAAATGCAGTGCACAGCCAGGAAAATCTAAAACAGTTTAGAAGGCAGCAAACACAGACACGACGAGAGAACTCTGCCTTAAGCTGTTCCACACAAATAAGGATAACACACTAACGCCTAGGGTTGCTATGGTCAGAAATCAGATTGCACTGTGAACTGCTAAAAAAAAGACGAACAACCCCATTTTTTATGGGGTGTAGTGGTAAGTCAGTGCAGAAAAGCAAGGAGTAATGTTTCCACGCCCTGATGTATCTCTTTGCACCATTTTAGTGCAGTGACAAGTTTGAGGAGGGGCACAGAGTAGAGATAAACTCTCCTCTCTGCATTTCCACCCGATCTTGCCAGCGCATTTTAATTTTTTGTATCAACATGCCATAGTCAATACATTAACTTTTCATATATCATCAAAACATAAGAAAGTTTAAAATCAACAAAGCAGATTAATCTAAAAGAAAAAATAAACACGTTCCAACCAGTCCTCATGGATAATCATTATAGAATGCAGCAATTTCCAAACTTTTACGAGTTCAAGTGACAAAAAGATGTCATGCCCTGAGGACAGTCGATACCAAAAATCCATCGCCTGTAGCCACCACTGGGTGCTTACAACCCGATTAAATGCAAAGTCCAAAGTTTCTCTCAACCCTTCACATTCAGTCAAAATATGAAACAAAGACTGTTGAATTTCATTTAAGAATTAGATAAATAAATAAATAAACAAATAAATAAATAAAATGGAGACCAGGCAGATTCCATTGGAATCATTTATTAAGTGCAGTCTACAATGCATAATTTGCAGACTTCGCTTACTTATACCCAGATGGAGGGGAAAATGAAAGAGTAAAAGTGAGTACACCTCGATTTTCCCCTCTGCCTTCTGACCTTTTAATATTGCATGCAGGGGACGCCACAGCAGGTACATGCTAAGGTTGTGGGCCCCTCAAAGTAATTGGCATCTATTGCAAAACCAGGCTGCAAAATACCCCCTGCTTCTGGTCATTAAGCCCCGCTTGTTGAGAAGGATTTAATGACCGGAGGTACCAGTGCCGGAATTCCAGCTCCCGGTGTGTGAGGAATCAACTTCCGGGGAAGCAGTGGTCCAGTGATGAAAATCAGTTCCTAAACCATCAATCAGACCCACACCCCTAGTGCACCAGAAGGGATTCAAACTGATTGGAACACAAGTCAATTATAAAACGCCTTCTCCAATTTTGGTAACGTGGACAGAACAGCAGGCTTATCTCCGCAAAGTTGTGGATCATTGGTTAGTTGCAACACAGCAAAAATACAATTATTACCCAATTATAAAAGGGACTGTCCAGTCAAGGTTGTATAAAAAATCGACTTTATTATTATTATTAAAAGAGACAGTTCTAGCACACTATAAAATACAACTGACCCTGTAAGGAAACACAGAGGACAGACAGTTTCACAAAGGAAAGGGATACACTCTGGAAACTGACAGAAGGGTAGGTGGTAAAGTAATCAGTCTTACTGTTCAAGGTTATTTGGTGTCAGCACCAAGGAGCAGAGGGTGGTAACTGCACCTAGGGGGGCAGAACCCCAATGTACCAAGTGCTTAAGAAGTTCTTGATGCTCAACAGCATCAAGGTGGTTCCATGGTGCTTGGCAGCTTCTACGACAGAGTTCGAGGAGGCAGGAAGTTCGGCAAGCGAGGCTGGACGGACAGATAAAATCTGGTCTGCACGGTGGCTCAGGGCCAAGAATTCCTGTCGCTGTGCAGGATGGCGGATCTAGAATGCTGGTCGAGGCCTCTCCAACAGCTTTGGCGACTGCAGCATAACAACAGTCAGCGGTACAGCCGGTTGCGATTCGAGGACTTGACTGTCTCAAAAAAGTCCTTAAAAGATGGACACTGGTTGATGCGTGTGTGGTACTCCTCATAGCTGCTTTGCAGGGATTGTGTTGTGTTTTCAAGGCAGATGGCCCAAAGCATAGGAGAGGGTTTGCAGGCAGCGGCCTTGTCCTCAGTTTAGATACTATCCGTCACTTCCCACCTAGGACACTTGCTGGCATAACCTAGCAGCGCACTCTGTGTGCTGACTGGGTACCGGTTCTGGAGCTGCTGGATGGGTCCTCTGAGTCCGGTATCTCCTTCTCTCCTTCTAATCCCTGGGAGTTGTTTATTGGAGGGATCTTGTTTCGCTCTTGGAACTCCTGTCCTTCCTTCACTGGCAGAAGATGTAAGGTACACTGTAATTTCAACCGGGGTCCAAATAAGTCCTTCTTCTTACTCCTTTCAAAGTCATCAGATGATCTGCTAAGTGAGGGGTTCGGCCCTCTTTCAAAGCCAAATGGGCCACAGTGATTGCTGCACGCTAAGCCTATTTTAATGAGGCAATCCTGGGTCTACACAAACAATCTTCTGTTATGCATGAGGTCAGGTTCAGAGTGCTCTGCAACAGGAAAAGTAAGGGGTGACAACATATACCTACGTCCCATCCATCTTCCTGTCTGTTGTAGATGAAAGTGTCTCTCTGGTTAACAGAACCCTCTGTGACTCTTGATTAAAGTGCAGGTCTACCTTGAAGTTTGTGACAAGAGCAGATTTCCTGTCTCCCTCAAATCACATACTTCTCCCCTCTAAAAGGGCTCTGCTGTGCAGGGGTACCTACAGTAACTGATGGACCCAGACATTCCATTCATTGCCTTTTGTACAGGGGGGTGGGAACTAGTTTCAAGTTCACACATTGCTTACCAAAGGGGTGTTAGCCCCGCTTTCCTGTTGTCTGTCCGGCAACCAAGCCCCTTCCAGGCTTGCCTCAATTATCTCTCATTAGTATGCATTGCCACCAGCTGAACTAATTAATGGTAAAGCAGATCCATGGAGCCTTTGATATTCTAATTAGGCTGCCCATAGCTGGAGGAAATTGTGCCTTCCCCGTTCTTGAGATGCTTTGATGTACCTGTGGCTGTCACATTCCACTAAACATGACAGCGGAGGACAGCACCTGCAGGCTGTGTCCTCCCGGAGTACACGTGACTATGCATTTCATGCAGTGAGCAGAGAAAATGTGTGGGGAATGGCCTCACACAGTTTCAGAGGTTGATCTCTCATCATTCATTTTCATTATCAAAAAATCAAAAAAGCCCAGGCGAGTGAAAACTCTGCGTGCTGATGGTTGAATTCCTCACCTGATCCCCAGCCTCAACATGTGAACCACCACCCTACTGTGGGTCTGATTCATCATCATGGTGAAAGTACTGGCTGAAGCCTTCTGCATTTCCATGCTGGGAGCCTGGCTTGTGCTGGATGTCCATATCTAATCTCTGTAGGGATATGGACCAATGCAAAAGCTTAGGGTTCTCCCATTGCATGGCCATTAACCATCGCAGAGGCCTGTGGTCTGTTTGGATCATGAAGCGAAACCCAACGATGTAGGGTTTCAGATTCTTTTATGGCCCATATAACTGCATATGCCTCTTTGTCTATGACAGCCCAGTTGCTTTCCCTTTTTATCAACCACCTGCTAATTTAGGTGACAGGTTGCTCTACCTCTTCAGAGTTCAGCTGAGCTGACACTACTCCAATCCCAATATCACAGGCATCTGTCTGGATAATACATTCCTGACCATAGTTTGACACTTTCAGAACTGGGGCCCTGCACAATCCATCCTTTAAATCCCGAAAGGAGGCTTGACAGGTGGGGGTCCAAGTTACCTTTTTGGCATCTTCTTGGATGTTACATCATTCAGGAGCATGGTAATGGTTCCATACCCTCTGATGAACGACCGGTAGTACCCGGTGAGACCTAGAAAGGCTCTGAACTGAATCTGTGTGTTGGGGATGTCCCAATCCTTCACAGCCTGTACCTTTGGTTTGAGAGATTGTTTCTTGCCTCCACCGACCAGGTGGCCAGGGTAAGTGATGGTACCATGCACTATCTGGCACTTTGTGGCCTTGCTGGTCAGGCCTGCATTCTGCAGCACCTGAAGCATGTGTTTCAGGTGGGATACATGATACTCCCAGGTGTGGCTGAACACAGCAATGTCATCTGAATCAGCGACACTGAAGATGTCCAGTCCAGACAAAATCATGTTAACCATACTCTGAAAAGTGGCAGGGGCATTCTTCAATCTGAAGGGCATCACAGTGAACTAATAATGTCCTTTCCGGAGTAGAGGTTGCTGACCTCTCACTCGCTCCATCTTTCAAGTTGAACTGCCAATACCCTGCTGTGAGGTCAAAAGTATGCATCTGCTTGTCAGTGCGAAGCTTGTCAATGAGCTCCTCTGCCTGAATAAAATGGGGTGAGCATCTGACTTTGTTACATAATTGAGCCCCCTTTAGTCCACACAAAAGCAAACTTCAGTCTTCCCACTACTGGTCTTCTTAGGGAGAAGCACCACTGGGTTAGCCCAGGAGCTGTAGGATGGCGATATTACTCTAAGGGACAGTATCTTGGAAATGCCCCCCTTGATGGTGTTCCTGAACTTATAGGACAACCAGTGAATCCTAATCTTCACTGGCTTGCTGTCTCCAGTGTCCATATCTTGGGTGCACCAATCTTCACGACCTGAAGTCAGCGAAAACAGACCGGCAAACTTTCCCAGTAAACAGCGACAGCCTGTCAGTTGCTATTCAGACAGGTCCGTTGCAAGGTTGACACCTTCAACTGACCCATCTGTGGCTTCAGTGTGCAAGAGGTCTGGGAGGGGATCGTTCTCCTCCTTCATCTTTCCGTCAGTCACTAATGCCATGACCAATTCATCCCAGCTATAATGAGGTTTTAGTCGGTTGAAGTGCAAGACCTTGCACATCTCTTTAGGCACTTTCACGTCAATGAGATAATTCATCTTACTGATCTTTTTCAGCACACAGTAAGGTCCAGTCCACGTGTCCTGAAAGTTACTGGGTTTGACAGGCTCCATAATCCGCACCCATTGGCATGGAGAATAGACTGTCACTGTGGCCTTCTGGTCGTGCGAATGCTTCATCAGCTCCTGACTGGCCTTCAGATTCTTTGTTGACTGTTCCAAGTAATTTGCCATTCTAGAACAAAGGCCTAGCACATAGTCCACCACATCTCGTGACGGGCATGAGTGTTTGATTTCTCATCCCTCCTTCACTAGATTGAGGAAACCTCGTATAGAGTGTTCAAACAGAAGCTCAATAGGACTAAACCCTACTTCGTTCTGTGCCACCTCTCTGTAGGTGAATTGATGGCATGGCAGGAGAATATCCCATTTTCTCCTAAGGTGTTCTCCAAGCCACGTGTCATGTCTTTCAGGGTCTTGTTGAACCACCCAACAAGCCCATTGGTTTGTGAATGGATGGATATAGAAAACCAGTAGGTGACTCCACACTCTTCCCACAAAGCCTTCATATCCGCTGATATGAAGTTTGATACCCCGTCAGAAACCACTTCCTTATGGAATTCAACAAAGGAGAATATTCCAATCAGAGCCTTCGCAACCACAGGGGAATTGATGCACGTCAGAGGGACAGCCTCAGGGTATCTTGTGGCGTGGTATACCACCACCAAGATATATCTGTTCCTTAAGCTGGTTTAAGGATCCAAAAGACCCACAATATCCATGCCTATTCTCTCAAAAGGCCACCCAACCACGGGTAGTGGAGTTATGGGGTCCTTTGTGGCACCACCAGACTTGCCAGAAACTTGAAAAGTCCGGCAGGACCAGACAAATTCCTTAACTTTTCAGCTGATCTATGGCCAGTGAAAGTGTGCAGACAATCGTTCTGACGTCTTAGTCACTCCCAAGTGACCTGCTAAAGGAATTTGGTGAGCCAAATCTAAAAGGAACTTTCTGTGGCATTGGGGAATCACCAAACTTCTGGTGTCCTTACCCTCAGAGTCTTTTGGCTCACTGTACAGGAGTCTATCCTCTCAGTACACTTTGAACAGTCCAGGGGTATCGTCCTTAGACTTCTCCTATGCCTGCTTCCTCAGATCCACCAGAGTGTGACACTCTTTCTGGGCTGTGAAGAAGTCTGTCTGACCTGAGCCCCCAGCAGATGCAAACTCATCCAGCTTGGGAAGACCCTTCAGATCATCACCCCCCTGGTCCTCCACCTCAGGTTCCTGCACTGCGCAAGGCAAATCTGAAGTCACTGAGTCCCTGCTACCAAAGTAGGGTCCTCAGTGGCTATTAGCCCCTCTCCCGCAGGAGTAGGTGACTCAGTAGTCTGTGGAACTGGACTAGGGGTTGCCTCCCACACCAGTCCTTCCAACAAGCACTGTGGAAGCACACCAGGCCCTAAGGCTCTCAGAGTTTTCAATCTGGCGCTCTCTTTGGCCCTCGATCGTGTAGCCACTGCGACTATTTCGGGATCGGGAAGATCATTACCCAACTGACATGGGACAGGGATGGACTCTTTCACCGCTAGACAGTGCTGGGTCATTTCACCTCACCAGCTGAATTCTGCTATCACCAAGAGGCACTTACTCTTACCATCAAACCCACTTACGCACAAATCAGGCCCAGCAATATACTGGCCTGGTTGCATCCACTGCCGGGTGACAGTAGTGTTGCTAGCCGCAATGTCTCAGATCGTAGGAGTTTTGTGTCCACTGATAAACACATGTTCCAGGTAAAGTTGAGTATTATTGGAAATTGGAGCCTGTTCTGGAGATCCGGTACCGTTCCCACTCATTGTAAAAAAATCCACTTTTGCCAACTCCCTGGTCTAGTGGGAAGTCCTCCTCCGAGTGGCCCACACTAATGATGGCCTCTTCCACAAGTCCATACATGAAAATAGTAGTCAATAGGTGCACACCTAGTTTTCTGTCAATGGGTGAAAAAGTTACATAGACAATTTCAAATGATTCAGGGTGCTGGGGAGGAATACAAGCCCTGACACTGGAGACTGAATAAAACATGAACTAAACAAAGTGTCTAAATTTAAAGACACTCCCGTCCCCTGCACACCATTAAAGCTGAAAAAATCAGTCAATACAATGCTTACATTTTCAAAAGATATGTAATTGAATATTAGACACATGAACAAATGTTGAAAACATCAATGTTTGTTAATTAAACCTTAAAATGTACATAAATATAAGTGATTTTCACAGACGGCCATCGTAAAAAACAAAATGAAACAAAGAGCAACCACAGTGTTCTTATGTTGCGATGTGATTTCCAACTCTACGCGTTTCGGGGAAACTCCCCTTCTTCAGGAGTAAAAGAAACCTGCAATTACACATATACATACAATTAATAATCACCTTTACATATGTTAAGCACAAAATTACCGTGAACAAATCATTATCAATCATCACTCTAAACCAGCTACAAAGCAACCTAGCTCATACTATATAGGATCATTATAATTTTCTTCATAATCAGTAAACCAAAATTGAATACTGGTGTGACTACAAAACATGAAATTAGAAGCACGATAATGGAAAGAATTACCTCCAGTATATCTTTCTGTGTGGTCTTGCACAATACATGAATATTAATCGGGTCAATACGCTTCAACTACTGAATCAGATCAAAGGGGAACCATAGAGTTCTGGATTTAAAGAGAAGGTCATAATAGTAAAGTGAAAAAAGCTCAATTCTTACCCAGAGTTTAGAAGGGAGTAGGAATACACTCTAAATCCACAATGAAGAGACCACCGGACAACGGGACCTCTGTTGTGTATCAAGATGAAGTATATAGGAAGTAGTGAAGATCCTAGAGCAAACCCTAAGACCAGTGATTAAAGTTGTAGTATCGGTATCTGCCTTATTAAGAACAACAATATCCATCTGTGGACTATCTTTACCTCAATAGTGAACAAAACGGTCTTTTATTAGTACTGTATTCCCAAAGACCATCAATATCTCCTACTGCACTCGTCATGAAAAGATGGCACCGATGTTCAAAAGACTATTATAGCCTCCTTATATTCCGAAATTGCGTACTGAAAAGGGGTTAACCTTAGAGACAAGGTGGTTAAAGCAGAAAGGGGACCTAAACAAACGCAGTTGACACTTGTGACCAAAAAGAAGGGAACATTCCCGTGCTTGTCATGTCACCAATGTAACAATGTGGCCAAAGGTGAATACATTTACACCCGCAGACAGGGAGAAAAATTAAACTCAGAGATTTTGCCACGTGTAGCACTACAGGTGTGATCTACAGCATTAGGTGCCCATGTGGCCTTTTATACATCGGTCAAACAGCAAGGTCGGCGCGTGAAAGATGGACTGAACATTAATCACACATATGGTGTAAAAATGAAAAATCCCCTGTAGCAAGACCCTTCACCAATGAGAGACATAACGTGGCACAGTTAAGATTCAACATACTTGAAGTAGTTAAAAAGATAGTCAACAGATGGATATTGTTGAAATTTATAATGACCCTACATAGTATGAGCTAGGTTGCTTTGTAGCTGGTATAGAGTGATGATTGACAATGATTTGTTCAGGGTAATTTTGTGTTTAACATATGTAAAGGTGATTATTAATTGTATGTATACGTGTAATTGCAGATTTCTTTTACTCCTGAAGAAGGGTAGTTTCCCCGAAACGCGTAGAGTTGGAAATCACATCGCAACATAAGAACACTGTGGTTGCTCTTTGTTTCATTTTGTTTTTTATGATGGCCATATGTGAAAATCACTTATATTTATGTAAATTTTAAGGTTTAATTAACAAACATTGATGTTTTCAACTTGTGTACATGTATCTAATATTCAATTACATATCTTTTGAAAATTTAAGCATTGCATTGACTGATTTTTTCAGCTTTAATGGTGTGCACGGGACGGGAGTGTCTTTAAATTTAGACACTTTGTTTAGTTCCTCTTCCACGAGTCCAACATTCACATGGCTTGCTTGGGTAAGCTCTTGGAAGCAGGATCCCCTTTCCTATGGCCAAGCTGCTTACACACGAAACAACCTTTCAGTGGTGCGAATGCAGGTGTCCCAGAGTTAGGGGTGCCTCTGCTCTTCTAATCGGTGTGCATAGCTGAACTAGAGTTCTGGAAATTCCCCTTTGTTCTTTTGGGGACCTGACTTTGAATAGGATTGGGTTGGACCGTTGTCCTACCCATTCTCGTTTACTTTTTTGTCCGCTGATTTCTCTTCCAGGTTTGGGTGTGCTCACCTCAGCCTTTTTCTGGACTTGAGTGCTCACAAAACTGTCGGCAGTATTTCCAAGCTACCTAGGGTCTGTGATAGTCTTCTCCACAAGATGTTCGTGTAGCTTAACCTCACAACCCTTCAATACATGCTTACACGACGCAATCAAATTGCACGTCCCTTTAAATGTGTCAACTTTGTTTTCAGTCAACCACTCGCTCAGATATTTCAACAATTGTGTGAACTGTTCTGGGGTTTTACAGAACTTCCTGAGGAGGGCTGCCTTCATCCTCTCATAAACAGGCCATTCTTCAGGAGTTAACTGAAGAATTGCATCAATCCCTGTTGTCACTAAGCGACTCATCAGGGCTGCACCCCACAGTACCTCATCCACCTCCTGTAGCTGGAAAGCCAGCTCGAGCACCTCAAACCAGTCCAAAATATCCTTCCCTGCTTCATAAGCCTGTATTAAGTCTTTGGGGATGTGCTGTTGGGGCTTATCCCAGGCACTTGGTTTGAGCCATTACTGCTGCTTTTGCTACAAGTGGATCATTTGGCCTCCCTCTGCTCTTCAAGCACCAGCTTGCGCAGTTCTATGGTGACATTGTCCCACTGTTTCTGTTCCTCTAGCGCTAGTCTCCTCTCCTTGAGCCGGAGCTTTCTAGCCGCTATCTCATTGAAAGCCAAAACAATTACTGGACCACTTGGAGACTGTGCTGAGGCCTGGGACCTGCAGGATGCTGCACTAGCCCCTGTCCTCACTGACACTCTCAAATGTTGAGAAACCACACTTGTCCCCCGGTGGGATGATTAGCGAGAAACACTGCTCATGCAGTAGTCCTTGTAATTTTCCACCTCGGGAAGGTCTTGTCCTTTTGGCTAAACAGGGAAACCCCATCCCCTAGGGTATTCTACTCAACCGCCCTTGCTTCAACTGAAGCTTGGGGTCTGGTCAGCAACTCGGGTTTATTAACGTTAGTGCTGTAGGGAATTCCCCTCTCTTGACATAAGATGCGGAGGCCATCTTTGGTCATGCATTTTACAGTCTCCATGTCAAGCTCTATGACTATTACTAATACCTAGCAGTGACCAAATTTTGCCTGCAACAGTACTTTATTGTTGGGTGACTAAGTTGTGTGCAAGGCTCCAACTAATCCGACCGCTTGCCACCAACATGACAAATTAACTTCTGCGGTACCAGGGGTCCAGGGATGAATAGCGGTTTCTAAACCATCAATCTGTCCCACACCTCTAGTACACCAGAAGGGATCTAGGATTGGACATAAGTGGCACCAACACATACAAGTACATTGTAGAGCTAAGACGATTAGAGCCTTAAGGCTCATCCCGCAGGTACTTAAAATTGTAAGGGAAACAGCTGGCTATTCTTTAGAGGGTATACTAATGATATATAAACAATGTTACTGCCCTATGGTACTCTTTGGGCTGGACGCCCTTGCCATACGTGATTTAGCTTGGTTAGGTAAGATCGAAGATGCTTTTTGGAAACGGATATTGAGATTCAAAGTGGGGCCTCAATAAAATACATTAGACTTGAATTAAGCCTGACATCATCAAGAGAGGAGCTCTTGAGAAAACAGGGCTTACTTTATATGAAAGTTCACGCAGGCCCTAAATGTGAGCTTCCTGGGTTATTAGCTGCCCCTAGCCATGGAAAAGACAGCTTCGAATGTCTGGTCAATGACCTGTTAGATCACATAGGCTGGTACCCAGACCTCTCCAGGGGCTCTTCCTATGACACAATGCAACATGTTTTTACAATTAAAATAAAGCAATGGGATTGGGTGGCCAACTATTCATATGTGGAGACTCTGAGTAGCCATACTTAAATGGAGGGGATATCGTTTAGCTATTTAAAAGCCCAACTATATATTAGACAGTGTCCAAGTCCTAAGGTCTGTGCCTTTAGGTTGAGGCTGAGGACAAACCAGCTCCTAGTATTGGCTTTAGTGGGTCCCCAATTGGGTCTCCACCGAAGCGAGAGATATTGCCGGCTTTGTAAAGTACCTGAATATATTGAGACAGCACGGCATATCCATACAGAATGTGGAAGTATGGGTAAAGTATGTATGACTTTTTTAGGACTGTTTGTATATAAATATTATTATATTAAGAGTGCCGATTTTTCGGTATACTGCCTGAATACAGAGAACCAAAACGTACATATCACACTTTATCAGGTGTGGGAAATTGCCAAAAAGAGATTAGAGACTGTAGTAGTTAGAAACTATACTGACTAGGTATTTTATTGTAAAGTATTATTTAAGAGTTTCTGATTTTAAAATTTGCATATTATTATATATTTAGGGAATTTTATATTGTGTTTTTAAAGAAAACTGTGGTCAGAAGCTTAGATA
The DNA here is from genome assembly GCF_040938575.1 of Ambystoma mexicanum. Classification (NCBI taxonomy): domain Eukaryota; kingdom Metazoa; phylum Chordata; class Amphibia; order Caudata; family Ambystomatidae; genus Ambystoma; species Ambystoma mexicanum. Next base: position 646,281,181 of record NC_090925.1, on the reverse strand, counting down.
TATGTAATACAGTAATATAAAGGAATCGAGAAAGAAAGTGCCTTGCTGAAACTACACACTCTGTAAAAATAGTTATTAATTTTTTGGTAAAACTATTAGATTTATGGTATTATGTATTATGATAGTAAATGTTTTTAGATTTGGTGTTTAAAAATGTAATGTAATTTGTTGTGTTTTACCAATATTTTGTAAAGTTTCTTACGAAACAAAAAAAAACGATCTGAATAGATTGGAACACAAGTCAATTATAAACCTCCTTGTCTAATTGTGGTAACATGGACAGGACGGCAGGCTTATCTCTGCAAGGTCATGGATCGTTGGTTAGTTGCAACACAGCAAAAATACAATTATTAGCCAATGATAAAAAGGACTGTCCAGTCAAGGTTGTATACAAATATCTAGTTTATTATTAGTACAACAGACAGTTCTAGGACACTGCAAAATACAACCCACCCTGTAAGGGAACACAGATGACAGACAGTTTTGTGAAGTAAAGGAATGCACTCTGGATAATGACAGGAGGGTAGCTGGTAAAGTAATCAGTCTTACTGTTCAAGGCTATTTGGTTTCAGCACCAAGCAGCAAATGGTCGTAACTGTCTCTAGAGGCCTTCAGAGAAGGACCAGGGGGAAGAAGCACAATATACCTGGTGCTTAAGAAGTTCTTGATGCTTGGTAGCATTGTGGCTGTTCCAGGCTGCTTGGCAGCTCCTAAGGCAGAGTTCAAGGCTGGAGACAGCTGCTGGTATCAGGCGACAGCCTGTTCACCAAGCGAGGCTGGACGGACGACTGCAGGCTGGCCTAGACGGCGTCTTGGGATCAAGAATTGTTGTCTCTGTGCTGTTTGGTGGATCTGGAACACTGGTCGAGGCATCTCAGACTGCTATGGTGAATGCAGCGTGACAACAGTCAGCAGTGCAGCCGGTTGTGGTTTGAGTACTCAACTGTCTCAAAAATGTCCTTAAAAGTTGGACGCTGGTTGATGCTTGTGTGGCACTCCTCCTAGCTTCTTCGCAGTGCTCATGTCATCCTTTCAAAGTGGACGGCCCAAAGCTTAGGAGAGGGTTTGCAGGCAATGGCCTTGTCCTTAGTTCAGATAACCTCTGGCACTTCCCACCTAGGAAACTTGCTGGGAGAACCTAGCAGGGTACGCTGTGTGCTTGCTGGGTACCAGTTTTGGAGCTGCTGGATGGGTCCTCTGAGTCCGGTATCTCCCTCTGTTCCATGGGAGAAGTTCAGGAGAGGGATCTTACTTCCCTCTTGGAACTCCTTCGAAGTCATCGGATGATCTGCTAACTGAAGGGTTCAGCACTCTTTACAGCCAAATGGGCCCCAGTAATTGGTGCAGGCTAAGCCTACCTTAATGAAGCAATCCTGGGCCCCCACCAACAGTCTTCTGTTATGCATGAGGTCAGGACCAGAGTGCTCTACAACAGGAAAGGTAAGAGTGACAACATATACCTAAGTCCCACCCATCTTCCTGCCTGTTGTAGATCAAAGTTTCTCTCTAGTTAACAGAGACCTCTGTGACTCTTGATTAAAGTGCAGGTCTCCCCTGAAGTTTGTGACCCGAGCAGATTTCCTGTCTCCCTGAAATCACATACTTCTCCCCTCTGAAAGGGGTCCGCTCTGCAGGGGTACCTGTGGTAACTGATGGACCCAGACATGCCATTCACTGCCTTTCGTACAGAAGGGTGGGAACTAGTTTCAAGTTCAAACATTGCATCCTGTTGTCTGACCGGCAACCAACCCCCTCCAGGCTTGCCTCAATTATCTCTTATTAATATACACTGCCACCAGCTGAACTAAATAATGGGAAAGTAGATCCATGGAGCGTTTGATATTTTAACTGGCTGCCCATGGCTCGAGGCATGTGTGCCTTCCCCCTTCCTGAGATGTTTTGATGTACCCGTCACATTCAATCTGAACATGACACGGGAGGACACCGCCTGTAGGTTGTGTCCTGCCAGAGTACACGTGACTATGTGTTTCATGCAGTGAGCAGAGAAAATATGTGCGGGAGGGCCTCCCACATTTTCAAGGGTTGATCTCCCATCATTCATTTTCATTATCAAAGAATCAGAAAAAGCCCAGGCGAGTGGACACTCCCAGAGCGGATGGTCGAATTGCTCACATGGTGAAATATTGAGAGATATAGGGCCTGATTTAGTAAGTCTTTTTCAATGGGATTCACTGGCGTAGGGAGTGATGCCACTGTCCCAGCAGTGCGGGGGGTCCTGCCATGCCAGGTTTAGGGGGCCGCTGGCCCTGTCCTCACCCATCAGTGTGAAGGCTGGGCCGAGACTCGTGGCATGGTGCAAGGAGAAAATCCGGCTAAAAAAGGGTTAGCAGCTGAACGGAGACATGTGACATGTGTCACATGCCACATTCAGCTCCAATTCCCACTCCTCTGACTTTCTCAAGACATCATTTACAGGAACCTGGAAGCTCTCCCAGCTTCCTCATTTATGTCTGTGGGCAGCGCTGAGGAGCCGGGAAGCTGGGAGTGATGGACCAAAGGCAATTTAAGCAGCAAAAACAGGCAAGAAGCCTTTAAAAATAATATTTATCCAAATGCGTATGTGTGTTTTGCATGTGAGAGGGGCGTGTCAGATGTATGTATCTGGTATGGGTCAGTGATTGATGAGGGAGTGAGTTGTGAGTATGAATATGATACTGTGTTGGACTGCCTGTGTTGGAGAATGCAGTGTGAATAGATGTGAGAAAAGGTGTATGAGTGAGTGTGACTGGTGGGTGAATGGATATGAATGTGATTATGTGGGTGTTTGAATGTTCTGTGTATGTGGGTGCCTGTGTGGGTGATGTAGTGTGAGTGAATGTGAAAGAAGGTTTATGAGTAAGTGAATAGTGTTTGAATGAGTAGGAATGTGATAGTGTGTGTTTGCATTTTCTGGGTGAGTAGGTGGGTGCCTGTGTGGAGAATGCATTGTGAGTGGATGTGAAGAAAGGTGTATGAGTGACTGACTAGTGGGTGAATGGGTATGAATGTGATAGTGTGTGTTTGAATGTTTTGAGGGGGTGCCTGCCTGCCTGTGCGGAGAATGCAGTGTGAATAGATGTGAGAGAAGGTGTATGAGTGAGTGTGACTGTTGGGTGAATGGATATGAATGTAATTATGCAGATTTTTGAATGTTCTGAGTGGGTGGGTGCCTGTGTGGAGAATGCAATGTGAGTGGATGTGAGAGAAGGTTTATAGATGAATGATTGATGGGTGAAGGAGTAGGAATGTGATAGTGTGTGTTTGTATGTGCTGCATTGTGAGTGGATGTGAGAGAAGGTGTATGAGTGATTGACTGGAATGTAAATTATTATGAATGTGATAGTGTGTGTGTTAATGTTCTTGGTAGGTGAGTACGTGCTTGAGTAAAGAGTGCAGTGTGAGAGGATTTGAGAGAAGGTGTATGAGCTAGTGAATGGTCGGTAAATGGTTATGAATATGATTGTGTGTGTTTGAATGTTCTGGGTGGGTGAGTTCCTGCCTGTGTGGAGAGTACAGTGTGGGTGCATGTGGGATAAGGTGCATGAGTGAGCGACTGGTGGGTGAATGGAAATTAATACGATTTTGTGGGTGTTTGAATGTTCTATGCCTGTGTGTACAATGCAGAGAGAGTGGATGTGTGAGAAGGTTTATGAGTTAGTGGCTGGCGGGTAAATTGTTACGCATGTGATAGTGTGTGTTTGAATCTTCTGGGTGTGTGGGTGGCTGGGTGCATGCCTGTGTGGAGAATACAGGCTGAGTGGATGTTAGAGAAGGTGTTTGAGTGAGTGATTGGTCGGTTGTTGGTGGATGAATGGATATGCATGTGATTATGTAGGAGTTTGAATGTTTGTATGCCTGTGTAGATAATGCAGTATGAGTGGATGTTGAAGAAGGTGTATGAGTGAGTGACAAATATATGAATGATTATGAATGTGAGAGTGTGTGTGTGTGTGTGTGTGTGTGTGTGTGTGTGTGTGTGTGTGTGTGTGTGTGTGTGTTTTGGGTGTGTGTGTGTGTGCCGTGTGGAGAATCCATTGTGAGTGGATGTGGGAGAAGGTTTATGGTTGTGTGAATGAGTAGGAATGTGTGAAGGTATGTGTGTGAATGTTCTGGGTGGGTGCCAGTGTAGAGAATGCAGTGTGGGTGAATGTGAAAGAAGATGTATAGGTGAGTGACTGGTGGGTAAAAGAGGATGAATGTGATCGTGTGTGGAAGCCCGTTTGGAGGACAGGCATAACTCAAACATTTGTGACACATCCTTAAGGGACTTGAGATGTTTTAGTAGTACTTTCGAGCAACACCAACTTCATGTCTGTTATTATATGGCTAGGCAGGCATTTTGGTGCAGCCAGTCTAGTCATTGCTTACTGTGGAATCACTTTTATTACTGGGCATCTTTGATAAATCAAGCATGATATGTGATATTTCCTTGATATGTCTTACTGTAGCATGATTTTCTATTAGCCGGTCAAGTGGCACAGCGAGTAGAGTGCTTGCTTTGACATCCATGCAGAGCCTGCTAACACAGGTTCGAATCCCGGCAGGGCCAAACTCAGCCTTTCATCCTTCCAAGGTCGATAAATGAGCACCACACACCGCGGGTAATAATAAGCAGTGCTATATAAATGCAAAATTAAATTAACTGAGCAAGAGTAATAAATGTTCTTACATGTCTAGACTGGCCTACATTGGAACCACTTCTAACATGATTTCTTAATGTGTCATGACATTTTAATGGCCGATCCAGCAGCAGTATGTTGTTACATAAGAACACTAGCATATATTGGCAGAGCCAGCTTTGACATGTTTTTTATAGTAATATTACTGGCATTATGCGCAAAGCGAACATGAGTATGTTCTTATATGGGAATACTGCTATATGTTGGTGAGCCAGCATGACAATATATGGGATGGGCAAGCGTGAACTTTTTTTTTATGCTGGCAAATACTCTGGGGAAAGCATGAAAATGCATTGGGAAATGCTCCTGTGCACTTTTGTTGACTTGCATCTATTGTATTTTTTCATGAGCTACTCTACAAAACCGATTACACATAGGGCGTCATTCCGAGTGGGGCAGTAAGGGATACCGGGCACCAGTAAGGAGACCGGTGCCGGTAATCCCTTACCGCCCTACTACGAGTTCCCTTAGCGGGTCCCTCCTTTAACGCCTGGTCTGACTAGGCGTTATGGACGGGACCCGTTAAGGGAATTCAGAGCCAATAACGGTACTGCAATTTGCGGTACCGTTATTAGCGCCTTCCCCATTCCCATTGAGCCCTGTGGGGGCTCAAATGGGAAAGGGGAATGGCTTTTTCAATGGGGACTTACCGGTCCCGCAAAGGTCGGACTACACCGGTAAGTCCCCATTGAACCATACCGGTGCCGGACACGTTATGGGAGGCAGTCATGGCGCAGATAGCGCCATGACTGCCTCCAATTTCGGAATGAGGCCCATTGTCTGGTCTCTTACACAATTTTTCACAGAAAGTGTGTTTTATAATTCTCAATTTTCCCCCATTATTCAAAACATTTTCTCTGGGAAGGGGAAAGAATCTCACTCAAACCCCTACACCCATTTGTCGTTGTCTCAAGCTCCTCACTATGCTCGGTCGCAATCACATACTTGTGGCAAATATTTAGATGCTGACTTTGTGTAAACTGGGAAAAGGCACCTTTTGACAGATTCAAAACTCTAACTGTACACATAGGAACAGATACATAGAAATGCAGTGTCTTTGAAAATGAAAAGTATGAATTGTGCGATACATTTAAAAAGTGAAGCAAAGTGACATATTTTGGAGAAAGACACTTACTTTTCACAAATAAACTTACGTTTAAATGGAATGGCTTAGTTGCTGGAGAAATTAGCAAGAATCTTCTATGTAACTGTGGCGTATGTGTGAATAATACCAACAAAGGCTAACTTATATCTGTCCAAACCAAATTTGATGAAAGATTGTTGCATAAACAACATGCCCAGATATATTGTGAAATGTTACATGTAAGCACATCTTGTTGATTTAAAGCTGTATTTTCAGAAGTATGGTTGCAGCTTGTGTTTTCCCCACTGAACTGAAAGATCGGTGCCTTTGAACATTTGAACTCAAGACCTGTGGGTTGGGCCCCCAGGAAAAGCAGCCCTGGTTCAGTTAGAAATACAAAGAAATAACAGAGAATTAGATCAACATTGTGGGAACTGTAGATAACACGGACAGCAGAGATGACCTTTAAGGTCTCTTCTGGACTTTTGCAAGGAGCAACTGGCAGAGGGACAGGGAGAGCTACCAAGGCCTTAAACATTGCATGGGAGACAGAGACTGAGAAATCTAGAAGCTTGCTGTTCTTGCCATTTGAGGAGCCACAGGAAGTCTGGGTGCTGGGGACTACACTTGACTGAAACCTTTAGCAAGATCTGTGCTGTCCTTAGAGGAGCCCTCCTGTTTCCCTGGATGCCCCATAACCAAGGCATCCCATGCAAGTAGATTAATCGAAATGCCAAAAAAATGGTGTGGATGAACCTGGCAGCCTTAATCTCCATCTTGCATTGCAGTAGGGCGGTGGAATTGGGGAGACCCTTGGCACATTTTATAAAATCTAACTCAAATTAATTCCACTATAGAAAATCACCCTATCCATTTAAATTGACTTGTGCTGAGAACTGTCTGCCTTACTCCTTTCCATTGAATTGTGGGGAGGGGTGCAACTGTCTAGATCTTTAGCGCATTGAATTAAAGTTAAATTAATTAGTTCCCATAGTGAAAATCACAGGATGAGTGTGGTTATAGTTTGAAACTAACAAAGTTCATGCCCAGTGTGTTAGAGCCGGTATAGACAATAAAGTATTTGGATGACTCTCCCTTTCTGAAACCCCTTTCTTCTGTGCAGAAGGGGGGGTGTCCATAATCCCAAAAATAAGTAACCCTAAATCTCTACCGTTTGTGAAGGATTACAATTGAGCGTCACTCCCCGAACCAGAACCCTTGGTCTCAGCTTAGGATGTAATGCTCAATGAGAATAGTTTTTCTTTATTTTCTACGGATTCAAATTCAGCCGATACCCAACCCATTTCACACTGCCTTTTACAAATACCCCGGGTCACAATGGACCATGAACCAGGCCGGTGGGCGGTAATACAATACTTATTTATTTTAATTTCAAAGGAGATCACACAATTTTTATATTGGGCAGCAATCACCAATGGGGTGATAATTACAATGAAAACCACTGAAATACACTTGGGTAACCTTCTACAAGAACATATCCAAAGCACACGTGAATAGGAACACTTTTACTATTCGGGTATATAGCACCCGGTTTCTCCTTGCAATGTTGTAATTGACACTTTTTGCAGTTTTAAATGTCAAAAGTTATTTTTTTTTAAATGTGTGAAATATACAGAATCAGAATGTGGTTTTTAGGCTGTGACTATAGCTGAATAATTCGCTGAGATTTTCAACGGCAAAGAAATTCTGGTTGGTCAAATAAAGCTGTTAAAAAGAGAAAATCAGTTTGGAAAGAAAAAGGACAAGTTTTACTTAAACTAGATTATCAAGAAGATAGCGCTGCCCATGAAACAGGTTAAGTGGCCGCATCAACCCCCTTCACGCCACGTGTCTCTTCATGTGGAAATTAATTAAATTATTAAAAATATGACTATGGATCTATGCAAGACAGAGATGAATAGAAGACTGGTGCTAACACTTCAAGATCAAGGACAGGCTGCACAGAGAATTCTAATAGTATTAAACAAGTTACCAGGGTATGGATAGGGTTACTTACAGAGTGGAACAAACACAATATGTCAAGATGGGGTATGCGATGTGTGACTATGGGATGGGGAAATATATTCACAATCCGCACTTGAGTTTGGGATTTGGGACAGCCAACCTGGTTCTGGAGTCAAAGGACTCTTGACACAGCACGGCGGGCGCCCCTTACAGCAAACAGCTGGGCAAGTCTGGTCACTGGATGGCAAGGGTACAGCGGGCATGCAGGTAGTGGGTAAAAAGCCAGTCTGGTCACAGGATACTCCCAAAAGGTACCACAGCTTTTTCCCCTTTGTTATTGGGATTTTTAGTTGGGTTTCTGGATCAATGGCCTTGCTGGGATAGGGTCAGCTATGCTTGGGCCTGGCAGTAGAGTCTGAAATCTTGCAAAAGTGGAATGTCTGGATATGCAGGCGCTGGAAATTCAGGAGCGAGTGTGTGTCCCCGTGAGCTACCACCCCTTATATAAAGCGCGTGACATCACTGGGTTTATTGTTGGGCAGAACGCTAGACCTACCTCCAAGAACCGGAAAGGTCAGCCTATTTTGGTCACCTGCTCCAGGAGTTTATGGGCTTGTGTTTTATGAGATACAAAGACATCCCACAGTCGTTTGTGCCAAACATTTGTACAGTGGTGGCAATTTTGCAAATTACATGGGCAGATTACATATTTTACACAGAGACTTTGTTTCATCCGTCGAATAATTTTTTGTCATTTTCAATTAAATTATTTTACTTAAAATTCTATAATTTTATACATGTATATATATTATCATAAGGCATGTGAGTATTACATTTCAAAGTAGCATCATATACACTTTCCTCAGAATATCCAATTCTCTGCCATTTCTGTCCCCAATGTGCCAGTGAAGGCTACCACATCTTAAATTAAAGCCACCAAAATTTAATCTAGATTGTGAAACTTTCGCATTACTATGTTGTCCAATTTCGGAGATAAAAAGTCTTGAAATGTATTAATAAAATAGCCTTTGGAGCCAGGTGGCCAGCATTGTCTACCAAATAAGGGTATAACTTCCAAGGCTGCTCTGGAGTTGGCTTTGAAGCTCCCCAGCAGAAGTTGAGGGGAGGTGATTTTCTAAAAGTCACACGTAGGCGTCCCAGAATCTATTGTATCAACCTGGAGCACAGACAGAAGTCTGACGATCGTGTGATATTCTGCCTCCTGGTCCATTCAGAGTTTCAAAGGGCACAATTAACAAGTAGGTGTCCTGAAATCCCTTGTGGCTTCCTTTAGGGGTAGGCAACTCCATTTTTCAACACCCAAATATCCCTTCAGCCATGGCAGAAAACCTGTTTGGGCTGATTTCCCAGTACTGCCAATATATTTATTTCTTTATATTATTTTATTTTGTTCTGAATCAAAAGCAAGCCTGTTGAAATTCAACACCCCATATATGTTTCCAGCAAAACCCCCTTTACATTGCTAGGCAAGGACAGAGCCTTATTCAACATTACACTTTTAAACCAGGTATTTTTCTTATTTGCAAAAGCACATTTCAACACATGGTGAAGACTGCTGGGATGTCCCTTTCAAAAGGTTTTCTCTTCCATCTGAATTCCCAACATTATTTTGCAGCCCTAGTCAGTTTCTCTTATACAGCAATATGTTCAGACACAGGTCCACTGAAATTGACATATGCCCATAGAACTAGGGTATCTTTTGAATTATTGATTTTTGACATTTTGTAGCAGAAACGTCAATAGTGTTTCCATGCGGCTGGAAGTAAAGTTTCTGTGGATTTCCCAGATCTAGTCTGACACAGCCTGTCATTCAGGAATAATGCTCTATTCTGCTGGAGCACAATCTGACTATGGATGGGCAGGGTTGGGTCTCACTGATAAAGCAGCATGATGTTGGACAGATGAAAAGAGCGTCAGGGCAGCATCCTTTTCAATGTAAAATATTCCCTTTTCAATGGGCACTTTTTAGCAAGCAGCAGAACAGTGCTGCATTTCAATTTGCTTTTTAGTGCACACAAGAACACACACTGGCAGCCTTCCTCGGTGTGCCCCCTGTTCCAACATGCCCAATAGGTGCTTGGCAAGAAAGTGCAGCCATCTTGCTGTTAACTGCTGAAGTGCAGCTTGGTTATGGTTGGGAATTCTGCTGAGTGGGTCGATGTATACATTCCAAGGTATGTAGAGTGTGCAAAACGAAATTTCACATGTATTTACTTGCCTCCCAAATCAGAATCTGAAGGCTTTGCATTTCATGCAAATAAAAAGCCCAAAGCGATTTTCCCATTGAGTTCCTTTTCTAAACTTTGCCTTTCGAATAGAAAGCCCAAAACGATTTTTTTTCATTGTGTCTATTTCTCAAACCCTGCCTCTTAATAAAAAGCAGCATGATTTTACATTATATTCCAACTCCCTGTACCTTGCCTCCAAACCAGAGAGGTCATATCTAATTTATGCCTAGGGTTGAGGGTTGCCCGGTCCGGCACCAGAATGTATCATCTAGGTGGGCCAGAGGTGTTATTGGGGGGGCCAAATTTCCAGTTGCTGTGAGAGTTGCCTAACTCACCCAGGAGCTACATTATATAGCCTTCCAAGCCTCTGGCACAAACAATACACGCATTAGATTCTGTTTCCATACAGACACTATGGACTCTTACACAAACTGCATGAGCTAATGTAGATCAGTACTTTATAAACAGTCCCAGCCATGACATCCTCTGGCCGGGCAGTCTTCCACACTTGTTTGGTCAGAAACCCTCCAGTAAGCCGTACGACAGGAAGCACTGAAACACGGCCCATACACACCTTCTTGCCATAGGGGTGTGTGCATGCATGCGAAGGACATAGGCACACGTATGTTTTGTGCACCCATGGCATGTCGTATGTCCCGACCCAGTAGTACACTATTCTGGTTCTCTCCCTGTTCTCTGCCTATCTCGTCTGCTTTCTTCCTGCCTCCTTCATCCTTCTCTTGCTGCCTGTTTACTCTTTTGTACCTCTCACTGCACCCTTCTTCCTATCTTTTATGCACCATATGTCGCTTCCTACTTGTCTCTTCCCCTGTCCCTGTCTTCCTGACTGTTCCTTCTGCTTTTTGACTGCCCATCTCCTCCCATCCTTCTCTTCCTTCATATTCATTTCAATCAGCTCTAACCCTCACGTCCTGCCTATCCATTCTGCTTTCTCTGTCTGCCTTTTGCCTCTCCTTCCATCCTTCCCATCCTCAGTACCTATTCGCTCTACTGTACCCCACCCCTCTATTGCTGCTTGTTACTTCTGTTATCTTCCTGCCCCGTTCATCCTTCTCTTCGTCGCTGACCCTCTCTCTTTCTGCCCCCTCATCCTCATGCTTGCCTTTGGCTGGCTCATCCTTGTACCCGCACATCTCTCCCTCATGCTTCCTTTCTGCCCATTATCTTGGTGGCCTCTTTGAAGATAGGCTGTGACAGCCTCGATGCCCCACAATGCATGAGGGCTGGAGCGCATGGGTCTAGGGGTGAGGGGAGGGCAGGAGTGGGCTCGGTGCACACTGAAGTCTGTTTCTGTAATAGAAGGGATGCCCCTCTGCGCCCATCATATCTTAAGGCATTATGCCTCTTCTCCGACATTGATTGTGCATCGTATCTGCTGCTAGTGTAACCCCGGGACCCCTGCCCCACCGCTGGATATGCATGCACCCCCTCCACCTACATGAATAATGGGAGAAAGTGGCACAGGCAAGGTGCAGAAGGGGGTGGCATGACAGGGTGACAAGAGTCCAGACACCACAGGGATAGTAGGGGTAGGAAGAAGGAAGAGCATTGTAGAGGGGCTAGTAAGGCAACAGGAAGAGGTCACACACATGAGTACATGTGGGGATGAGTAGGGTGGCACAGGGAGAGACAAGCTGCAGTTGCTAAGTAAATGAAGAGTTTGGTGAAATATCTTCCGGACAAAAATAAGACTAAAGGAGAGGCAGGGAAGAAAAAGTGAATGAGGCTGGAAGTAAGAGGGGGGCCTGGGGGAGCTGAGGAGACTGAACAGGGTGATCATGCCATTATCGGAAAGAGCGTGAGTAAAGGAGAAAGTCTGAGGCCAATCCATTTCAGTGCTGCAGGGTGTTCTTGCACCTCCCCTCCCAGAGTTGTAGGAGGTGACCTTGCCCCCCAGTGTTGCAGACAGTGCCTACACCCTACGCCCAGTGTCGCAGGAAGTGCCAGCTCCTCTGCTTGGGCTGTGGGCGGTGATTGTGCCCCCAACTGTGTCAGCAGTGGGTAATTCCACCTCCGCTGAAATAATCTGCCTGGGCCAGGAGTCACTACCATAGATCCAGCAACCAGCATATGTCTTATGGCACTGCGCCGAGCGCGGGAGACAGAGTGCAGTTTTCTTTGCAGTTCGCTGCAGGAGAAACAGACAGAAGCTGGTAAGCCTCTCTTATATTCAACTACTCAAATCACAGTTATCGGACATTGAGCCCCAGGCATCCAGAGCCAATGGCCCGAAACTACCCATTATTAGTCCGCCTGTCACTTCGAGTGTGCTTTCAATCAAGCCAATTTAGCAACCTGAATAAGCAAAATGCTTCTCTTGCAATGTCGCAGATATCGCAAGAGAAGCATTTTCTCAATACTCATAGAAGTGCCAGCCAATTAAAAAAAGGAAGCAAAACATGAAACTCATGTCTGACAATATCGGGGCTAGGGCCGACTCTCCTCTGCCTTCTCCACCTACCTGCAACTCCTACTCCGACCTCGATCAAGTTCCAAAGTAAAGTGTAGGCACTGCAGCTGGCCCCATGACTGCATGGAGCACAATATTGTGCCAGCAAGGTTGTTTAGGCTTGGCCGTTGCAGCTTGGCCCACGCCTGCGCATAGTGAAGGCACATGCAGATATGACAGAATGTCACTGCTCAATCAATGCGCAGGCATGGACCGAGGCTGTGCGATCCAGCAGCCTTGCTGTATGTGTTGCTCTGCATTGTCTTACTTCCATGACAAACACATTGCACCTGAGCTAGCCTATTAGTGCTGCTTATCATTTGTTACAGCACAGTGACAAAGTATGGAAGCTCTACCTTAAAGACGTCAGTAAGCCCCAAAATTGTGCTTTTCCTCTGCCCAAAATCTGCTGCTCATTGCAAATGCATACGCGTAGCCAACTACGATTTTCAAAAGAAAGACAGCACATTTCAAATAGATCGCTAGACTCTCTTCAGCTCACCAGTACCCTGCACCACAAGTCTCAGAGCCTTGGTAAATCATGAGCTCCTCTAAAGCGGCGGGATGTCGCAGTATTCCAACGACACTGTCCGTGTGGAGCAAAATAAAATATGGTGACCATGTGCGTGTGGGATGAAATAAAATAAATACTGTTTTATTAACTACGTGGCCGTGTGGTTGTAAAGCACCCAAGGACATTGACAGGCCTGATTACACAAAAATGTGGACTTGTGCAAATGACTTGTCCAGAGATAGAAGCACTGTAGAGCGTCATTCCACGTGGTACTGTGCAAGCTCCGCACTGCTGGGTGACTTGCCAATCAATCGAAAGACAAAGTAAGAAAAGTGATTTGTGAATCCCCTGAGCGATGGAAAGCAAAACAAGCACTGGGAATACAAACAATTTGGTATTTTGTGCAGGCATGGAAAAGCATTTGCTGGGCATATTAACTTGCTATCAGCTGCAAAATGGTACGAGTACATTGGTATATAATAGCATGCCTGTATGCCTCCTAATTAACCCTATACTAAGCTGTTGACCACTGTGCGTGCTGTTTTCAGTGTGTGTACCGTTTTATTTTTGTTCTTAAACGGAAGGAAAAGAAAACTGTACACAAGCAACTCTTGGTCAGGGCAAAGGCCTCCTTTCTACGGGGGCCCAGAGCAGTTTCTTGGGGGAGCCTAGCCCTACTGGCGCCCCTGCTGGAACCAGGGCTGACGGTTGCTATGAGAAAGTGGTTGATAACAGACTAAGCAAATACTGTGTGAGTCATGTTGTTTGTGGGTTAAATTGCAAGAAATCTGATGGAATGTAATGACTGTCTATCTCTAAATTTTACCTGTGTGTTGTAGTATCTGTAAGTCCATTAGAAATATAAGTCAGTCAATTGGTGCAAGTAATTTGAGATTGTGATATGGTGTTGCGCCACGACGTTGCTGACTGATGTTTTGGGTGTTTTATTATTCTTTGTCAAACATTAAATAAATATTTATTCCTACTATAAACCATCCTGGTTCCTAGCTCATTGGTGGTACAGAGGGAATTTGCTGGGTGGTGTGAGACAGGTTGGAGGCCTCACTAAATTTGAATCTGTATAAGAGCTTTGGATGTGAGCCACCTTGCTTGGGGGGGAAAGGAACTCCCTGGGGGTCATTCCGAGGTTGGAGGTATGGGAAAACGATGCCGGTAAAGGATTACCAGCATCCCTTAACGCTACAGGCTATTCTGACCAACCAGACCGCTATTTACGGCACCGTAAAGTACGATGCCGTAAATAGCGGTCTAGGGTCACGCGCGCGACACACCATGCCGATATTAGCGGCATGCGTAAACCAGAGCTGATCCCAAGTAATGCGGACATGCAAATAACGGCCTCCTGGAGCCCGAAAAGTACCTTACCGGCATGGAGTAAATACCGGCATCTCAGAGAAGGTGTTAAGAACCCTGAGCAGTGTTTCCAAGAGCCATAGGTGCACACAATCAGCACAGGTGGAGGCAATGGAGTCTGGCACAGCACAAAAGGAGCACACTCACACACCACACCCCCTCCCACACCAAGATGATACCAATAGTAGTGGCATTACTGGAGCTGGAGGCCCTGCTTGCAAGGAAGCAACAACAACAGCAACAACAACAACAACCACAGCCCCCACCACAGAGGATACAGAGGAGGAGAAGGAGGGTGAGACAGGCCCACCATGCCCCACCAGTGCAGCCACTGTTACCACGCCGGCAGCCCCCAATCCCTCGCATCAGAGCCAGTCCTTTCAACCTAACCCCTGAGCAGATCCACACTCTGTACCGGCTTGACCGTAACACCATCACCACCATAGTGGACCTGATACATGACAACATAGTGAGCCTCATAGAAATACGCACCACCATCCCCCCTCTACTTAAGGTAGTGTCTGTGCTCCACTTCCTTGCCACAGGCACCCACCAGCACACAGTGGGGCACATGCATGACATATCACAACCCTTATTTTCCCGGATACTGAACCAAGTGCTGGATGCCCTCCTCATGCACACAAGAGACTACATATCCCTACCACAGACTCCCCAGGAGATACTTGATACAAAAGTTGCCTTCCATGCACTGGCAGGCATGCCAAATTGTATAGGTGCCCTCGACTGCACCCACGTGGAGTTGGTGGTCCCGCATGCCATGGAGGTGGCGTATCGCAACCGCAAGAAATACCACTCCATCAATGTGCAGATGGTATGGAACGCGAGCAAGATCATCACACATTGCTGTGCCCGATATCCAGGATCAACTCATGACTCTTTGGTCCTGCGGAACTGCATGCTACCACGCTATATTGAGTGACATGCTGGACGACGTGCCTGGCTGCTTGGTGAGTTGCCTGACTGGCCCATGGCAGTGCATTGGGGTTATGGGGTGGGTGCCTGCATACTCCACCTGGGTCGGAAGGGGGGCGGGGGATGCATACTCCACCTGGGTGGAAATGTTGACGCCAGTGCACGATTTGCACCTCACCGAACACTGTGCCCCAGAGCCAGTGAAACGGCACATGACTACGGAATCCCACAGTGATGAAGTAAGGCCGACACCTAACACTACATGACTAACAGGTGACCAGGCCACATCCCACAACACATGCACCACTCATCGGCGGCCCTCACACATCGTAAGGGCATCTAGCACTATGCACGGCATATGCACTATGTCGCTGCATCCAGCATAACACCACACCGGAGAGTCATCCCTGGGAGTGCATTGAACTGAGCCCAACAGGGATACCACACCATGTCACTGGTACAGCACACCCATAGGAGTGCTGTAAGTCACCATAGTACGGATCAGTGCAGAATGACAAATATGCTACTGACTACAGCCAACACTCCCTACTACCAAATCTCACAGAACACAGCACTTCAAGGATCTTACCCCAAGAATGCTGCATGCATATACGATGCATGTTCTACAAGATGTGAGTGCACACCATAAACCATCTTGAAGCTGCTACCCCCTCCATCATTCCATTGCAGAGGACACATAGCGGGGCCAGGAATGGGGTCAATGCATCCAGGAACATGTGCATATGGGCAGAAATTACCTGCTGCCATGTAAGACTAGTTCAGTTGTCCACCATGAATGTACAAACACTTAACCTTCATTCCCCTCTCATGCAGGTGATGGTGGCTATCCCTTGACGCCGTGGCTCATTGCCCCTGTCTGAAACCCACAGAACAGGCACGCAGAGGCCTACAATCGTTCCCATACCTGTACACGTGTGGTGATTAAGCAGGCCTTTGGCCTGTTCAAGGCACAATTTCGTTGCCTCAGCCGGTCGGGTGGGGCACCCACCCACAGCCATGAGAAGGTGTCCAAGATCCCCATGGCATGTGTAATGCTGCACAATACGTGCATCCATCGGAACGTGCCCCTGTCCCCTGACATGGGACTGCTACCACCAGATGATGATGAAGGGTAGGAGGAGGAAGAAGTGGCAGGACAGCATCATGGTGCTGATGCACAGGAGGGACATGCCATGTGGCAAGCATTGATTGGACAATATTACTGACACACAAGTCAGCAGAGGGTGTCATGACATGAGGACATAGGGCACTGGGTGTGGGGATACATGTACACTATGCACTGTCAGATATCAAAAGACACATGCGCAATAATGAATGTCCACACTGGTTTAGCTTTGCAACACAAACGGTGTATTGTAATTGAAAATGCCAACGTGAATAACAAACCCTCCACCACCCCACCCCGTCCCCTCTGCCCCCTCCCCCTCCATCCCCTCCCCCACACACCCTCACCCCCTTCCCCCCCAACTCCCTCACACACCTTCACCCCCCTCCACCCCAACTCCCCCACACACCCTCACCCCCTCCCCCTCCCCCCAACTCCCCCACACACACTCACCCCCTATCCCTACCCCCCCCAACTCCCCAACACTAGTCTCATGGTGTCCATGTAGGCCACATGTGGCTGGTAGGCAAGTTACTCCGCGCTCCCGGGGCCAGGGGCAGCCATGTCCCGGCGGGGCTGGGAACGGAGTTGTGAAAACAGAAAAATAATATGAGGCCGGGAAGCCCAAAAGGAAACACACCAACACAGGTTACAAAGAAACATACAAGTACTTTATTTCAAGCTACAACAGTTACCAAGTCAACTGACAAACGGATAGCTATTCGGCTCTCAGTATAACATAACAAACTTCAACGAGGGTTCGATGTGTTCAGTGAGAGACCGCACATTGGAATACCCGGGCAATTTATACAATTTGTCCAGCCCTTGGCCAACCCTCTTGCGGGTTAACCATTCTGTGAAATATAATACTGGTCTAGGGTTCCTTGCCAGGTCAACCTTTAATATATGCATTTTTGATTAGTTTCGCTGATATAAGTAGTACATTTACATATAGGTCAACAGTAGGACAAGGTCTCAGTTCACGACCCCGACAAGTAGCCTGCTGGCATATTAATCATTCAGCTGTACGGAGGTCATAACGGCCAGAATCTATTCGAAATGTCATTTGGCCTCCATTTTGATGTTCAGGGTGACTTCTACATAACAAGAGAACCTAAAATGGCGGCTTGATTCAAGATGGCGGCTTACATTGATTTCTCTGAGGTCAAGACCTTGCCGTGGAGTTTGTTCGTGCATGATGTTTAGACAACTTGGCGTAGGCCAATATACATATAACTATTACAATAGGAGGCATAATATTATTTCTATTCCGACAAACCCTCCTTTTGGCCTATGCCAAGTGCTAGGACTATTTCTGATGTCTTTGCAAATAACTCCATGCATTGTCGTCCATACATCCTGAATCGTTATCTGTAATATCTGTAGCCATTAGGTCGTTCACCAGAACCTCTTGCAACACGTACTCTTTAGATGCTGTATCTGGGGCATACACTTTATGTCCTATCGTGCTCACCGCCTGAGCGCAACATCCCCTAGCATTGCACATATACTAGGTAGACATTGGATACAGCAACAAAGGAATAGCAGAATCCCCAAAATAACCAGTATGACAGAAAGCACCTTCCAACCCCATGATCGTGAGGAGTCCCAGAACCAAGTACTAAGACTCCAATCTCCCACAGGAACATGCACTTCTGAACTAAGGACGTGCAAGTTCTGTATTGCCTTGAAAATTGTCGGGGAGGAATCTGGTACGAAAACACAACAAGCGGACCCCACTAATTTGCATAATCCACCACGCTCTGCCAGAATGACATCTAACGCCATCCGGTTTTGGAGCGCTACCAATCTTATTGCTTTCTGTTCCAGTGTCATATTATAGAGTATATCCGTGGTACGGTTGATGTTTCTCTCCAGTACTCTTGCTAGCCCCCTAACATTTTCGGAATTTGCTATTTGTCCCCAAAATGGCACAACTGATTTTGCTATATCTCCCAAGATTTGCCCAGGGGTATCTCCATTCTCGTCCCGCCGTGTACGAGCCTTAGAAACTTCCAATGTACTAGCTATAAATACCCCAGGTAACAGGATCCCTAAATAACAGGTTCCCTGCCAATCCTTGGGCAACCAGGGAAATGCTGTACTACCGCAAACGAAATAGACAGGCCCCCCTACATACAAAGGCTTGTTCTCCCCGGTCAAATTTACAACATTCGCGCAACCTTCAAAATCTCCCATTGACAGGGTGCCATTCCTTTGTACGCAGAAGGGAACTGAATCGGGGTTATGGTTAATAGAGTAGGAAGGAGGCACGGCATCCTTATTGCCTATCAGAGCCATTTTAAAGGAAATTAGAGTTTGGAAAGGAAGAGACAGTTTATCAGATGGCCTAATAGAAGCAACATTAGGCTTACTTCTATTTGCAAAAAGCGAGCATCCCAGGGGAGTCAATACACGTTTCTCAAAATCATTTAAATTAGTTCCATCAAAGTTCCTTGAGATGCTATCATTCCAACGGCCAAAGAATAGTGCTCTAAGAGAAGCATAGCAAGCAGTCGTTAAAGGTAAAGGGTGAATATACCATCCTAGCCCCTTGTTCCCATTTTGCGGTAAATGGGTGCAGATCCAGCAGTTGCTCTTATTAAAAATGGCGTGCATCGAATTCATTATTATCATTAAAGTATTATTGTGATACTTTCGTCTATGCTGGGAGTCCCTAGGTGACAGAGTATGAAGGTGTACAGAGGGAGTCAGAGCAGTAGGTACAATTTCAATTGGTAACAGAGGCTCTAGAGGATACATTTCTTCAAAGTACCAGAGTCCCACAGCAGTGACTATACAAATCCCAATTATCAACATCACAACACAGCAATACGTTTTCGGGGCCCAGGCACATTGTTCATTGCCCGAGTTGGTCACCCCCTTATTTACAAGTCCAATACGAGCAGTAGCGGTGGAGGTGGCAGACATCGTAGTTTTTCAATCGACGACCCCAATGTTCGTTGCTGGCGACACTATGGTCGCGCGACTTCTTAGTCCTTCCCCAACCCTAGCCAGCAGAATCCCCTTTTTTTTCCCAAAATTTTCCTTTGTAAGAACAAAAATTCTCAATGACTCTTTTCTTTTCCAGCTGCACAGGCAAAACCCATGCCGTAGTTCTATTTTCTTCGTCGAAGGTCGTACCTGGTGGTTCCCGGTACTGCTTGATCCGGAAATAAGGTAACGTCACTTCCTGAGGGAAGCAACGTATCAGAGGCGACAGAAGTCGCAGAAATTGAAACAACGTTTTCCGGAAGTGACTTTTCCGAAGAGTGCGTAGACAAAATGGATGGTTCCTCAAGCTCCACAGGCTCAGAGAGATTCTCCGACACACTCACAGCGCTATTTGCTACTCCAGAATTAGAGATTGTAGCATCAGCAAGGGGTTCTGCTTCTTCTGTAACGTGTGGAGTCGGGTGAGGAAGTTTCTTGACATGCGTCGCGTGGATCCAATGCTTCTTTCCAGCCACCCACACTGCTGTCTGGGTGACCAACAGGTCCCCACCAGCGAGGCGCGAGGCAGGAAGATCTTTCGTAGGCCTTCACCAGGACCCAACTTCCAGGCTGAATATTGTGCCCTGGGCCCATGAATCGTACAGGTAAAGCTGATCGAACCTGATGATAAATGAAATACAGATTTTTAGTCAACTGGTTACAGCAGTCTGCAAGAAATACATTTTCAACATCTCTCAGCACCTTAGGCTTTGGAAGACCCCAAATATTAGCAGGCCTCCCCATCACCACCTCGAATGGAGAGAGCCCAGTCTTAGTTTTAGGTGTGGTACGCATGGCTAACAACACAATAGGTAAGGCGTCCGGCCATTTCAGTTTGGTGCCGGCGCATGTTTTAGCAAGCTTATTCTTTAGGATACCGTTATGTCTCTCTACCAACCCAGCGCTTTGAGGATGTCTAGCTGAATGAAATTGTTTTTCGATGTGTAATGCTGTGCATATCTGCAAGATTACTGCTGCAACAAAATATGGGCCATTGTCCGACCAAATGACTCTTGGCAACCCAAATCGTGGGAAGAACTCCTTTACCATAGTCTTCGCAGTGGTCATGGCAGTAGCATCCTTAACGGGGAAAGCCTCAACCCATTTACTAAAGGCACAAATGATCGCAAGGACGTATTTTAAATTGTTACACTGTTCCATCTCAATAAAATCAAAGTGGATGACCTCGAAGGGGACAGAAGGAGACCCAAAACTACCCCTTGGAGTTGCTGTCCCCTTCCCCACATTGTGCTCCAAGCAAATCATGCAAGTTTGGACATAATGCTGAGCGATTTTCAAACTTTTATCATTTACCCAGACTTTTCCTAACATTTTTCGCGATCTGCTGAGCACACACATGCGTAGGACCGTGTGCCATCGTAACCATCATCAGCACATATGAATTAGGGAGCAAACATTTTCCTTCAGATGTGTCCACCCAACACCTATCGTCATCTAGTTTCCCCATCCCTTCGGCCCACTTTTTAGACTCTTCTATTGTGGCATCAGCTTGGATATCTCGTACAGACCCAATACCCTCATCCATTACATATACATCTCTCGTTTCTCTTAGAGCATACATGTCTGTGCTAAGGTCTGTGGCCATTTGCCTGGCTATCTGGTCAACAAAAGCGTTCCTTTTCCACACATCATCTATGACCTTACGATGCGCTGCGCATTTCATGATCGCTAACTGACTAGGGAGCGCGAGTGCAATTGCACTATCAAGGGGCCATGCTGAATCTTGGTCCCATGTAAGGTTAGGAACCCTCTTTCCGACCAGAGCCTCCCAAAGTTGTGAGCCACCCCAAAGGCATAATGGCTATCAGTATATATATTTACTGTACGCCCTTTGGAGAGTTCACAAGCTCAGGTCAACGCTATAATCTCTGCGGCCTGCGCGGAGTTATGCGGAATTCTCTTAGTTTCAACAACCGTACTCAATGTAGTGACTGCATAAGCAGCTGTAGATGTACCATCCGGAGGTTTGAAGCAGGAGCCATCACAAAACAGCTCCCCTTCCGCATTATCCAAAGGAGTATCTATAAGGTCTATCCTTCCCTTTGTTTCCTGTTCAGTAGTATACAGGCAGTCATGTGATTCTTCATCACCGCAAACAGTATTTTGCGGGAAAGGTAGGAGTTCAGTCGGATTAAGAACACAACACCTCTTAATTTGAATGTGAGGAGCAAACAAAGTCAATTCATACCTCGTCAGCTGTGGAGAGGTGAGGTGCTGTGTTAGGGTTTTATTCAATAGGACATCTACAGAGTGAGGTACCATTAGGGTTAAATCATGGCCTAGGACCATTCCCTCACTCTGTTTTACAGACGCGGCAGCAGCAGCGACGGCTCGAAAACATCTTGGCAAAGCGCATGCGACAGGATCAAGGGCGGACGAGTATTAGCCGCATGGTCTATACTTCCCTCTGTGTTCCTGTGTTAATACAGCCAAAGCACATCCATCACACTCATGTACAAACAACACAAAGGCCTTATTGTAATTTGGAGTACCCAGAAACGGTGCAGAGCATAACGCGGTTTTGAGAAGCTCAAATGATCGTTGATGTTCCGACTTCCAAGGCAGCGGCGAAGAAATGCCCTTCTTCGTCAGGGCCAACATCGGTTTTATCACTAGTGAAAAGTTTGGTATCCACAGCCTACAGTAAGAAGCCATACCTATTAAGGCTCTGACTTCCTTCTGAGTATTTGGGACAGACATGCCAGAAATGTGTTTTATTCTTTCAGGTGTCAATCTTCTCCCCACCTTTGACAGGAGATAGCCTAAATAGGCGACCTCCTGACAACAATATTGAAATTTCTTAAACAAAGCTTTATGACCATTTTCAGCCAAATGAATAAGCAACAATACAGTGCCTTCTTTACAAGCACTTTCAGAATCTGCAGCTAAAAGCAAGTCATCGCAGTGTACAAGTAGATGGCAATTCAAGGGTGTCAAGCTGCTCTTTCAAAGCCCTACTGTAAATGCTCGGACTTTCAGTATAACCTTGAGGTGCACGAGTAAATGTGAACGAGCGTCCCCCCAAGGTGAACGCAAACAAATATCTACTATCCTTGTGTATAGGAATACTGAAGAAAGCATTCCTCAGATCCGCAACACTAAAGTGAGTAGCTGTAGCAGGGATCATGGTTAATATCGTTGTCACATCAGGCACAATTGGAAATTGTGGAGTGACAATTTTATTAATAGCGCGTAGATCAATTATGAAACGGAATGGGATTGCATTGTCGCCTTTCTTGTACATGGGTAAAATTGGGCTGTTACATAAACTACCTGTGATCTCCTCAATCACCCCTCGATGCACAAAATCGGAAACAATGCACTTTAAAGCACACTGGCCCTCAACTGAGATTTTATATTGCGGAATGTGTGGTAGTTTAACTCCATGTTTCAAAACTATTTTAACGGGTTCAATCTGTAAAACCCCGACATCATTATCGTCAACTGCCCACAAACATTCCGGGACAACGCTAAATTCAGGAGGCAATGGTCGAGTCAGAAACTGAGAACTGGGAAGTTGCTGTGGTGAAATCGTCAGTCGGACTCCGTCAGAGGAACAATGAATCACTGCATTTAATTTCTTTAACAGATTTAACCCCAGCAAATTCTCTCCACAGTTTGAAGTCAAGAGGAATGGACAGTGGTCCGTAGAGGGACCCAAAGAAACAGGCACCGGCGAAGAAACCGGACAAACAACTGGCATGCCAGAAAACCCTACAGAAACATTAGTTTGCCCTGACAGTGGAATGTTTGGAACCCGAGAATGATCAATGGAGCACTTCTGTGCTCCAGTGTCTATCAAAAACGGATGTTTCCTATTCCCCACTAGTAGTTCAACGTAGGGACCTTTTTGACTAACGGGAATAGATGAAGGTTCCAAACCCTGCTTCGGGCAATCCTAACGAAACAAAATGTCGTCGAAAGGAAGCTCTTCAGAAAGGTAGGCGGCAGAAGGGTGATCAAATATGTTTTTTGTGTCCACACTCGAAGTCTGATTATCCCGTGAAAAAGGTTGCTGAGGATCTTGTGAGAACTGACCTCTATCAGGGCCCCCCACTCCGAGGCGACCTCTAGGTCATCTACCCATACTCCCAAATGTGTTGTTTGACCTCTGTCGAAGGACGGGGCACTGTGCACGCCAATGACCTTCCTGGCGACAATAGGCACATTGGTTAATATTCACAGGACCCAAGGGGACGTTCCCTTGAGGAACATACTAACCTCTGGTCTGTGAATTACCTCCTCTGGGATTTCTAACAATCTGCTGTAACAATACTTTAGTCTTCAAATCTCCTTTCCTCTTCTCGACTCTATCTTTTTCATTATTGACACGGTTCTCGTAATACTGAACCATGTGCAAAACTTCGGATTGGGATTTTGCCTGCCAAGCGCTCTCAGAGGACATAATCTGTGACTATATGTCAGGCAGCAATCCACGCACAAATTTGTCCACAAACAACCTTTTCCCAGACTCTGTGCCCAAGTACTGTCCACTGAATTCAGAGAATACCTGTTCGAATCGATTAAAGAATTCGGTGGCACCCTCAGATTTTCCTTGAACACAGGCCGTAAACTTGTCCCAAATAATTCTTTTCTCAGGAATTATGGTTTTCAATTTTGCAACAATTCTATCAGGCAAAGTGAGTATTACCTGAGGTGGTTTCTCACCAGCTTGTCTTTCCCCATCAAGCCTAGTTATGTTAGCCCACGTATCTCCCAACCCATGCACATCGTCTATTGTTCGAACCTGCTTCCATAAATCTACGGGCAGGAGTACAAGGAATAACAAGTCAATATCACTTAGGGTGAACACAGAGGACTGCAACACGGACTCTATCTCTTTGTAGAATCCTGTCGGATTTTCCCTAATATCAGGAATTGATTGTCTAATAGTGTTCACTTCCTGTCGCGAAAACGGGACGTGAACAAACTGTGATACATAATGTGCAGGAATGTTCACAGCAACTATATTATTTGCAGGATCAGCCGCAATTTCAACCTTTGGGACAAATGTCGGAGGAACCTCTCTCATAGGCAACTGAGATGTAGGTAAATCCGATCGCTTACTAAGCAACAGAGCCAGGTCGAGCGCTAAGGCAGTCGAAGAAGTGTCGGGCGAAAAAGCCCTTTTACAAATACCCAATAACTCTGTAGGACAACTAACCTTCTTCCTTACACATTCATCCTGCAGGTACTGCACCATTACCTGAATCACCTTCCTCTGCATTTCTACTGTATACTGACTATACGTGTCATACACTTCATCTGGCGGTATCGATGAATCCAAGATCCATCGAACCGCATCTTTTGTACAGATTCGTACTTCCTGAGATGCCGATTTACGACACGGAAGGAATCGTTTCTGCACTTGCATACTGTCGTCTTCATCATCCTCATTCCGCAATTTTTCTAAGTCCCTCCTATACTCAAATAACCTCTCGACATGACCATGTACTTTCTCCTCAGTGTCCCTTGAAAGCGCTAGAGTATTCAGATCCTTCAACCCTTGTGGGAGATCTGCATTCTGTAATCTACCCACATAACACATAAATGAGTCCCCAAACCTTCAATAAAAACAGTTTTCTCGGGAAAATTGTCCATATTTCATAATGTGGAAAAAACATTAGCTCGATCATCTCTCTCCATACAATGCTTAGCCCATGCAAACAATTCCCGTTTCTTTTCTGCAGAGACAGTATTTCGAGTGACAATCTTTGACCCCGCACCCTGATCAACTACAGTCGGTACAGAACCACTCGGGAGCAGAGGTGCGGGCAAATTCAATGGAGGTGTGACTATCGGCGCAAGGGGAAGATGTGGTAGAGTAGATGGAGGAACAACAACTGCAGGAATAGGAACAATAGGTTGTTGTAGAAATCAAGACCCGGACCAGGTTTGGGTTGCTGAAATTATACTTTATTCTTGTGATTTTAAACTAAAGAAAATATCGTCCACAAACTCCTTGAGAGTTACTACACTCTTAGGCAGCCTTCCAGGGACGTGACTTAAACCCTCCTAAGTCTCCTTGGTGTCCGGATAGGCCCACCAGTTGTTCCTTCTCTCCTCGTCCTCTTCGTATGACTAGGAAAATCAACAACAAACGCTAGATTAGTTCCCGGGCTTTTATGTGATGTGAGTGACTTGCTTCCCCCCCAATGGAAACCTCCCCTGTCAATCTGGCTTCCCATTGGCTGGTATTGCCATGTCCTGCCTCCTTTAAAGGCTGCCATTGCTTCCCAAAGTGCCTGATTCTGCTGCCTGCCAGGAGAGACCCGCTCCCAGGCAACTCCATTCCGTGAATCCCTCCCCCCTTTGGAAGTCTCTCCCTCCTGCCATGTGGGCTCGTGCATGCGGCCGCTCCAGAGCGGACCGCCCCGCCGAGCAAGCCGTCTCTCCCTCCTCTCCCTTCCTGGCGGTGAGAGACGCTCGGCGGGCCGTGTGGGCCGGCTCTCCGCGACCACTCGTGCTCCCCGCGGGCTCGCCGCCACTAACCCGGATTCTGGGCTGCAAGCCCCGGCGTCACCCCTGGTGGGTTCAGATAAGGCTGGGTGGGAGGGGGCCGCGCTTTTCGTCTCGCGGCCCGTTGCCGCGATCCTGTAGAGTCCCGGGGAGGACGGGTGGGATGGGGCTGCGCTTTCCGCATCGTGGCCGGCTGCTGCCGTGAGCCCGCGGAGTCCCGCTACCCCTCCAGGCACCCCCTCCACTCCGGGTCCCACCTCACAGTTGTACAGGGGGAACAGGAATAACAGCAGGAATAAAAGCAGGAATAGGCAGAGCACCAGGGAGAGGATCATACGGAGGTGGCGCAGAGGCACCAGACCTTCGCTCATTTAACAATTTGTCAATAAATTCTTCGGAAACATGAAAATCTTTAGAGGGATAGATTTTCTGGATACCGAGTGAGAAAGCCCTATCCATATTCTTGACTGACTCTGAATGTTTTTCCTTATCATACAACAACGCCTTTTCAGCATTCGTTTTATGATGGCGTGCATGATTATCCCTACTTTTAAGCTGCTGCAACGCTTCTTTTTTCCAATTTTGCAAAAACATCAAATGCTGCAGGTCTGGCCTTCTTCTTTAACAAGACCGATTCTAGGTATTCAATACGGGGGATCTCAAAACTACCATTGATTGGCCACTGAAATTCGGAGGCATGTCTGGTTTGTCTGTGCCAAATATCATTAAATACTATGGTTCCAATGCCATGCTTACAGTACATAGTACACGCCGGCGACCCCTCCTGTGGTGCCAGGCGGCTAAATTCCAAAGATTGTCGGTCGCTGTGGAACAGTGCCTTAAAGCAGCTAGACAATTTTCCAGGCATTTCACAAAAAATTGGTGTTACTTAGCCAATATTTATGTCTGCAGATACAATACGCCAAATTCAAATTGTCAGGGTTAAATTAAGAGTCGGGTCACGACTACACCTGACCAAACCTAAGGAGGACCGTACGGTTTACCAAAGAACTTACCTAACAAATTTTACCTTGTGTTTGGTGGTTCCGACAAATCTGCCCGCCTCAAAAATGGACCCTCGTCAAGATGCAGTTTCAGACCGCACGACTATCGTCCAAGGATCGGATCGTGCAGCGCTGCCGAGGTATCGCGTCTCGTTTGGTCGGGCCCGCAGTATCACAATGTCCAATCCCGGTTCGATAGCCTGCGTCAACCTTCAATGATCCGGCATCAATCTTGAGGGTCCCTATTCGGGCGCCAACTGTGAAAACAGAAAAATAATATGAGGCCGGGAAGCCCAAAAGGAAACACACCAACACAGGTTACAAAGAAACATACAAGTACTTTATTTCAAGCTACAACAGTTACCAAGTCAACTGACAAACGGATAGCTATTCGGCTCTCAGTATAACATAACGAACATCAACAAGGGTTTGATGTGTTCAGTGAGAGACCGCACATTGGAATACCCGGGCCATTTATACAATTTGTCCAGCCCTTGGCCAACCCTCTTGCGGGTTAACCATTCTGTGAAATACAATACTGGTCTAGGGTTCCTTGCCAGGTCAACCTTTAATATATGCATTTTTGATTAGTTTCGCTGATATAAGTAGTACATTTACATATAGGTCAACAGTAGGACAAGGTCTCAGTTCACGACCCCGACAAGTAGCCTGCAGGCATATTAATCATTCAGCTGTACGGAGGTCACAGCGGCCAGAATCTATTCGAAATGTCATTTGGCCTCCATTTTGATGTTCAGGGTGACTTCTACATAACAAGAGAACCTAAAATGGCGGCTTGATTCAAGATGGCGGCTTACATTGATTTCTCTGAGGTCAAGACCTTGCCGTGGAGTTTGTTCGCGCATGATGTTTAGACAACTTGGCGTAGGCCAATATACATATAACTATTACAATAGGAGGCATAATATTATTTCTATTCCGACAGAGTGACCGACGCAGTGGGCTCGTCCGTGTCGAGTTACTGTCGACGGGGTGTCCTCATGTTCAGCCTGTTGTGAAGGACGTGCAGCCTCCAGGGCATCGGCAATGCGTCCGAGGACATCACAGAGACGGTTGGTGCTGTCCGTCACCACCTGCCGCATTGCCCTTAATTCCTCCCACCACTCCTCCCTGCCCTGCCGATTGTCCTGCATCAGCTCGGTGATGAGGGCGGTGAGATGCGCTGCACACTGCGCGTCAGCCGATGGTGTGTCGTCCCTGCAGGGGATTGTGCTGCCATGACCTGCCAGGGCTTCGCCTGGTGGACTGCGCACAGGATTGGCTTCTTCTGGTGATGGTCCACGGGGACATTGGCCAGGTGTGTCTGACTCGCACGAGTCGCTGCATGAGACCTGTGGGTAGGAGCTGGCCTCTGGGGTGTGGACGACTGGATATATGTCCTCCTCTGCCACTCCACAGGTGGAAAAGGGGCTGTCTACATATTCCAGGGGGGCCGTGGCTGCCACCTCTCCAGCCACGCTTGACTCCTCAGACCTTGGCGTTGCCGATGTTCATGGTGCCAATGCAGGGAGGGCTGAGGGTGGTGCACCCTGCATGGGCTTTGCAGGAGCCTGTGTTGCGCTTCCAGGTGTGCTCTTCCTGGCTGGGATGCAGCGGACCCTGCCTTTGCTTTGCCCCTGGAGGTGGTGGGACGGCTGGTCTCGTGGTCCTCGCTGTCATGCTCACTGCCTGTGGGGGTAGAAGAGAGGGACGGCATGAGTGATGATTTGAGTGCCAACTTTCATACATGGCTACATTCACATATTCAGTCATTTGGGGGTTATGGGCATTTGTGTATGCAACGGCACTACATTCAATTTATGGGTGGGATATGCATGCAGGTGTCGGTGTCACTCATGTTGGCTGTGTACTGTGATGTCTGACTAGCACACTGTCCACAACAGCTGCCCAGTGTGCCTCAAGGGATGGGCCACTTCGTGCAGTATGTGTAATGTGCGTTAAGCCCTTGCACTTGGAACTTGCTTGGGTCGCAGTTGCTTTGGCATGAATTTAAGTGGGCGGGACACCATGCCGTGACTCATTGGCCAGGGCTTTCAAGTGTATATCATGGCATTGGCATTGGCAGTGTTGACTTTGGACACTCACCTCCATCAGCGGACGACGATGCCCCACACTCCATGTTGCCAACCCCTTCAATTGTTTCTTGGCCGATCAAGCTGTCACACGTCTCCTCCCATGGCATCAGTTTAATGGGGGAACTTGGGCCCCTTTCAGTTTCCTGGGCCTGGTTGCGGTTTGCCGAGAGGATGCTCCGCAACCTCAGCCGCAGGTCAGCCCACCGCTTGCGGCAGTCCTTGGGTGTGCGGGGGGTGCTGCCGACTGCGCTCACCCTCTGGGCCACTAGTGCCCAGATGTTTTCCTTCCTGAGCACTGGCTCTCTCTGCATGTCTCCGTTGAAGACGATGTCGGCATGCTCCTCGAGGGTGTCCACCATCATCTGCAATTCGTCGGGGCTGAATCGCTGCTTGCGGAGCCGGTCTGCTCCTTTCTTGGGTGCTTTTGGCATTCCTGGTGCTTCTGTTAGGCTTTTCTAAGGTTCACAATGGTCCCAGAGGTCCTGCCTGGTGAGGGTGGCAATGGATTGTGTTTTTAAAGATGGCCGCCGCGCTCCTTCCCGTTCCTTTGCAATGACGATATTTCCGGTTCCGCTATTTAGCGGTGGCCGTAATTTACGGTAGCCGTAATTTACAGCCACCGCTATTTACGGCCACCGCTATTGCCGCTTTACTCTATGGCGGTAATGTTATGTACGGTGCGCTTCATGCCGGTAAGGGCTTTTTGGGGGTTGCCAAATTACAGATAATATTGAAAACATCTTCTTGGGAGGCATGACCTCGAATTTAAAGCCCTAAAATTCTGGACTAGTCAACCCTCTGCTGCCCATTGACACAGATCCAAAGGCAAATGTCAACATATGCCAGCATGCACTGTGCCCTACTCAGTGAACATGTGCCACGTGAGCACATGTACCATAAATCAACCGGCTCTGATATAGGTCTATCCTCACAAGGACATGCATTGTTATCATAGGCCCAAGATGTGTCATAACATGTTATGTGTTGCCGTCATTTAATCAGCGATTCCCTATGTGCACACCCACCTGTATATACCCACACATAAAGAGTAGATATGCAAGCAAACACACTCAAATACTGACACTCTCAGACCTTCTGCCAGCACTCATCTAGGACATACTACCACCTTAGCTCGCATTGC
The DNA here is from genome assembly GCF_040938575.1 of Ambystoma mexicanum. NCBI lineage: Eukaryota > Metazoa > Chordata > Amphibia > Caudata > Ambystomatidae > Ambystoma > Ambystoma mexicanum. The sequence goes on along the minus strand of NC_090925.1, from coordinate 646,251,072 downwards.
CACCTTGTACACTTAAAATCCCACTCACCCAAAAGCACCCATCCATCCATGCAAGGATAAAATACACCCATGCACCCATGCACGGAAATTCATACGACAGGCAACATTCAAGCAGGCAGCCATGCGCTGACAGTCACACCCGCACACATCCCTTCTTGTTCACAAAGACCCATGTGTGTACACACACACAGACACACACACGCACACACATCGACACACACAGACACAAACGCACTACTACACAACCACTCACATGCACACACCCAGGCAAGTAGGGACAGTATTGGCTGCTGCCATCTATGCGCCCTCAGATCTCAAGATGCAGGGTGTTTGGGGGTTGGTCAGGACCCTTGGCGCATTCCGTTAGCCCCAGACCCCGAAGGACTCACTCGGACACGTCCTCTCGGTTCGGGCTTCCCGGTCGCTCTGACGCGGCCAGGAACGCCCCGTTTATTTATGTTGAACGCGACCTGTCATCGGGCAGTGCCACACTCCTCCTTTTTCCAGGAGAACAATAACAATACTAATACTAGACACTGCAAACCAAACCAAAATGGATACATAACATCTCACGAAACCCCATGTTCAAAACACCCCTTTATTGACATCCACCCGGATCCCCTTACTTAACAGTTCTCATCATTAGGACAATCAGCCAGGCGATCCAACACGTAATCGCTGAGGTGAGCAGGTTTCCCTCGCCCAGCTCTCTGGGGGTACCTCCTGCTCACCTCCAGCACGGGTGATCTGTACACGGGAATGCCCCGGGCTGGGGACTCAGGCAGACATGGTGTTTCCCCTTCGTCCTCAGTGACCTCTCCTGGGTCTGGATCAGGAGGTGGATCAGTTCTTGGATCCTGCAGCTTCTTGAAGAAACTCACGTTGCGAGTTACCGCAGACCTGCCGTCCGATGCAGTCACCATGGACCCCCAGACTGCGACGGCATCCAGCTGTTCCGGCTCATACGGTAGGGAGAGCTTCCATGGGGATGCCTATTTCGAATGAGGACCTCATCGCCTGGCTCCAACCGCTGCGGGCGAAGCCCTCTCCGAACGTTCTCTTGCTCGATCCTCAGCCGCTGGTCCATCTCGACCTGTTGGTTCTTTCTCTCCTACATCCGGCAGCAAACCCTGAGGACACCGTATGAAAAATGCCTCAGCCGGGGCCACTCCAGTGCATGCATTGGGCGTGGTGCGGTACACCCTCAGAAACTGGTATAGGGCTCTCTGGAGTCACTTCCCCTGCCCCTGAGCAATTCTAAAGGTCTTATTTAGAGTCCTCATGAGCCGTTCTGCTTCGCCATTGGCCCGGGGCCAGAGAGGCATGATCTTCCTGTGCACCACCCCACAGCTCTCCATCAGCTCCGAGAAGCGTTCGCTCAGGAAGGGCGCCCCGTTGTCCGAGCACAGCGTGCGTGGGAAACCATGGGCCGCAAACACCTTTTCCACGGCCACCATGATGTGCTCAAACACCACAGAGTCCACAAACTCCACCTCGGGGTATCTAGAGTACTCGTCGACCAGAACCAGGAAGTGGGTGGCCATGGTGGTGGACCCAAAGTCCGCATGAACAATTTCCCAAGAGGGCGTCCCCCTAGGCATTGTCTCTATGGCAGGTTCACGCTACAGGGGAGATGCCACCTGGCACCAAACACAGGCTGCCACAAAGTCATCCACCTTGCGTTCCAGCTCAGGGAACCACACCTTCAGCCGTAGGCGTGCCTTGGTCTTGGCGGCACCCTGATGACCACGGTGTGCCAGGGCGATCACCTTGTCCACCTTCGATTGGGGCACCACAATCCGATCTCCGCGGAGCAGAAGACCGGATGTTGAGAACGATAACTCCTCCCGGACCTTCCATAGTTGCTCAAGTCCGGTCCTGGCCTCTTGAGTGCGCCCCGCCAGAGCCTCCAGCACCGACTTCCAGGAGCCCTGCTGCATTGAGTGTCTTAGGATTTTGAAGCACTCATCCTCCGCTGCAGCTGCCTCCAGCTCCTGGAGAGGCATGGCATTTGGCGTGGCCGCCTCCACCACCACCACCACCCGGACGTGCTCCTCTGCTTCTTCTGCACAGGCGTCATGGTCTTCTCCTGCGGATGCCCCAGAGTGTCTGGAGAGATAGTCTGCAGCGTTGTTCGCCCCTGGCCGGTATACCAAGCTGACTCCATATTCCAGAAGGGCGACCATCCACCTCTCAATGCGTGCCGGTGGCTTGGACGATGACCCTGCTAGGATGGGAAGCAGCGGCTTGTGGTCTGTCACCACCGTCACCGGGCGTCCAAGGACGTAGAGCCAGAATTGCCGGCATCCCCAAAATACTGCCAGCGCCTCGTGTTCGATCTGCGAGTACCGCTGCTCCGCATCGGACAGGGCCTTGCTGGCATACGCCACCGGGCGGACACCCCATCACTGTCAATCTGCGTTAGCACGGTGCCCAGGCTGAATGGGCTGGCGTCGACAATGATTTATGACGGTAACGCAGGATCGAAAAACGACATGGTGTCTTCAGCTGCCAGGGCACCCTTTATGTCATCAAAAGCTGCCTGTTCTAGCGGGCCCCAGTTCCAGATGGCATCCTTCCTTGTCAGTGCCCTGAGCGGTTCCGATCTGGAGGCCAGATTTTTAATGAATCGTCCACAGTATGTAACCATGCCCAGGAAACTTCTCACCTCAGACACGGACTCCGGAGGCTGCGCCTTCTTTATGTCCATCACCTTCCGGGGATCAGGAGACACCCCCCCGCCTTGAATACAAAGCCAAAGAATTCTATTGTTGGTCGCAGAAATTCACACTTCTCTTTGTGGAGGGTGAGCCCCAAGGATTGTAGTCTTCCGAACGTCTTCGCCAACCGCCTCAGCTGGTCTACCTCCATTCTTGCAAACACCAGGATGTCGTCGCTAATGTTCAAAACGCCCTATAGATCAGCCAAGGCGCCACGAATAATGTTCTGGAACACCTCCGCCGCAGAGGACACACCAAAACTCAGTCTCTTATAGCGGTATAGCCCTCGGTGTGTCGTGAAGGTGGTAATATACCTCAACTCAGGGTGGAGGACAACCTGGTGATAGCCCGCTCAGAGGTCCAGTTTCGAAAAGAAGCGAGCACCCTGTACCTCCGCAATGATGTCATCGATCGTCGAGGTGAGGTGTCTCTCTCTCTTAATGGCCTTGTTCGGGAGCCTCATGTCGATGCAGATTCTAACAGCATCGGGTTGTTTAGGTTTCCGTGCCACCACTATCGGGGACACCCAGGGCGTTGGGCCCTCAACCTTTTCTATAATGTCAAGATTGACCAAATTGTCTAGCTCCTTGTCGACATGTTCACGGAAGTGAAATGGTACTCTTCGATGTTTCAGGGCAATGGGCTGCACCGATTCATCAATGTGTAACCTCACTGGGTCACCGGCCATCTGCCCGATCCCCTTGAACAGTGCGGCATACTTCTCGAGCAAGTCATTGATGTCCTCTAAATAGCCAGAGTATGCGAAGCTGACGATGCCGAGGGCCTCTGCTGCAGCACAACTTACAACGTATTGGTGCTCACCGGTGTCACGTAGAATCGTGCTGTGATTTGGGAGCCCTCATGTTCTACTTTTGCCACGAACACACCATCCAGAGAGATAGGGTCAACACCACCAAAGGCAAAGATGCGGGCCTTAGGAGCAGCCAGCTTGGGGGGCTGGTCCATGGCATCATAGTGTCCACGGGCCATTACATTCACCGACGCCCCAGTGTCCACGAGGACCGGGACTGGAGATCGGTTCACCTCGATCACGCACCTTGGCTGCCTCCTGTTCGTACTTTTCAGGATCCCCACACTCTTGAGAAAGAAGTTCTCCTCCTCCTCTTCTTCCACTTCCTCCACCTGGGCATCCTCCTCAGTCTGATCCACCTGAGTGACGTTGGATGGTCGACCCTGGCGATTGAGACTGGACTGCCCCGGGCCCCTGGGTACCAACACCGGTATTGCTGCTTTACATACCCTCGAGAAATGATCCGGTAGCCTGCACCGTCCACAGGTCTTTCCAGCCGCAGGGCATTTAGCTGGGTGGGGCAGGTCATACCCACATTTTTGGCAGATTTCTCCTGCCCTCCCGGCTCTATCCCGGGGACCACTGCCAGGTCTTCGGGTGCCCCTGCCACCTCGCCACATCGCACATACCTCTTCGGTCTTGATGGGGCGCGACACGGCCTCCATTCTAGCTGCTCTCGCCTCCGACACCTCATGGCACCTCCCCAGTTCAAGGATGCACTGAAGCGTGATTCCAGGCTCCCTTAACATATGGCGCCTTAACATGCCTGATGAACACGCCTGGATAAGCATCGTCCTGATCATGTCCTCAGCATCACCCCAAGCACAGGCCAGCGAGAGACACCTTAGGCGCCCATAGAAAGTGTCCAGAGTCTCATCGTCTTTCTGTTTGGCAGAGAGCATGACAAAACGTTCATAATCCGCATTGGCGAGAGGCAGAAAGTAAGCCTGCAGAGCGGCCTTCGCCTGATCATAGGATCCACCCCCTGGCGGAAGTGATTCAAAAGTCTCTTGGACAGAGGGACCTGCCGAGTACAGCATGGTTACCAGCCGGGTGTCATCATCCACCACCTGGGCAGCCCGAAAGTACATGTCCAGGCGGTCCACCCACCTCCTCCATCTGGGCCCCAAACTGGAAGGCGGGCCCGATACATCAAACTCCGGGATGGGCTGCAGAGCCGCCTGTGCACGTACCTGAGCCATGGCGGGGGGGGATCTGCTGAACAACAGGTACCGCCACGGGCTGTGCTGGAAGTAGAGGACCTTGAAGACCTGTCTGACCACCTGGAGGCTGCTGTGCCGGCTGCACTGGAGGCAGCAAACCTTGAAGTGCTGCTGGCGCACGTAGAGGCTGCTGCACCACCGCTCCGTCCTGGTCCTCAGTATCACTCATCAGTTCCAGCGCACAGGCACCCCCAGCGTGGAAGACAGGGGCCGCAACTCAAACACCAAGTCCAAATAACTCCAGCATGCACCATTGGAGAAACAGCTGCTGCAACACACCTCTGTGATGATGAAGAGGATGAAGATGAGTGGGGCCACCAGTCTGACGATGAAGAAGATGAAGAGAAGCCACAGCTTCCAACTGCTCCAAAAATTAGGACAAGAAAGAAACGTGGGCTATGCAGGACCAGCCATTGTAGCCCTCCTCCTTGCTTGCACTCGACGTAGGAGACCCAGGAAAATGCAAAATCACCAACTGGGCATAATCACATGCAGGTATCACTGCCTGCTGACAGGATTGCCAAAATTTAGGCCTGGATGCACTTCTCAGCTCAAACCAGAGCTCGGAGAAGCTTCACAGCCTGATCTGCAAAATGGCCGCAAGCCGCGTGGGTAACGCACGGCCTGCGGGCCGGAGCGAAGTCTCAAGACGACCTCGCTGCAACAAGAAAAAAATTCTCGGTCAAGTCACCGCCGGGCCCAGGCATTGTTTCCCCCACTCGTCGCCACTGTTGGGGGTTGGTCGGGACCCCCGGCGCATTCTGTAAGCCCCAGACCCTGAAGGACTCACTCGGACACGTCCTCTCGGTTCGGGCTTCCTGGTCGCTCTGATGCAGCCAGGAACGCCCCGTTTATTTAAGTTGCACGCGGCGGCCTGTCATCGGGCAGCGCCACACAGGGTGTGAGGCTGTCATGGTGGACACCAGAAAGGGGGATAGGAGAGAGTCACTTATGTTAAGCTGGGGGAGTCAGAACAAGAACAGCGGCCATGCATAAGGGTGGCCAAGAGAGGAGGAGTGGTCAGATCGGGAGGAGGGTAGAGGAGAGGATGGCGACAAAGGTGGGGGAAGGGTAGTGGAGGAGACCGCGGGTTCCGGGACTGAATTCCCGGTACCCCCATCTCTACAGAAACACACATAAACCTCGCACCAAGTCTTAATTAAGCAAAGAACCTGAGCCAATGTCCCCACAAGCATAGATAAATGTATATGGCTTGATTCCGTAGTTGCCGAGGCATGGTAATAAGTGCTAGTCAGGCGTGGCATTTTCTGAGAGCTCCAATCGAACACAATGACAGGACATTATGGTGATATAGCTTCATCCCCATTATCTGCCCGGAATTAATTATTGCCTCAGCACAGAGACACCATGTTAAACTTCCAAGGACATCATAGGAGAAACGCTAACAAAACAATTTAAGAACTCAAGCCCATCTTCATTACTTTGTGAATCTGCTGCCGGGCAACACTTGCTTGTGACCATGCACAGAGTTGCACGCCGCCACGTGTTGCTAGTTGAACATGTGCCCAGGATAACCAGTACCCTGTTCATTCTGCATCCGTGGCAATGCCCATGAGGAGGCCGGATGGATTTTGGAACTCCCGGCCATGACTCTTTAATTCGACTCGGCGCTTTCCCCACTTTGTCCTGCATCGCATCGCATGTTTGCACGCAATGACAGGCATGGAAACCCAGAGTCTGCCAGGCGTAAGTGCCCTTAACTCATGCAGCTGTCACATGTTAACCATGCCTGGCCGTGCACACGTGCAGACAGTGGGGGATCTGCATTAATGACTGGCAGAAAGTGGGACTGTCATTAACTCAACGATTTCCCCAGATTGCACCATCTGATGGTCGTGCAAAAAAAAAAATATATATCCGTATTTAACGAGGTTGCTCTGCGAAGCATGAACAAAACGTTTTAAACTCTTTTCTTGGTTTGCATATTAATTATTTACATGCTACAGTTGTTAATGTAGAAACGCAGGTAGAATACAAATGGTAGCTTCCACAAGAAGTAGTAACTCACACTTAAAATGCCAATATTTGGCTCTCCTGGGTGTCATTTAGACAGATACAGTTCCGGGGAAAGGGGCGGGAGCGTGGCAGGAAGTGACGTGAAAGGGAAGGTGGTTGTTCTGGTTGGTATGCAGAAGAATTAAGACATGTGAGACCATGGCTCCATCTCTGTGTGTTATTCACCCCTGGCGCGATGGAGTGATGGAAGTTAAAACGGGTGGCGGCCCCTTTGAAGTAGCGGACAGGCATACATGCCAACATTAAGATGCACCTGAGAGGGAGATTTCCACAGGGAAATCGGGAGATGATTATTTCCCCATAGGAATGCATTGGGGCTACAGTTATTTTAGGCGGGAGACCATGAAAAATAGCAATATTTTTCACCTAAAAATCGGGAGTCTCCCGCCTAAATCGGGAGGGTTGGCTTGTATGGACAGGCCCTCCAACACTGGCGATGAAAGGGGAAGGACCCGAAGGACCAGCTGGCGTGTCGGGTGAGTAGCGCACATATCCGGTGGCGCAGAGCACCATCAACACAAAGGTGTGCAGGGAGGCCATTAGAGGGAGGACAAAGCAGCAAACTACTGGTGGCTGCAGTGGTTAGTGGAAAAAGATCAAAGGTGTACCAAGATCAACAGACACACACAGCAGTGCTCGTGCTTTTCAAGTGGCTGCTACCCCAGCCCCCACCACACAATGCAGGCGGTGCTCGTGCCTCGTCAGGCGGCCGCATTGCTCCACCAGTGGGCCACACTACGCCCAACACCACAGTTCCCAGTGGGCAGTGAGGGAGGGAAAACCAAAGGAGGAAATCCCAGGGCTGGGAGCAGAACCCAGAGGGAGGGTAAAGAGCACAATAAGGAGGGAACCATAATACAGCGAACATGTTGGAAGAGGACGTTCCGCCAACACTGCCAGTGACACCCCAGGCACAAGGCCCACATCGAATTCCAGACTCCCTAGCAGCTCAATTGCCAGGAACATTCGATGTATCAGACACTAGCAACATGGAGCCACGATGGGCGAGGTCGACCAAGGATTTTAACTTGTGCATGGGGGCAACAGGCCCCTAGAATATGCACAACAGAAATGCCTGTTAAAGCCAGCGCTGGGACCTGACACAAGGGACATCATAGATGAACGACTGGCGGAAACCATTGACACTATACAAGGGTTGAAGGAGGCACTGGCCGCATATTTTACACCACACATGACCGTAGATTATGAAAGACCCCTGTTTCATAGCATGAAACAGGCTGAAGATGAAACAATGGATCCCTTTGTCATGAGATTGCGCATCAAAATGAAACACTGAGACTGGAAATTATTTGAACACAGAGGCAGTAAAGTCTCAAATCATAGCAACCTCAAACATTTCTACGCAAATTGGTACAAAAGTCCACAACACTAGACGAAATTCTGATGCTCACCAGAGCAGAGTTGGCAGTGGACACACAAGTGGAGAGCTTCAATACCCCAACGGGATTAACGACACACCCAGAGAAGATTCACTGGCTACAGAATGAGCACAGGGCTCAAGAGGAACCATTCCGCTATAAGTGCAGCAATGAATATCCCCATGATGGAGCGTGCCCCGCAATCAGTCAACGATGTTCGGCGTGTGGAGAGGAAGGGCACTTCAAATCAGTATGCCGAATAACCCGGGAGCGGGGATGAGATGGAGGAAGAGGGACAGCAAGCAGACAGAAAACGAGGGGCAGCACCACAGCAACCCAATTTTCCCAAACAACGGCTCATATTCATAGCAAACCAACGGAAGGAGGGAAACGCAACCCGGAATCAGGTGATGAGAAACCAAGAAGAGAAAGGAGAGACAGACAGAGGCATCACATGGTGCAAGCGAGACCAGAACGACACTTCAGAGAACACATCTGATACCTAGTAGAACAATCTCCGCCTGAGACTGATCCGAGCTTATTTGAAGGAGAAAAAAGTTAAAAAGGATACCTGTACGCACTAGGAAATACGGCCGCACCCGAACATAGCCCCACCCTAATGATGGGTTTGAATGAGAGGCCGAGTTCCTTATGGACACTGGAGCCACAGTAATGTCATGAGTGAACACATTTACAAGGAACTGCCACTGAGGCCCAAAATCCGACCAACTAGCGTGGACATATACCCATACAGAGCCAAGAACCCTCTAAAATGCCTAAGGCAATTTGAAGCCAAGTGCAGGTACAAAATGCAGGAAAAGAACATTCCTATCCACCTGATCTCCACCAACATCGAAAGTGGGTGATTCTAATCTTCAGAACGGCAATAGACACGGGTCTCAGCCACGTGTTCTACAAGTTGATTGCCCACAAGTATGTAGACCCTGTAGACATGATATGATTTATTATGATATGATAGTTGATTTATATAGCGCCTATACACAATGTGTTTCAAAGCACATGATCAAAGAACTACATCCAGCTCTGTTAAAGGGGATAGGAAAACTATACAACTGGCAAATCAAATTACACATTGACGAGGAGATTCCACCTGTGGTACAAGATTACAGAGGATTCCCTGTCAACATACAACGGAAGGTATAAGAGTAACCACGCAAGTTGCTCAACCAGGATATCATCCTATCGTTCCACTCCCCAAGAAAGGGTTGGATGCCATTTGCCTGCGCGTCGGCATGAGAAGGCCTAATCAGGACACTAAAAGGGTGAGACACATGGTGCCACGCATCACGGACATGATACACCTCCTCAACGGGGCCATGGTGTTCTCCATAAAGGATTTACAAAAGGGATATCATCAACAGGTCCTGAGCCCAGACAGCAGGAACATCATGACCTTTATGATGCATCTGTGTCTGTACAGATACAAGAGGTTACGCTTTGGTGTGTCACCCGCTGCCTAAATATTACAAGCAGAGATACACAACATGATCAAACATATTCCGAACTGTAAAAACTGTAAAAAAATTACAGTGATGACATTCCAATATTTGGCACCGATGTTGAAAAACATGACACCCTATTGAGAGTGTGTATGGCCCTTGAAGCAGCAAACCTCACCCTAAACAAGGGTAAATATGAATTCTGGAAAAGAACACTTAAATTCTTTGGGCATATTTTTTCAGAGAATGGCATGACTCCAGACCCAGACAAGGTTACGACGCTTAATGAGACTCCACCACCATCAAGTGTCTCGGACCTCTGATCGTTCCTAGGGCTCACAAGCTGCTCCACCCGGTACATAAAGGACTTTGCCACTGTTAGGTGGTGAACATGGCCTACTTCAACGCCGAGTGCAAGTCGGAATTGTGAGTGAATTCAAGCCCGGTGGGGCTGGGAGCGAGCCTTCCGTAAAAGGATAAGGACAACTAAGCTCATAAGTACATAGTGGCATATGCAAGCAGGAGCCTGTCGATAACGGTGCAGGGCAAATTGCAGCCTGATAAGGAAAGCCTAGCGCTTATATGCGCTTGCAAACATTTCCACCTTTTTCTGTATGGTAAACCTTTCAAAATAATCACTCATCACCAGGCCCTACTTCTCCTATATGGCAACCCCCAGGCCAAGATGCCCTCCTGCATTGCATGGTGGGGCCTCAGATTATGCGTTCAACATCATTCATAGACCAGGGAAAGAGGAAAACCCAGAAGACTTTGTGTTCAGACACCCGAGAACAGGGATTTCGAACGAGCCATCGGTGGCAGACCGGTACATTCGATATCTAGTTCAACAGGCTGTTCCCCTAGCAATAGATCCTTCCAGACTGACACAGGAGGTTGAGAATGATGCTGCCTGCCGAATCATCACTGAAGGGCTAAGAATGGGGCAGTGGCAGAGAATGAAAGAAAGGAGCAGACTGGAGAGTGAGGATGTGAGAAAGGAGGTGGAAAGACTACTGCATGTGAAAGAAGAACTGGCCCTCTCAGAGGAAAAGGTACTACTCAAGAGACACATGATTGTGATACCAACCACACTAAAAAGAAGAGTTGTAGAGGACATAGAGGCATTGTCTCCACCATACATATGATGAGGCAAAAGGTCTGGTTCCCAAAGTTGGACTCACTAGTGGAAGAGATGTTACGGGAATCTCCCCTGTGTTGTCTCCTCGGTCCCAATAGACATCCCGAACCGCTGAATATGAAAAATCTGTCAGGAGGTGTATGGGAAGTAGTGGCGGCCTATTTCTTCGGGCCCATCGATGGGGGGAAGTGCATGCTCACAATTATGGCCAAATATTTGTGCTTCCCTGAGGCACAACTAGTGTCCTCTACGGCCGCCCAAATCATCATCTCAGTGCTGGATCGCATATTCACAGTGCACGGAACGCCAAGACAAGTGAAGACAGAAAATGGACCGCCATTCACGATGATCGAACGCTTCATGGCCAACTTAAAATGAGCACTCCAGGTAGCACACCTCAACGGGAAACCTTAAACGAAAGTGATTCATCAGTTGCTTCGGGATTATCGGAGCACCCCGCATAGCTCCACAGGGAAATTCCCAGCTGAATTAATGTTCAGGAGGAGTGGTCACATAATGAGCCCTCACAACAAGACCACCCGGGAGATGAAGAGATGTGAAACAATGACACCCATGCACAACAGAATATAAAGGACTATGGGGGTACAAGAAGAAGAGCCCAGGAATCGTTACTAGTTGCAGGTAAACTGGTGGTAGTCAAGCAGGCCCTGACCAGTGAACACCTGGCCGGATTCCATGAGGACCTGCTAATCATAATAGCCCAAATCGGGTCAATGATCACTGCAGAAGGGGAACATTGACACATAACAATGAACTCTTCACATTTCAAAAGACTTCCCCTGAATGAGAAACACTGGTTATGTCCTAGTAGAGAGCAACAAGACTACTATTCCTCAGATGAGTCCTACCAAGGGGATGGAGTAGAGTCTAACAGCTGAAGTGGTTGGTTTGATAAATACAGAACCTCTGGAGCTCAGAGAAAGGGAAAGAGAATGGCCACAGTGGGCTAGAAATAAAACACAACTCATCAAAGAGATTGTGACAAATCAACTTCCAGGGTACCAGTTGTCCAGGGATGAATATCGGTTTCTAAACCATCAATCAACCCTACACCTCTAGTACACCAGAAGGGATCTGAACAGATTGGAATACAAGTGAACTATAAAACCTCCTTGACCAATTTTGGTAACGTGGGCTGAAAGGCAGGCTTATCTCTGCAAGGTCGTGGATCGTTGGTTAGTTGCAACACAACAACAATGCAATTATTACACAATGCGAAAAGGGACTGTCCAGTCAAGATTGTATAAAAATATCTACTTTATTATTAATACAACAGACAGTTCTAGCACACTACAAATCCAACCACCCTGTAAAGGAACACAGAGGACATACAGTTTTACGAAGGAAAAGGGATGCACTCTGGATACGGAAAGGAGGGTAGTTGGTAAAGTAATCAGTCTTACAGTTCAAGCTTATTCGGTTTCAGCACCAATGGGGCAAAGGGTCGTAACTGTCTCTAGGGGCCATCGGAGAAGTACCAGTGGGGCAGAACCACAATGTACCTGGTGCTGAAGAAGTTCTTGGTGCTCGACAGCCTCAAGGTGGTTCCAGGGCACTTTGCAGCCCATGAGACAGGGTTACTGGCAGGAGACATCTGTGGATACCAGGCAGCAGGAATTTCAGTAAGCAAGGCTGGACGGATGTCTGCAGGCTGTCCAGTGCAGCGGCTCAGGGCCAGGTATTGTTGTATCTGTGCTGGTTAGCAGATCTGGTATGCTGGTCAAGGCAACTCGGCCGGCTCCGTGCGGCGTGACAACATTCAGCTGTGCAGCTAGATGCGGTTCGAGGACTCGACTGTCTCAAAAATGTCCTTAAAAGATGGATGCTGGAAGATGCTTTTGTGGCACACCTCCTAGCTTCTTTGCAGGGCTCCTGTCCTTTCAAGGCAGATGGCCCAAAGCTCAGGAGAGTGATTCTAGGCAACGGCTTTGTCTTTTGTCTAGAGACTCTCCAGCACTTCCCACCTAGGAAGCTTGCTGGCAGAACCTAGCAGGGAACATGGTGTGCTGGCTGGGAACCGGTTCTGGAGCTGCTGGACAGGTCCCCTGAGTCCGGTATCTCCCTCTGTTCCCTGGGAGATGTTTAGGAGAGGGGTATTGCTTCCCGCTTGGAACTCCTGGCCTTCCTTCACTGGGGGCAGATGTAGGGAAGACTGTTTCTTCAGCTCGGGTCCAAATGAGTCCTTCTTCTTACTACGTTTGAATTCTTCAAATGATCTTCTAAGTGAGGGGATCAGCTCTCTTAAAGCTAAATGGGCCCCAGTGATTTGTGCAGGCTTAGCCCAACTCAATAAACTAATCCTGGTCCCCACCAACAATCTTCTGTTATGTATGAGGTCAGGACCAGAATGCTCTGCAACAGGGCAAATAAGCGGGTGACAACATATACTTAAGTCCCACCCATCTCCCTGTCTGTTGTAGATCACAGTGTCTCTCTGGTTAATTGAGTCTTCTGTGACTCTTGATTAAAGTGCAGGGTTCCCTTGAAGTTTGTGCTTGGAGCAGACTTCCTGTCTCCCCAAAACCACCTACTTCTCCCCTCTGAAAGGGGTCTCCTCTGCAGGGACACTTGCAGTAACTGCTCGGACAGTCCATTCACTGCCTTTCAAACAGAGACTAAAATTAGCTTCAAGTTGACACATTGCATACCTAAAGGGTGTTAGTTCTGCCTTCCTGTTGTCTCTTCTGGCAACCAAAAATCTCCTCTAGGCTTGTTTCAATTATCTCGTTAGTATGCACTGCCATCAGCCGAAGGATAAATGGAATGCAGATCCATGAAGCCTTTAATATTTAAATTAGGCTGTCCATGCTAGAGCAAGGTGTGCCTTTCCCCTCCTTGAGATGCTATGATATACTCGGGGCTTTCACATTCCAGCTCAATATAACAGGGGAAGACGGCGCCTGTAGGCTATGTCTTCCGGGTCTACATGTGGCTATGCGTTTTGTGCGGAAAGCAGATGAAATGTGCGTGGAATGGCCTCCCACAGATCTCGGAGGTTGTTATCCCATCATTCATTTTCATTATTAAAAAATCAAAAAAGCCCAGGTGAGCGGACTCTCCCCGTGCAGATTGTCGAATTACTCACATGCCCCCCATTCTCAACATGTGAACCACCACTCTACAGAGGTTCTTGTTCGTCATCAAGGCAAAATTACTGATTGAGGCCATCTGCATTTCCATGCTGGGAGCCTGCCGCGTTCTGGATTTCCATATCTAATCCCTGTAGGGGATATGGCCCACTGCAAAAGTTTAGGGTTCTCTGCTTGCATGCCATTAACCATCACAGCAGCCTGTGGTCCGTCTGGATCGTAAAGTGAGGCCCAAAGATGTAGGATTTCAGCTTCTTTATGGACCACACAACAGTCTCTTTTTTTAAGACAGCCCAGTTCCTTGCCCTTTTTGTCAACCGCCTGCTAATGTAGGCACCAGGTTGCCATACCCCTTCAGAGTTCAGCTGCGCTAAAACTGCTCCAATCCAAAAATCACAGGTGTCCATCTGGATATTGAATTCCTTACCATAGTCTGGTACTTTCAGAACTGGGGGCCTGCACAATCTGTCCTTTAAATCCTGAAGGGAAGTTTGACAGGCAGGGGTCCAAGTTACCTTCTTTGGCATCATTTTGGATGTATCATCATTCAGGGGCATGGCAATGGTCTCATAGCCCCTGATGAATGACCAGTAGTACCCAGTGGTGCCTAGAAAGCCTCTGACCTGCATCCGTGTGGTGGGGATGTCCCAATCCTTCACAGCTTGTAGCTTCACTTAGAGAGGTTGTTTCTTACCTACACCAACCAGGTGGCCTAGGTAAGTCACGGTGCTCTGTGCTATCTGGCACTTTGTGGCCTTGATAGTCAGGCCTACATTCTGTAGCACCTGAAGCACTTGTATCAAGTGTGATGCATGATCCTCTCAGTTGTGGTTGAACACAGCAATGCCATCTAAATAGGCAAAACTGAATTTTCCAGTCCAGACAAAACCTGATTAACCATCCATCCAGTGGCACGGGCATTCTTCAATCCGAAGAGCATCACAGTGAACTGATACTGTCCTTTCGGGGGTTGAGAATGCTGACCTCTCTCTCGCGCCATCTGTCAAGCCGACCTGCAAATACCCCGCAGTGAGGAAAAAAATACTTAGGTATTTGGCAGCGCTGAACTCGTCAATGAGCTCATTTGCCCAAGGAATGGTGTGAGCATCTGTCTTCGTGACAAAATGGAGTCCCCTGTAGTCCACACAAAAGTGAACATCAGTCTTCCCACCACTGCTCTTTTCAGTGACCAGTACCACTGGGCTAGCCCAGGGCCTGTGGGATGGCTATATCACTCCTAGGGACAACATCTTGGAAACTTTCTCCTTTATGGTGTCCCTGAATTTATCGGACATACAGTGAATTCTACTCTTCACCAGCTTACTGTCTCCGGTGTCTACATCATGGGTGCACCAATCTGCGTTACCAGGAGTCCAAGAAAACAGACTGGCAAACTGTCCCAGTAAACGGAAACAGTCTGTCAGTTGCTGTTCTGTCAGGTCTGTTGCAAGGCTGACACATTCAAATGACCCATCTGTGGCGTCAGTGTGCAGGAAGTCTG